>NC_050516.1:205137-473137 GCF_002922805.2 Oryzias melastigma | reverse complement strand
TAATCATTTGCATAATGTAACTTAAGCAATCTGGGTCGATGGTGCTGAAAGAAGCATTCATCGGAGTTCCACAAAAGGACTTTTCATCCTATCCCCTGATCTTGCCGTTGGGATAATCACTCGAATATCCCTTAAAAATTGGAGCTCACCAAATGGAAGGCATGAATTATGGCATCTTTGGGGAAACACTTCTAAAAAAACATTTTTTTACCTTGAATGATTTTGTGCTCTGTTAAGTCACAGATAAGTTACAACAAAATTACATCATATTGCAGCAAAAGGGTTGTGCTTTACCTATGGCTAACAAGAAAAAATGCTAACAGGCGTCAACATTGCATTAAAATAAACACATTATGAGGATACAAACTGACAGATGTCAGACCATTTCAACCACACTCATGCAGGAAACAGTTGTTACTCACTTCCACAAGCTGCTTAGATTTGTAATCATTAACGCACATTGGAATATTAAATATTTAAGTAGACAAATCCTACTGTTCATAGCTGAACTCCAATTTTCTCTGGTTACATTTGCTGAAGTTAGCAGCTGGTGTGAGTGTTGATGCTCTTCCATCTGTAAAAGACGATTCATGACCCACAAAAAAGAGAAAATCTTAATTCACACTTTTTTGTCTCAAATTTGGAGCTAAAACTACTAATTTCTAACACATTACCCATGTTGCTCACATTTGATGTGGAATGCAATGTTTGGTTTTATATCCTTGAAGCTGCGATGTTGACACCCAAAACATTCATTGCAAAGACTGTAAATAAAAAACAGGCTTATAGCTATGGAGCTATGACGACGCCAGATTAAGGTGGGATTGAAATAAAAACTTGGCATTGAAAAATAAAAGATCTGAAAAAATAATGACAAGTCTTGCATTTTAAACCACAAATTACATTTAATGAAATTTAAATATCTTTTTTACGTCAAACTTAATTATAATATGTTGTCGAATACTTTTATCTGTTTTATTTTGTTTTTTTAACGCTTATTTTACATCATGCCGAAAAGCTGGCGCTGTTAAGGTACATGAAGGGGCGGAGTCTAAAGGGGATTCAAAAGTAGTGTTGTTTTAAGTATACGTTTACTCTGGCCACTCCAGCTTCTTCCCAAGATCCAAAACCTTATTGTCAGTTGATTTGTGACTCTAAATTGTCCCGTAGATGTGAGTGTGTGTGGTCATCTGTCCCCAGGATGTTTCCAGTACAACAGTAGCTTGGGTGCTCTAGCAACGATGCGACCATAAACAGAAATAAGTCGGTCTAGACTCTAGAGAATGGATGGATCGTTAAAATCAAGTTCACTTTTTTTGGAGTCTGGCTCTGAAATCCTCGAGTTTCATAGATGATAAAGTTTGACACACATTACTTTATCTTTAACTGCAGTGTGCATTGTACTTTAATGAGTTGTCATGTCAAACTCTATGCTCTTTAATGTGTTGTTGGCTCTTTACATATTTTATTGATTGTGTGTAACTGAATGTGAAGCATTGACTGTACATGAGAACTGAAACGAGAGAGTATGACATCACAGAAAACGGTTTACATCCAGCTTTAACCAAATGAAGTCAATTTGATTGCCTTTTTTTAGCGATACAAACACCTCCATGTTGGAGCCTCGTCAGTAAGCAGTGATTGGTTCAAATAGTCTGTGTCAGTTTCTATGGCATCCACTCTCGCCAATCAGGAGTGAGCTTGTTGAAAGTCCACAAACCCCACTTGAAAGCTCGGGAGGATCTGTTTGTTTCTTTATTAAGGATCCCCGTTAGCTAATGGACATGCTAGCAGCTAATCTTCCTGCGGTCCCACGTTCTTAAAGCCACAAATGCGATACATAAACAAACAAAGATGTGTACATGTATACATTCACCACAAAAAATGTAAAACAGAAATAGTACGACAAATATAATAACAATTAAACAAAAAACAAATCAAAACACAAAATACACCACAATTACCCTGGTTCAATCCAGGTTCAAAACTCTGAATTCAGGGCGTGACCTCAGCCTGCAACAACACTTTAATACCAACAGAAACATCCAGTTTCAGTCCAATACAGCTTCATCATCCTTCTTGTGTAAAAATAAAGTCTTAGTCTTTTAGAAAAATGTATTATTTTCATTTGTGTAACTAAATATCTTGGTAATAAATTCCACGCCACCATTGCTTGATACTGAACCGTTCCCTGACCATGACTAGTCCGACATGAAGGTAAAAGAAATCGACTCTCTTGATTGTCGTGTAGAGTGCTGATCCACGTCACTGAAGAAACAAAAATTTCTATATAAAATCTCAGGTCTTTTATTGATAATAATATTGTGAATGAAATTAATTAAAAGGTACTTAATTCTACCTCTTACACTTAGCCAGTCCAACTGACGATGCGTTGTAGTAATACTTGTTGTGAAAGGACAGTATAAAACAAGTGGAGCTGCTTTGTTTTAAGAATCTGTCAATCAAATGTTTTAAACACCGGCCTTGAGGTCCACCACATAGTTTTATTGAGGCATCTGATTGACCGTTTTATAACTTGAATGACTTGAAATATGTAACAAACATGCAGCAGAGCAAGAACGGCTTTTCTGATAAATATAATGACTGAGTAGCTTTTCATTTCTCAATACAGGTCAATGGGATTGTGGCTTTTTGGAGCCAGCAAGTACTTCCTGTTTAGAATGCTATGGTCAGTCAGTCCAGTTCTCTTATACAGCGCAAAATGAAATCCTAACTGGTTTCACTCCCATCAATCAGATTTTAAGACTGTTGTCCCTTTTTCTGAACTTCACAATCAGTTTTTCTGCATAATTGTTTTTGTCAGTTTTATGAATAAAATAAAGCTCAGGGAAAGACGTCTTCTTGAGACAAAAGCAGAAGAGTTTACCAGAGTGTTGTTTGCCACAAAGATAATTAGTTTAGTTGGCTTCTACAAGTCCAAACACATAAAAACAACGTGTCCTCTTACATATCAGTGTTAGGAGGGTGGTAAGGTTTTGCTTCTGCTCTGCAGAAAAGACTTTAATGGCAGAAGAGTGCTAAAACCAAACAGACTATTAAAGTTTAATTGTTTTCCAGTTTTACTTCACAACTCAGTAGAAAACAGATCTTGGTCATTTGACACGCTCCTAAGACCTTATTGCCCAACACATAAAGTCTTTTTATGCAAATCTGGAATTTTACAATATCAGGCTTTAATGTTAAAGTCATTAACTGGATTTGGGAAACAATAAAAGTGTTTCCTTTGTTCCTCTTTTTGCAGTTAACATAGTGTGTCTATCCCTCTCTTGCGTGCTAATCATATAAATTTACCGTCCATTTTACAACCAGCAGGGTTTGGCTTTGCCCCCTTTCATTTTATGTGTTGCTCCGTGTTGTTGGTCCCAGTATCAGTGATCTTGGGTCTCAAAGACACTCATTAAATGCACATATTCCTCTGCAGTATTTTTTTCATGAATCTGATTGACCTTTTTGCTGCTCGTGATCCACAGTAAATGGCCATAGGTGCCGGGTAATCCCTTCACGGTTGAAAGGCTTCCTCTGGCTCCACAATGGTGCTTTATTTTCCATCGTAGCTGATGGATGTGCGTGATGAGAGGGTTTGAAGCTGCGTGGGGGCAGTGGCTGACGGTTAGATGATTACTCTCTCAGAAAAACGGCGCTCTGACCACGCACTAATTGCAACATGGTGTGGAAGAACTCAAGGCTGCGCCGGTTCATTTATAGTTGGAGGGGGGGCAGCAGGGCGCCGTCAGGTGTGAGAAGGGAGCATTTTGAACTGAAAATGCGTACCTTGCTATGTCAGAAGTGGCCTCTCAGCTGACAAGTAATCACATTTCTGAGTGCGGAGCAGGATTTCATTTCCACTCGAGTGCTGCAGAATTGAAGGGGTGTATCCAGGGGCCTGCTGGGGGTCGTGATCACCGCTGCAGAGTGGGGGCAACAGCTGGCTGCTGTGGAGAGTTAAGTCCCAGAGATCAATGCTGTCACTCTGATATGAGCGTGTGGAGGTGTGTGATGAGATAAAGAAGAGATAAAAAGGTGACGCTCCAATGCAAAGGCTGACAGCAGGCGTTGACGTATTTCATTCATTCTCTGACTCCTTCTTTTTTTATCACGGTTGCAGAAAATAAAAGGCAAATAGCAACTAAATTAATAAATTATAGAAATAATTACCACAAACTAAGGAAACACATTCATTATTTTCAGACTGATGAGTCACTGATAAAGTATCAGAAACAAAGAAAAAGCAGAACTGATGGATGAATCTGAATATTATTTTAAATATACCTTAACAAAGAGAACAAAAGAGAAAAATCTCTCATTTAAGTTCAGTCTGGTTTATCTCAGGTGGTGACATAGTGTCGGGAAAAATAATTTACTGTCTGCGTGAATCAGAACATTATGTTGCAGCACTTTAAAATAAACTTTATTGACATAGTTTGAAACGAGTGAACAACAATCATCATTTAGGATTAATTCTAGAATTTATAAAACTGTTATTTTTGTATTTTTTTAGGTCAATATAATGTTGAAACAATATATTTTTCAACCATGTTTTGATAAATTTTCTTTTTTTTTTTAATTATTCACACCCCAATTGTTTGTAATTAAACAATTACAGTATTACATGATAAGAGTATTTTTTTCTCTGGGAACAGTTTGTATCGTAAACTTCCTTTCATAGTTTTTCTTTAAAGTTTATATCCCTTAATTGCTGCCTTCATTAATATTTACACTTTTTTTAAGTAAAAAAGCAATTTCTCTCATAATGCATTCTCTGTGAGAAAAATAAAATCAAACCATATTTATCTTTTTGAATTACTACCCATAACTGGCACAAATCTGATTTAGTTTTCATGTATTTTTAAGCAGATCTTTAATTTTTTTTTACGTAAATATAGTCACCAAATAATCTGAGACTTTTTTCAGCTGCAGAACATCAATTATAAAAATCTCTCAGTGGAATGGTATGTCTGAAACTTAACTATGGTCAATAAAGCAACAGCAGGACAACTCGTGTCAGAACACTGTAACGTCCATAAATGAGATGGAGAGGTCCAAAGCACAAATGTGCAATAATGAGCTCAGTTCACTGGTTTGTAAAAAATGCCTGAAGCCAAACTGAAATTATTATTTTTTTCAAAACAAGGCTGCTCATGTATTTCAAAATGCAGCATAACCAGGTGTCTCTCAGCAGGAAAACAAGAGAACAGAATAAAAAGAAGGCTGGAGTCCAGTTCAGTGATTAATGCTACTGTATTTAATTAAAACAAAGCCTGTAAACTCGGTTAATGGCTGTGCAATTAAACACTGAGCTCTGGCTTTAATTTTCTATATAAATTCAAAGTATCTGGTCAGTAGAGCCCTTATTTAAAATGAAAATGTGAGCTTTCTAGCATGTCCATGTTTGCCTGCATCTTTTTGCCCACGCAGAAAACTGTGAGGTCAGAGATGTCGGGACAGCCAACAAGCATCATCCACAGTAAAGACAGAACCACTTCTGCTTGATCCATTGAAGCTCTCATTAAAAGGCTGCCAGCCCCTTTGCAATTCGATACAATATCAATACTGTAGCACCACAGAGAGACCTCCAGAGATGTTCGGCTGGCTGCTGGCAGCTCTGCTGTCATTACTATGCGGGCGAGACGCCAGAGAGCCCCTTCACAGACCACTTAGGATCCCCCCACGGTCCCAAACACAGGTCATGATGGGCAGATGGGTTGTGGGGCAGCTGTCCTACTGATGAGGCGGAGAGAAAAAGATACTGACCTGGAGAGGCAGGGACATAACAACCGGATGGGGTGAGACAATATGGAGAATGGGCATTCTGGCCTCACCTCAGTCGTATTTGTTTGCTGTCTGTGTTTGTAGTGTTGGACTTTCACAATAAAAGTTTGTATTTGAACAGAGCAAAAGAAAAACACACTTACTTAACTCCGGTATTCAGGAAATCTGCATTTTGGCAAACAAGTTGAGATTCCCGCTGGGAAAAAACTGCAGCCTCTCAATGTCTCTGCGGTGGTTTCTCTAGGGAGGAGGGAGGGAAATAAGTGGCCATGCATAGATAGACTTCGTAATTCAGGTCTGTGTGTGGGGCTCTCTCTTCTGTGCTCCGTGTGGTTCCGATAGGGGAAGCAGGATCAGCATGTGCGACTCTAAAGCGTCAGTAATCCGCTGACAAAGAAAACCTGGAGAAAGACAGTGAGCGAAGGTGGGGGTCGGGGACAGAGAATGGGAGAAGCTAGAAAGGACGGCAGCACTTTTTGCATCTTCCTGTCCCGAGGGTACACTTATCGAGTCTCCACAGAACTGCAGCACCCACCTGACTGTAGCGCTTCAAAGAAATCTGCAGGTCTGATCACCTGTGCCACTTCCCGCCTGAGCCTGTGTCACCTCGAGTCTACTGTTCGTTTCGGCTGTTTGCTGAAAGTTGAAACCCATATTGTCTGTAATCATCATTAAGTCGGAACCATTAGGAGCAGTCCCCGGTGCAGCTGCTAACATGATGACGGGAAAGAAATGCCACGTAATTAAAACACGACAGATGAAAACCTTTAAGCCCTGTAAAACAAAATCTATATTTAACCAACATGCGAGCCGCTTGCAACCCAGAGGTAAACACTATTTAGGGATATAATGGCACATAAACAAACATCCATTTTAAAAGTGTTCCCAGTGGTCTTTTAATTATAATTATGTCTTTTTCTAGAACATAGTTTCTGCAGAGCAGCAGCAGGAGTTAATCAGAAATTCATCTCTATATTGTGTTGTCAGGAAGAAAGTCTGAACTTATATCCCATAATCCTTTTGTTTACTTTTTCTCCCACTACCTTACAACCCCTTGCAACCTCAAGCTAACATTAGTGGTGCCACAAAAATGGCGAGCAATATCGGAGCTGCATAGATGGCAACTCAGACGACGATGAAGTTAGCTTCCAATTCACAGCTTCCGATTGGCGAGGGCACTAAAGGGACATTCCACTGTATTTTTCACACTTACACCTTCTAAGAACAGGTCCTGTTAAAAAACTATCAGACCTAGACTGCTCAAACCTGGATTAAATTATACTTTGGATATTAAAGAATACATTAAATATAGTTTCTGATTTGTGAAACTTTTATTTGATTTATGAAAATGTGATATAGGATGATTTTATTGGATTTTTTGCACCTAAGAACAGGTCATAATGGGGAAAAAAAATTCACATTTTTCTCCTTCAGAATCCACTGGAAATACGTTAATCACATTAACGATTGAAAAGTTACAGATTGTGTGGTGTTCAAGCGTCCCTGGTGTTCAAACTTTAACAAATCAAACTTTATTTATAGAGCACTTTCCCCTCAAGATTCTTCATATAAAAAACATTTCCAAATTTAAACAGCAAAAAAAAAAAAAAAAAATGAGAAAACACATACATGAACCTCTGATAAATACAATGTTATGGAAGCATAACGGCGGGTTCACACCACATGCGGAAGTGCCGCGAAGCAGAGTGTACGCGGTATCCGCTTCACCTTCAGTTCACACCAGATGCGTATATTTTCGTGGCGGTCGACAGCCGGGCTGTAGTTACTTACAGCTTCTACAATTATTTTAACATTGTCCATCTTGACTTGTCGCCAACTGCTCTCTGCCTCTCCCTCGTTGATTGGGTTTTAGACATCCAAAACCACACCCCCTGCTCCGTAGTTGGCCCACTACATTGATCTGTGTGTGTCTCGATGTCTGTGCATGCGTTTGTTGTTGTTGTGTTTATTGTATTTTCATCTCTACAGTCTTAGATACACAAATATGATTGCATTTGTCAACAGCAGTGTTTTTTGTGAAAAATTGGTTATATTTTCAAAACTGACCTGATTTTCTTGAGTGTCTTGGTGTAAACTTCCTGCCAGGATGGAAGCGGATCACTTGTGGCTCGCCCAAAAAATAGACCAGACACCAAAACAATTGCTGTGCTCCACGAGGCGACCACGGAGGGCAGCAGTGCTTCGCGTCTGGTGTGAACTACATCGTATGTTAACAAGGGAATCAAATGGAAGTGGCCTCAGTTTCGCGCTGCTTCTGCGCCCAATGTGTACCCGGCATAAGGGTTAAGTGATGTTTGGTTTGCCACTGGGGTCTCTCAGACTCCAGTCTGTCACCATGAGGTCTTAATACGATGATTAGTTTGATGGAATTGGAAATCCTGCTTGATGTGTTTATAATCCTTTTAGCTGTGATGTGACTCTGTAGGGGAGCTTTGACTCTGGTCAATAAGTGCCAATGAGAGACTGTCATCACTCTGCGGGCTGCTCTGTCCACCAGCTTGCTCACTTGTTTCAGCTGTCAGGCCTCGTGTCAAAGGAGCTGGCTGTTTTGGCACTCTCCCGGTAACGTTACAAACGACTTTCCTGTCCGAACGCCAATAGGACAGGAAACACCAGGACAGCTGTGGACTATAAAGGAAGTCCCTGTTTCACATTTATATATCCCAAAAGTTAGAGGGGGCAACTTTTAAGCTGTTCTGGAGGGGAGGGTTGACCTAAGGCAGTGACAATCGGGGCTCTGTTTGTGTTTTCTTTTTCACCTCTTTGGACTCTCATGGAGCAGGCTTGGGGGGGGGCGACTGCCCTGACCCTACCGTGGACCTTGACTGAAGCTGTCTAAAAACCCCCCAGACCACCACGGTTGCCCCACATGCCATCCAGTTGCTGTTGGAAACAGAAGGCAAATGTAAAGTGGACGTGTGTGAATGGGAGCAGAAACTGGCTTCTCGGTAGATTAGGACTGAGTTTAGTCAACCAAACATCCCCACTGGGTTTGACATTGTTGTTTGTGTGAGACTGCAGCGAATGCTTATTTCATCTGTACGGAGACAGTTTGTGAAATCTCCTTGATGTCCCTCCAGCGTTGTTTGGGTTGAGCAATTTGTGAACAAAGCAACAGTACGAGCTGTTTATTTATTCAATATTTGAGAAAAACAGTCAAGTCCTACCACGTTTTATGTCCAGAGAAAAGAGGTTTGACGTCTAATGTGTGAACGCTGGCTGCTGCACACGTGTGTGTATTTATAGTCAACAGAGCCGGCACAGCGAGTCTGTCAGAGCTCTTTGTTCTGCAACCAGAACACATCATGACTGGGCCTTTTGTCTGATCTGACACCATCATACAGACTTTCATTTTCTACCTCTGCCTACAGTTTCTCCTACACTGTGTGATTTTTTTTTGTCCCATACCAAACTGCACACCTGCCATTCCCCCTCTTTCGCATGAAAAACATTTAAAAGATAAAGAGACGTGGAAGGGTAAAGCTGGGAGGATTCCTCCTCATGGGTGAACGTGTACTCAGATCTGAAGTTCAAATTTCCAGCACAGACAGTAAAAAAAATCCAAACATGCTTTTTGGAAAAAATATACAAATTGTAATTTCATAACAATACAAAGAGCTTCTGTGCAGAAAATTAAATTGAATATGTGAATTATGTTATTTGTGTATGTAGGCATCAGTGACTTTTTTTTCAATAACTTGATATAGTCAATCTAAAGAGGTTATATTAAGTTATTGTTGTCTCTTCTTTACTTGTCTAGTGGGTTTTGCATGAACTTTGCTTGAATAAACTTGAGGAACCTGACATTTTCTTTTCCAAAAACTAGTTTTGGTTGTTGAGTTAAAGACCCATTCCGCTGTAATTTAGTTTTTTTGTGTTTTTAACATGTTCTTGTGGCATTTTTTTATGATGGAGGACATAGTAATACAGAGAATTAGGCTTAAAATGGTGTTTTTGAGGGTTTCTTTATTTATTTCATTGTTAATCAGGAGCAGATTAAAAAATGTAGCTGGAGAAAGCTTGTAGGTGTGACGTAGATCTTCAAGCCAAACCTTCCCTGCTCCACTCCTTTCCAATGCATCCAGACAAATAGATTTATTTTCCTCACCTGAATTGGCAAAAACTTAAATATTTTTTGTCATTTATTGCATGGGTAATGTTAGGTTGTGGTTGTGAGGAGCTGTAAGCTAGCAGAAGGGGGTGTAAATAAATAGATGATGGGAAGTGAAAGAAGGCTCACTCCATACTAACAAGTGAGGCGAATTTCTGATTAACTTATATAGCTCTAGAGAAACTGTCCTAGAAAACGACAAAGATTTTTGTCAATTTTGGCTAAAAACGGTATAATCATAATTAAAAGACCACTGGAAACACTTTTACAATGGATCAAAAAAGGGATCAGAGAGACTTTAATCTACAGATGTTATCAAGCTTCACAAGTCTGAGATCAGTTAATTATGATTGATCATTAAATGTCAGTATTTTGACTCTTTGCCTAAATAAATTTTCAACGTTGTATGTTATGGCAATTCAAACAAGAAAATTGTTGGAAATTATTTTGGAAAAAAAACAGTTTCTATGACCTAGTTGAAGATTTCAGCATAAAAGCCTCTTCTTTGAACCAAAAAAAACTTGATATCTTATGTTTGCAACATAATAAATAAATTACAAGATGTTGAGGATATTTTTCTGGACTGACTGGCTTTAAAAAGCAGAACCAGGTTCTGTATAAAAAATCAGTCAAACCACCAACACAAAAATTCTCAACATTTTAAAACATTTCAAATTGAACACGGCATTGGGAAAGCAGTGGGATGAGTTTGCTTTCCTGGAGTTTTTGGAGTACCAAGTACCCCAGAACCAAGTCCAAAAAACATCAATTAGAAAGTAAATAAGTAAATTAAAGTGATTTTAATAGTCCAGACCAATTAAACCAATAAAATACCTTAAAGGCTCACTCTGGTCATCTTTTGATATATTTTAAAATGTTATTTAGTGGTCTTTTAATTACGATTATGTCATTTTCAGTCAAATTCAATGAACGTGTGTTGTTTTTATAGTATCTGCAGAGGCAGCAGGAGCTCAATAGAAATTCACCTCTGAGCTGTGGGCGGGAGGTGCGTAGCAACCCCACCCCCCTTCCCCTCAATGTTACTGGGAGTTCTCCATTTATACTCTCTACCGCCAGCTTACAGCCCTTTACACCTTACATTAGTAGTGTAGTGCAAAAAAAGGGTTAGCAAAACTGGAGCTATTTACCAAATAGTTTTGAGCCAGATGCCAGCTCTGACATGGAAAATAAAGACGTTAATGGATCTATTTTTATACAAGTGGATGCATCAGAATAGAGCAGAGCAGGGAGCTTGTCGCTAATCAAATTAGCTGTTTTCAAGCAAAATTGTATCATCTGCTTCTGATTCATAACAGTTTGAATAAAGAAATACTCAGAAATGCAACTTTAAGCTTAATTTTCTTTATATATGTCCTTCATCCTCCGAAAAATGCAACAAAAACATGTTAAAAACACCAACAACATCATTTTTATTAGAGTGGGTCTTTTAAAAAGATGTAAATGAGCAATATTCAAAAAAATACAGGTTACTGTGTTTTGGGTTATTAAGAGTTCTTACAATATCCTGAATCAAAGCAGGTTCTTTTTGTTGTAATACTCACCCTCTCTGTTCTTTGACTTACTAAAAATAAGGAAAGTCACATTTTGACCCCGGAATCTGGGGATGTTTGACTAATTAAAAGCCTTAATACAGTTAAAATATTGCTTCTCCGCCCTGAAGGATTTAAAATGAAATAATGTGAACTTTCTTTTTCTTTATCACAGTTTAGGGAGGTGTGTCGGAGATGCAATTAACGCTTCCAGTGACATGACTGACAGAGGAGGGATCCTGAATTACATTCATTTACATATTTACAGCACACACAGTGTTGACTGAGTCACACACACACATTCACACATGCATTTACCATTCTGATATACCAGCACATTTCTCAGAGCAACTGTAGCACACAAGCGCATTTGATAATGTCTGCAGAAAAAAATATTTTACACTGGAGAAATGTAATCTCAGCAGAAATCTCATTCCCTCTTTTAAAGTCTAACCACTGTTCTTTTGTGTCTGCATATTCAAACAGAAAACTGCTGTGCAGGTTCTGACTGTCATCCTAATGTCTGCCGAGTGCCGAGCTTATCCAAACCTGAGGGAAATCTAAATTAAATCTTTGCTGTGAATGGGGGCAGCCTTCAAATTACCTATTGGCACTCTCAGCTATTAAAGTTACTTATTGGGAAGGAAAGGCAGATATATCAAAGAGCGAAGGAGAGATAAGCTCAACCGAAGGGCGCTTGGAGAATTATGGAATAAGATTTGGGAGTTCATGTTTGTCTGGACTCCGCTGAGCTTTTAAAAGGAGTCATTGTTTTTAGATGTCATCACGCAACCATTAATAATTCACAGGATGTTTACAAGGATGATCTGAGACACAGCGGTTCTACAATAATGCATGAAAACACTGTCGTATCCTCTAAAGTCATGCCAACACGGGTTACAAGCTGAGATTAGTGACACTTGCAGACAACAGTTGACACCAAATAGCAGCGTTTGCTCTGTCGTGAAGTATTAGGTTTTCACTCTCTCCTTAAATTTAAAAGCTGTCAAAGCAGTGTGCTCCTGCTAGTGTTCCCTGTCTTTATACTGAGTCTGAAAAGGAAGTATAACTTTGTAGAGAAGTCCTACGAGGCAGGAGATGTGCTCGGGAAAAATGTGCAGTTTCAAAACTAAGCGTACCACTGTGATGCGTGGCAGTGAGAATAATTTATCAGCAGCTGCAAACGATTTATTTGTTTGATTGAAAACTTTAAAGTAATTTCAAAGAAATGAACGGAAGATCAAGTCTTCACACTGTGAGCTGCACGTAGAGAGCACGGGACAGTAGTTCTAAATGCTGTGATTTTTTTGCCATGGGAAGGATGTGGAGCAATTCTCTCTTTGAATCTTCTCAACAGTTTTTAACTGGACTACTGTTAGACTAGAACGCTGCATTGCAAAGCAAATCTAAAGAATAAAAGAGGATGTAAAGAGTTCAGATCTTCAGGGGAAACACAACACAAAAAATGGATGCAGAATGGATTTTTTTTTAATAAATGGAATCTACCAGCTCAAACTACTGCAGATTTTCCTGGATCTGGACATCCAGGATCTTGAGGAACAACCTATTTCTAAAGCTCAGTGTTATTAATTCTCATCTGCAGTGGACACCAAACTTAGCATGATAGAAAATAAAACTTAGTAAAGTCTCTACTGTCAAATGAAAAGATGAACATAATTAAAAGTGCTTTCTTTTTAACTATATTAATTCACATTATACATTTCATTAAAGACCTGCAACAAATAAAATCTACTGTTTGGTGTTTTTAACATGTTCTCATGGCATTGTTTCTGATGATGGAGGACATATGTAAAGAAAATTAACTGTAAAGTTGTATTTCTGAGTATTTATTTATTCAAATCGTTGCCATACAAAAAATGTAATTTGAAAAAGACTGCAGTTGTGATAAAGAACTTATAATTGGCAGGCCGCAATGTCCCTGCTGTGCTCCATTCCGATTCATCCACTCGTAGACGACTAGATCCCTGTACGTTTTCTGTATGACTGGATAGCTCTGATATTTTTCACCATTTATGTTGCATGGGTAATGTTAGATTGGGGGTATGAGGGGCTGTAAGCTTGCTGGAGATCATGTAAACAGAGAGCTCTCAGCAACAGGAGGGGACTCTGTTGCTCCATACCCGTGGTCTCACCCACAACTCAGAGGTGAATTTCCATTGATCTACTGCTGCTCTGCAGAAACGATAAGAAAACAACAAAGTTTTTTTTTTTTATTTTGGCTAAAAGCTAACATAATAATAATCAAAAGACCACTCGGGAAGCTTTTTAAATAGCTCAAAAGGTGATTGAAGTGGATCGTTAAGACCAAATGAAAGTGTTCATTCATATAATAATTACAAGTTTGTTAATTGCTCACTAATTGACTCAATGTCTATGAATAATCGTTATTCAACAGTCAAGGACTATTCAAGCTGCTAATTCAATGCTATTAGACTCATTGATTTTAGAGATCTAAAATAGAGTTCCACAAAATCATATTGAGTTCTGTCTTCATTAAATATACAATCCCTCTGACTAGAGATGGATGTGAGCTAAGAGTCAATAACCATGAGATAGCAGCGCTGACCCCCATACTCAAAAGCCTTACCAAACTCCAGTGAGCTGTAAGGCCAGGTTTGTCTGGTAATATAAAAAGTTATTAGTTAAATCAAGAAATCTTGTGTTGTTGATCGACCATGACAGGAAACAAACCAAACTTTTGGTTTGTTAGGGCAGCCACAGAACCTGGACACCTTTTGATCAATGAACTCCTCTGTATTTAATACTATTTCAGTGGCATATTTAGAGCAATCATGGGCCTGAGTAACTATTGTAAAGCTGTGATACAATAAAAATGAATATGCTCTTTGGAATGAATTACCTGTAAAACAAATGCAAAAAAAAAAAATGTCTCAAATGTCTTACAATCACACTGACTTCAGAGCTGTATATATATATGTCTGCTTTTGTCATGTCAAACACATTTTTCCCAACAAAAAATGTTATTAATTTTTTTATTCTGAACTACAACACAATCAGAGAGACCATAAACAGCCCTCTTGAACCCACAACCTGTTGACATTGATCTCAGTCCAATATCTGAGAATCAGCTGTGGGAATTAAATAATGAACTAGCATTTTAGAACAATTACCAGTACTTGGAAGATTGACACTGAGTTTATAGCCATGCCACAAAAGGTGACCAATCAAGTGAGTGGGAGGGCGAGCATGCAAAGGTCTACCACGTCTGTGTGTGTGGAATGCAGCTGCAAAGAACAAACCCTGCTGTTGGCGGGCAGCCGTGTGGACCGAGGCAGGTCTACACGTCTCTGACCACTAATAGGAGTGACAACCACTCAATTTTGAGGTCTTCAAATTGCTTTTTTTGCAGCAAAAACCTCTATATCGACTCCTAAAATGAACTTGTTTTTACCTTAAAGTGGGAATTTTACCCTCAGGTTACCAGGTAAATGAGAGCTATAACTAAACCCCTTGGCAAAATCGTTGAGGCCTGGCCTTATTCCTGATAAATTATGATGTTTCTGCCCCATCAATAAACTCTAAAAACTACAATACATTGGAAACGAATGTAAGTGTTATTTATAAAGTGCAAATTCACAACCAAAGTTGTCTCAGTTGCAACATAAAGGAGGAAGAAACAAAAAAACAAGTTAAATATTCTAGTTCTTGGAATCCTTGTCATTCCAGATTATTCTCGTCCAGTTCATTTGAGTGAGGCCTGATTGTTTTTACTGTATTTCAATAATATGCTGCAAAAGTGATGAACTGATGAAATCAAAGTACTTTTCAGATACTGAGCAAGCAATGGACGCCTGGAAAGATCTTGGATAAAATGCTTTCCCAATGCTCACTCAAGGATATGTTCTGCAAATGTAGCTGCATAGAAGCTGTGTAGTGCTGCTGTGCAGAAAAATACTCAGAAGGGTAGTTTTTTTTAAGCGTTTTCCCTCCAAAAAATCCTGCATATTAACCTTTAATGAGATTGCCAAGCATGATTAAAAATGACGTTTTTGAGGCTTGTTCTGTATTTCCAGTTTCTTGTGTTTTTGCAGAGAATGATAAATGAGAGATGGCAACAAACCATGGCTTCTTATTATCATGTAAAAAGCATTCCATACAGTACTAAGCATTGCAAACCCTCTCTTTTCACTGAGAGATACACACACATCGCGCGCGCACACAAACACACTCTCACATAGATGCATGTCGTTGCACAATTTGCATCTGAATGCCAACTTTTGTTGGTAAATTCAAGGGTCCTCTGAGATTTTCACATTCTGTTCAGAGCCGGCTTGGCCAGTGGGAACGAAGTCACACATCAGCAAAGGCCTGCCAGCCTCAATTATGACCAAAGGGATTGGCTTGATAATGTTTCAGGAGGCCACATTCAGCACGGGATGTGTCCTTTTAAACTTTCCTGGCCACTTCCTTTGTGTTTTTCTTTACAAAGAAATGCAAATTCCTCTGTCAACTTTGAAGCAGATGAGATACGGAGGTTTTCAGCTTCTGCATTCTGTTTCATTCTGTCCTCTCCTTTATTGGAAGCCTTGGCGTGCCTTAGTCTAGTTTTCGTGTTCCAGGAGAATTCATCTGCAGTGGAAGTGCGTTCCTGGTTCTCTGCAGGCTTTGTGGCAGGAGTTGTTGTTTTTTGTTTGTTTTCTCATCCTTTTTGTTTTCCTACTTTTATTTTTTTCTTCCTTTAGAAAATGTGTGGTAAAGAATCCAGGAGTGTGTCTTTAAGCTTGTGGGCTCCATCCTTCATATGCATTATGAGCTGGTGGTGATTAAACTGCAAGTACGCTATGACTCACCCTCCTTTAATATGTAATATTTGCCTTTTTTCTCTGTTCTCTCTCATATTCCGTCAGTGTTTTGTGCAGTCTCAGGGGATTGCATATTGAATGAATCAGACTTTATGCCTGTTTTGAAGCCCGAGGTATTTTATTTATAGGGGAAAAAGTACATTAACGCCTCTGAAAAGTCTGCATGATTTATCAACTCCTCTTTCTGCTCCTTCGCTGCCTCACTTGAACTGTGATACGGAGCAGCACAGATGTGAGTTCCTGAGCAGTGTAAATCATCTGCGTGCTTTCATTTTTCACTCTTGCCACGGCCTCACCATCATGCCCAAGCTGCAACATGGACGGCCCTGTTGTTGCTACATTTATTATTCACTCCTATCAATAAAAGATGGGCAGCATTAAGTTTTCATCAGGTGATGCAGGCCTGTCGTCTCTCGGAGCCTTTTTACAATCGTATGACTGAACAACAAAACTTTCCCTCCGTGTTCTTACTTCCAGACATCACTTGGCATTAGTATAACCTCAGATGATCCTTGTTCTTTCAACATGCTTTTAGAGGCTTATTTCCTCTGATCTCATATTCCGATAGCTCTCTCCCACGGTCTTCCTCTCTAATCCCCTGGCTTTTAATGAGTTTTGCTGAGAGATATATTTACTTGTGTTTTCCTCTTCTTCTGTCTAAATGTCTTCAGATTTTCTCTTTGGGCTGAGTCAGCATTGTTGTTTCCCTTTTGTGCAAACAGCTGATGTAAGGAAAGCTCGGGGAAATTAGCCTATGAATCCATAGATTTCATAAAGAGGATGAGCCACCTTACATGGGGAAAGCGTGCAAAACATCAGTTTGGTCAAGTTTTTGCAGGCTAAATAACTCTGTACTTTAACAGGTGTGCGCTCCACACACACATCAATGTTGCTTCTGCATCACGGATTCACCTTTCGGTGTCATGCAGCATCTGCCACCCAGAGAGATAAACAGTGTGTGCAGATAAAAGGCAGAGAGAAACAGCAAACTGGGAAGAAAGAACAGTTTGTGTCAGTTAGAGCTGATAAAAGCCTGAAAATCCAATTAGCCCTCAGTGTCAGTTGGAGAGGGGGGCGGTATAGGAGAGGGGTGCTTCATGGGAATTGTGTCAGGCAGTATCCAGAATGGGAAAAAAACAGCATTTTTACTCCTGGTTATTGATAGACCGGCATGAAAACAATCAGAGCTGCTTCCTTGTGAGTCAAAACTATATTTGGAAATCGTCCCTGTTGGGTTACGCCCACATCTGATTTTCAATAAACAAAAGCCAATTCTGTACACTCAGCAAGCCTGTCGGAAAAAATAGGATTTCCATTTCCACACAAACTTGATATCAATTTTACATTCATTTCCTAGAATTTATTTGTGACTTTGAATGCGAGATGAAAACAAAGAGTAAATGCATATTTATTTTTTTATTTTTTTTATATACATATTTTTTTTGTTTGTTGTTGCGTGTACCAGACATGAAAAAGCAATTTAGACAGACACAAAGAGAACATGAAAAAGAAAAGTAGAAAACATCAAATATGTTTTCCCAAGCGGAAGCCCTGGGAGAGAGAAATCACAGCAAATGAGCTGCACTCATTTTATCGTTTTATGTCCAATTCTTGTTCGTACGCAGTGGATTTGCATGTGTAGGTGTGAATATTTGTGCAAAGAGTGTGACAGGCTTGTGTGGGTGTTTGTGTGATAAAGAGAACCTGAAACAACAAAAGCTGGACAACACCGCAGGAAGGGAATTCATGTTAAATTTAACACTCGAGAGGTTTATAGTCAGATTTATGAAGATTTTTCTAAAACGTTTGGTTTAATACATTTATAAAGAATAACCAAACAAATAAATAAACAGGCTAGAGGGGAAAAGCAGTTGAAGGGGTTTCACAAGTTTCTATGTTGTTCATGACTATGGGTTTTGGTCCCTGTCCTGCAGGGGGCGCTGTGGCTTCAACAGATCTGGAGGAACAGCTGCTGAGTCTCATTGTTTTAGATTTAATGCACCTTGATAGAGGTGCATTACCCAGGTGGGAGCAACCTTTTGCTTTTTCTGTAGCCTTTTTTTGGGTTCTGGCAGAGTAAACCGAGTCTAGAACAGGTAGATGATCCCACAATCCTCTGTCCTGTCATCACTACTAAATAGAAGCTTTACTGCTCAGATTTGAGTAATATTTGGACACTGTTTTCTTTTTGATTCCCATCACTTGTTCAACATTGTCCCTCTATCAAATGTCCTCAACAGCTGTTTTTGTTTAGAATGTACAGAAATCCCAACAGACTCAGACAATATTCTCTGTTATTGTCTTCATTTTCTACCACAGACTGCCCTGGTCCTGTAGTTCCTGCAGCCCTGCAGTCAAACAAACAATAACTCCCTCGACCTTTTTCACCACAGAGCTGAAAGAAGCTGCAGCTTGTCGATGGAGTTTGTGATTGTGGTCACTGAGGTGTGTCATTGTTCTGATTCCATGTCATGATAAATTATACACAACTTAAAAAAGTAAAAAAAAACAGTCTGATAAAATCTTAGAGCAATAAAATCATTTTTCATTAAATGTCAAAATGACTTTGCAGCAAGAAATCCTATCCCCTGTCATGATGGATGGATGAGAGGTAGAGATTTAGGATAAATGAATTGGATAAATAAAAGGATGGATGGAAGGACGGACAAATGGATTCTGAGCTCTTTTGGCTCTATTACTTTTCTATTCCTTTACCATCCTGATACATGGTATTCCTTTTTTTGTCTATTCGCTGTTATTTCTGGCTCTGTTTTCTGTTCATTCCTCAAAATTAGTCAGATGTCTTCATTTTTAGTTTAAATCATCTCTCAATGCAGTTTGATTAATATTACAAACTTCCAGTTGATCTTTAAAGCATACGATCGAGATCACTCTAGATTTTTGTCCCCTAAATTCCACATCGTTGATCCCCTCCTAAATGTGTATTGGATCCTTTAGTCCCTGATCATCTTTTAATTTTTTTACTGCTTCTTCGTTGGCCATGTTTTAGCTCAGGGAGTAACAGTTTTTAGCTGAATGCAGAGCTCTGCAGGGTTGCTGTCTGTAAAAGCTCACCTAGAAAATGAGGTGCATGAAGGCTTGAAGGGCTTTTTCTTGGTCAAGTGACTCAAAAAGGACTTTAGCTAAAGGGTGAAGCTGTAAAAAGATAGCCTGAAAAGCAGAGTCAATCTGTTTTGGAGGTCATTGTTCTTTCTCTTTTCTCACTAAAAGGCAGGTTGGAGGGGCCCAACACAAAACGATGGATCTTATTGTCATTTAGGCAGAGACAAATCTGGGTGCTGTTTAAATTTGTGCATGAACGTGTGCTAAAAACATTATTCAGCTGCTCACCAAATCTAACGAGTAACTTGGATTCTTTATCAGTCATTTTTTACTGAACAACAATTATCTGTTACTTCAGACAATGACTAATCAGATTGGCTTCCACAATTTTCCAAAACTATTCTTTAAAGTACTGCTCCAACTACATTTTTATCTACTGTAAAAGCGTTCCCAGATGTTTTCTAATGATGATTCTGCAGTTTTTAGCCTAAATCGACAAGTATGTTTCATTTTTTAAGAGATATTTTCAACAGAGTGGCATAATTTCGTCAGAAATTTGCCTTTGAGTAGTGGGCAGAACTGTTGGCCTGGAAGTAACCCATCACTGATACCCCATCATCCTTTTGTCAACACTCTCTCCTGCTAGCTTACAGCCTCTCACAGCCCCAAACTAACATTACCAGTATATCAAAAACAGTGAGCAATATCAGAGCTATGCAGCTGTACAGTTTTGAGACAGATGGCAGCTCAGAAAATGAAAATGAAGACGTTAATGGATCTATTTCTGAGCAAGCTGAACCATCAGAATTGGAGACTTTGGCCCACTCATTTCAGCAGTTGCATTACAACTGAGAGTTGTAGGAGTTTTAATCTTAAAACTGAAATTTTTAAAATATGTCCATCTTAAGAAAAACATTATAAGAACATGTTAAAAACACAATTTTCATTGGAGAGGATATTTAACAAACTTCTCTGTTAGAACTAAAGACGGTTTGTTTATATTGGAAAACATAAATTAAAAAGTTAGTCCAAAAAATCAAAGGACAGTGTTATATTTTTGTAAATAAGTCAGAAACGGTAACACAGATATGCCAAGAGAAGTCAAAAACTCTGCCTAATTTTTGAAAGTTGAAAATAGTGTTTTCTTTATTGTTTTGGAGGATATATATAAATTATTTATCACATTTATATCAGTATTTTCTGAATGAATTAACTCATCTTCGGTTTGTCATTGAAGAATTTTGTCACATAAGGATGGAATTCAATTGTTCTCATTTTTGTGCTATTTTTACAGTAATCCTCTTGACGTGGAGCTTTTACCATCATAGACGCTTTCTCTGTGCACACCTTGTGTTAACTTGGTGTAATTTAGAGCCAGCTTTTCTTTTTGACTCTTCCCCTGACATGCTCACCCTGCTCGTTGATCCTTGTCTCCATTTTCCTTGTCTAATCCTGTCTCCTTCACCTCTGCCCTTCACTCCTCCTCCTCCTCCTCACCTCACTGCCCTGCGTCCCGTCTGTCCACAAAACCCTCTCAGGGGGAGGTGAGGCTCTTGCTGGCTGTGGGCCCAGGCCCATTAGCTCCAGCCTGGCAGCCATGTGCTCATCACTAGAGTTGATTACATCCAGCCAATGACACCACTCTAATGCATCATTAATGATTGATTAACGAGCTGAGCTCAGCCCAAACGGGGGCATTTATGTGGAAGAACACCCTGTAATGGCTGCACAAGGCTTGCATCTGCTGTTTCCCAGCACGTCTCCTGTGTGAGATCATATGTGTGTGCTTCGGTTTGTGTCTTTCTTCTGATCGGTCCCTCTCTTTCCACAGGCTGTGTGCGGGACCTGCAGACGAGCTTCAACTGGGAGTTAAGGAGGTGACGGCTGGGCAGCGTGATGGCCGGGCGGGGGCTTCTTGCCCCTCTCCCTTTAGTTTTCTTGTTTCTCCTGCTTGAAGTCCTTCCAGAGGCCAGTGGCTCCAGCTACCTATCCGGATATCGCCTCAGATCCCGCCTGCAGAGGGACCGCCACTTCCGAAATGTCCGACCAAACATCATTCTCATCCTCACTGATGATCAAGACATAGAACTGGGTAAGGTGGTCTTCTGCCAGTAGAGGTGTAAGAAAAAATCGATTTGGCGATATTTTGCAAAGTTTCAATTGCCAATACTTGTACCAATTTAAAATGCTGACAAGATGATATTTAATTCAATATGATCGAATTGCCAGACTCTTGCCAATACACACCCCTACCTGCCAGAAATCTCCAGCTTTCCTCTATGCTGTGAAACAGATGTTAGTTTTGCTTTGAAATCCCATAGGGTGGATATTCTGTCCATGTATGCAACAGCGTTCACAGGGGAAAGTCATCCCAGCGCAGTCTTTTGGCAACGCCACAGCTGGCTCAGTCAAACCTGCATTTGCCAACTCTGTTGCTGGCATGACATAAGGAAGGCCTATTGCTGTTACTGTCTGTTTGCCAACCCCTGGTCACAGCACTACCCGCTTATGTCCTTTAGTAACATACTGGGCTGAAGTGGCTGCATAATGGCCTCTGTGACATCTTTTGTTCTCATCTGATCGCGGGTGAGAAGACTGCCATTGAAAAGCTGGAATTTATGGTCAAGCATCTGTTTCTCCAAACAATCCTGCTCCTTCTGAAAAGCTTTGGAACACAACCTCTAAGTGGGTTTCCCTTAACCTCAAGGATTTATTTCCCCGTTTTACTTTGCCGTTTCTTTTTTTCAATTTCTTAGTCTGTACAGTCTTTATCATTTTTATTCTTTTAAATCCCCTTTTCTCAAAATGCTTTACACGCCCCCACCTCTCCCCAGTGACCCCTTATTTTTAGTCGTTGCCCTTTAACTCTTACCCTGCAATCCGCTCATTTAAATGCCCTTCTTTCTTCCTCATCCTTTCATTTCCTCCCAGGCTCCATGCAAGCCATGAACAAAACAAGGCACATCATGGAAAAGGGAGGCACCCATTTTTTAAACGCTTTCTCAACCACACCCATGTGCTGCCCGTCCCGCTCCTCCATCCTGACGGGGAAGTATGTGCACAACCACCACACTTACACAAACAACGAGAACTGCTCCTCGCCCTCGTGGCAGGTGCACCACGAGCCTCACACCTTTGCTGTGCACCTCAACAACTCTGGCTACAGGACAGGTGAGCTCTGCCAAGCCCAGCATATGCTTCTTGAGTTTACCAGACACAAAAGGATTGTGAAAGCCACAACATATTGCTTGCATCTTTCCCACTCAGCCTTTTTTGGAAAGTATCTGAATGAGTACAATGGCTCCTACGTGCCCCCTGGATGGAAGGAGTGGGTGGCGTTGGTGAAAAATTCTCGCTTTTACAACTACACCCTCTGCAGAAATGGAGTGCGAGAGAAACACAGCAGTGATTACCGGAAGGTACTGATGCACTCTTTTCTCTAAAAGACTATTCCCTCCTTTATTGCTGGAGTCATAAAATGTTGTTTTAAACGTTTTTTTTTCCAATCGCAATTCAAGTTTATCTCACATTGCAGGTTCTGTTTAAGAATAGCAGATAGAAAAGACAACTTTTTTTTCTTAAACTAAATGTCCAAATATATTTTTTAAAAAGTAATAAATTAATATTTGTAACAAAATCAAAATCATAATTTTCTTAAATTTGGGGTACAAGTTTAAAAAGGACGATAAATAGGTAATAACATAGAAGATCCCTGTTACGAGAAGCTTCAGTGAAGACCGACTCTGATGGAAATCGTATTTTTGGTTCTTTTAACATTTTCTTGGAGCCTTTTTCTTAGGACATGTATAAGGAAAATTACAATTAAATTCAAATTCAAATTGTTTTAATTAGCAACAAAGGAAAAAATGCAGTTTGACAAAACTTATAGTTGTTACATACAAACTGCATTCTCATGCAACTACTTGCAAACAAATAGATTCATGCACGTCTTTATTTTCCTCATCCGAGCTGGGATTTGGTTCAAGACTGTACAGCTGGATAGCTCTGAAACAGGAATATTGGTTTGTGGGCTGTGAGGGGCTGTAAACTAGCGGGAGAAAGTCTAAGCAAAGGTATGATGGGAAATGAGTGCAGGCTTACTCCCCACCACGATATGGTAAGCCTTTTTCATCATTAAATAAATATTCTTGATATCAGGCTGTTTTAATCCTAACTAGTAACACTACTAGTTGACTAATTCACATTTTTGGCTGTCACTAGTTAACTATTGTAGTTTTGGGATTACTAGTTAGGCTTCAAACAGTCTAATATCAATGATATCGATTTAATGATAAAAAGTCTTGCCATACAAACAGTCCTGCCTACAACTCAGAGATTGATTTCTAATGAATTATTGCTGCTCTGCAAAAACTATATCCTAGAAAACAACAGTTTTTTTTATTTCCTAAAAACAGCATAATCATAATTAAAAGACCATTTGAGGCACTTCAAAATAGATCAAAAGACGATTGAGACCTTAAAATAAGTACATTACATGAAAAGACTAGGTGCACAAACAGAAAATAGGTTTGATTCGCCTTGACAAACATGTCAGAAAAAGAAAGTAGGCCCCAGAAAAAGGATAATGTGTCTAATGTGAGGCATGGGGCTGATTTAGAATGCCCTACAACATAAAAGTTTCTGATGCGAGGTGAAGATATGCTTTTCAGATCTCTGATGTGAGGCTATGACCGTTCTGATTTTTATTCTCGATAATGTCCAATGCAAGGTCATACAAAGCCGTTTGGACCCCCAAATTGTTTTAATAAACTTTACCTGACTATACTTTCCTTCACCTGCTGAGTGCCTCCCCGATAATGTTTGCTTGTTCCATAGGACTACCTGACCGACATTATAACCAACGACAGCATCAACTACTTCCGTATGTCGAAGAGGATGTACCCTCACCGTCCCGTCATGATGGTCCTGAGTCATGTCGCTCCTCATGGTCCAGAAGACTCAGCCCCCCAGTACAGCTCAGCCTTCTCCAACGCCTCACAGCACATGTAAGGCTACCACTCAGAAGAACAAACTTAAGAGACCTCCTCTTTTTGCAGGTTCTGGAACACGGTAATTATGCATGCACATAAAAACAAGAGGGGATGTTAGATGTAATTGCTCTTGCTTCTTTGTGTACACTCATGCCAGCAGACACGTTCCTTTTCGTCTGACCCAGAATGTCGCAGATTTGTGGTCTCAGTGCCTGCAGACTGCTGTTGGCAGCCATACTGCCAGTTCATTTGGCTCATGTCATGTTTACATAAGTGTTAGTACAGTAATGATCCATGCTCAATCAAAGAGAGGCATGAATGATGTATGTTTAATGCATATGCAATGAGTTAGATTCATGTGCACGCTCTCTCTTCACCCTCTGGCTCTTTCCACAGCCCTGATTGGATAGACAATCTGGTTTGTTGAGGGTAAACCAGTTGTTGCATCTGAGGCTGCAGTTTCAAGCCCCTCACTCATATGCTCATCCTGCTTCATTGCATCCCACCAACATCTTTAATCTATGCATCCACGCTACCTGCACTGCACATCTGTGGTCTAGTTATACAGCAGTGAGCTTGTAGAAGCTGCAGGTGGTCTACAATGACACCTTTAGGATTTTATTAAAACGACCACGATGAGCTTCAGAAATATTTGTTGGTGCAGGGGTCAACACTGTTCAAGCGCTTTTAAGACACTAAATGTATGGTTTTATTTAAAAACATTAGACAAAGCACTTGCAAAAACCAGTCCCCAATTTGGAATTACTAGTATAGACACCTTTTTTAAAGGTTCCTCTATACACTTTGTATGTTTAATCACTCATATTGTTCTTAGTAGATCACAATAAATCGCAAATGTAACGTCATCACAATATCAATACAGGTATCAAAAAAGACCCCTTAAATTGCAAAAAACTGTTACCATAGATGTTTACACAAAAACAATCTTATGGCAGATTGACGTATTTAGCTAATTAAATAGAGTTTTTTTCACATTTGACCAATCGGATGAACCTCTTTATGTTAGATACTCGCCTCCTATATAGACACGAGTCATTTGGAGGATAATTTAAGTTCTGTTGAATTTATTTCAATAAAACTCATGCAGTGAAATGGAAATAATGTATTCATTGTTTTGCTACATGGTCATGTATTGCAAGTCATATCATCATTGCAATATTGAACACTAATATTGCACATTGCAAGTTTTTCTAATATTGTGCAGCCCTAGTTCTTAGTATTACCTTACTTTTATGGTACTTTTACTGGTGATTTTATTGTTCATGTATGGTTGTGGTGTATATATTTAGACCTTAAGTCTGTAAATAAAATATCTTTCTATATTTTTTTATAAGTTTCAGACCATTCAACAAAGTTTTAATTTCATTCTCCCTGTCAGTAAAAATGTGCTTTCTCTTTGATTTAAATCCCTTTTCTGGTTAATATTTTCACTCCATCTCCTTCTGTCCTCGTTGCCAAAATGAGGAATGTGTTGCAGTGAAAGTCCTGCACTGCTCTGTGGATGAACCACCTTGGCGCACTTCTTTACTCCGCTGTAGAGCTGCAGCAGATTTGGCTTTTTATGAGTCAAATCGATCCAGTGAAGCCCTGAAGTCAGCTGCTTTCCAAATATCAGTTAAACATTGATCCATCAATCAGCCTGAGAGGGCTTTTGATAGAAACACTTTGAGTTTCAAGTGGTTTATGTGCTCCACAGTTTGATAACGCATGAACTCTCAGTTGTGCTTTGGTAAAAAATATGAAAGCGCTTGCAGGAATGTTGCTGCGAATTCAGAATCTGACAGGGCGCATCAAACCATCTTTAATACAAACATTGTAAGACTTTCAAAGTTTCCTTTCAGACACACTAAGAAAAGAAATAACAACACAAGCCTTCTTTTCATAGTCTCTTTTGTTTTGTTTTGTTTTTTTCTGGAGAACCCCGAGCTACAACTACGCCCCAAACCCAGACAAGCACTGGATCCTCCGCTACACTGGACCCATGAAGCCGGTCCACATGCAGTTCACCAACATGCTCCAGCGCAGGAGGATGCAGACTCTGCTGTCGGTGGATGACAGCGTGGAAAAAGTGATTTGACACTCGCACGCACCTAAACACTAACATAGTTCAGCCTCAGATTCTGGTCCCGGGTGGATCTGTGTGGGTTCTTCACCTGGTGATGAAGTCTCTGACACACGTCAAAATCATCTTTTTTCTTTACTTGAAACAGACAAGAGAGATTTTCTTAATGAAGCTTCGTCCTCTGCAGGTGTACAACATGTTGCTGGAGACTGGAGAGTTGGACAACACCTACATCATTTACACCTCAGACCACGGTTACCATATTGGGCAGTTCGGTCTGGTGAAGGGCAAATCCATGCCGTACGAGTTTGATATTCGCATCCCATTTTATATCCGGGGACCTGATGTGGAGCAAGATGCCGTGTGAGTCATTCAGACTGTTCTTTTGTCTCATTTGGTATTCTGATGTGAAAATCTTCCACTGTCTGCTGAATATATTGAATCTCAGATATTTGTCTCAGGATAGTGATGTAATAACCCTGTGTCAATGCTAATGCATTTATTCCATTAAAAATGTGTCGTTATCCTGCAGCAATCCCCACATCGTCTTGAACGTTGACCTTGCACCGACTCTGCTGGACATGGCTGGGCTGGACATCCCCGCAGAAATTGATGGGAAGTCTATCCTGAAGCTGCTGGCCACAGACCGACCAGTCAATAGGTGAGCATCTTCTTCTACGAAACTTCCTAAATAACAGTCAAGGTTAGCAATCAATGAGTCAAAGATTAACAAAAATCTTCACATTTAATTCTGCACAAGAAAACTCAATTTTTGTTGGTTTTCTGTTATTTTGTTTCTGAGAATATGTGTTTTCACTCAAAAAACATGTTGATCTCATTGTTTTCCCTTATAATTCCAGGTTTCAGTTGAACAGAAAAGGTAAAACATGGCGGGACTCCTTCCTGGTGGAAAGAGGGTGTGTTTTATTGACTGACCTTTTAAAAGACAGGTTCTCATTCCAGCCATTGTTTTCTACTTGCATCAATCTCTCTGCCAATGTCTTTTTCTTTCTGGGCTATCAGGAAGCCTCCACACAAGAGAGGAGATGGGAAGGAAATGGCCCAAGAGGAGAACTTCCTACCAAAATACCAGAGGGTCAAGGATTTGTGCCAGAAAGTGGAGTACCAGAGCTCCTGCCAGCAGCCGGGACAGGTACTTGGCCTGCGGGACTTAAAGAAAGAGAGGTTATTAAAAATTCATGGGAACAAAAGAGAGTGAAGGCAAATCTGGAGGATCATTTAGAACCCAGTGAAATATGCAGATACTGCACTCTTGAGGTTCATTTTAACTTTCTGTTTTCTTACTCTTTCAAGTATGTGTGCCCGCTTAGATAGATTTTAAAGCTTGTAGAACCCGAAGATTGTGAATCTGCATTAGAACTGTCATTCCAGTGACTTTAAAGACACACTCTGAGGAAAATCCTGTTTGGGGCATTTTTTACATGTTCTTGTGGCATGAATGAGGACATATATTTAAAAAATTGACTTGAATTGCCAACAATTATAGACAAATTCACAGACTTAAATATACTATACCTATATATGTTGTTGAAAGACACAATCCAATAAAAATCCAATTTTTTTAGATTTTCTTATGATGGAGGACACATATCAAGAAAATTAAGCTTAAAATTGCATTTCTGAGTATTTTCTTATTCAAATGGTTGTGAATCAGGAGTAGACGGAAACATTCTGTTTCTAAGAGAACTTATTTGTGACGCAGAAATACACAAGGTGGGCCACGAGCTCCCTGTTCCGCTCCATTCTGATCCATCTCCTTGTAGACAAATAGATCTACGTCTTAGCTTTCCTCGTTTGATCTGACAACTGGCTCAAAACTCTACAGCTGAATAGCTCCAATATTCTTCACCATTTTTGTTGCACCACTAATGTTAGGTTGGGGATTAGAGAGGCTGTAAGCTAGAGGGAGAAAGTGTAAACAGTTGGGTGATGGGAAGTGGGGAGTTCTCACTCGCACAGACAGTCCTGCCTACAACTTAAAAGCAAATTTCTAATGAACCACTGCCACTCTGCAGAAAATATGTCCTAGAAAACAACAGTTTTTATTTTATTATTTTAACTGAAAACTGCAAAATCCTTTTCTGTTGATGTGATTTGTTTTAGAAATGGCAGTGTGTGGAGGACCCGACGGGCAAGCTGAGGCTGTATAAGTGCAAGGGCATGGCAGGCCTCTTTGCCCCCCGCATGCAGGCTCTGATGGCCAGCAGTGCCTCCCAGCTGTCTCTCACAATCAGCTCTGACAGCTGTTCCTGCGGTGACTCTAGCTTCAAGACATCCATCCTGAAAAAGAAAGGGCTGCTCAACAAAAAGAGTACGTACCTCAAAGAGTGGGTCAGGGGATCATAAACATTTTGCAGCTCAGTGTCAACCAATGGTTGTGTAAAAGGGAGAATGACTGTTCATTGGTGGTGGTGGTGGAAGTAAGGGTGGGGGGTATTTCTCAGGGTGATTGGGTCACTGTTTAACAAACTAGTCACAGTGGGAAAGAAGTTGTTCACGCGGTGGGAAGTCTGAAACGAATAGACCCTGTCGTAAACCGCATGACCGGGATGAGAGGGGTTCGGTTGATGTCCCGGCTGCATGTCTCCTGATCTGAAAGGTGAACTGGGGGCCAATCAACTTCTCTTCCAAGTGGTTGGGAGGCTGCAGCTTGGACTGTATTTCAAGTTGTATGGATGGATTTGATGATGGCCGTGTAGAAGTTCATTGCTCCTCACTCTCATGCTGTATTTCATATTGATATCAACAGATGTGGATGTTTTTGTGATTTTTATTTCACAAATTTTTGGAACAACCTAATAGGTAGCTGCAAAATGGGCCATTCATCTCATCTTAAAACCACATTTTGAAACATCCATTAGTAAAAAGGCACAGGACAGTGCTGCCATCAAGTGGACAGTAACAGCAGATGCATTCGTCTTTAACTTAACTATTAAAATACGTGCAATGTAAAAGTATTAGATAGAGTTTACATGAGTGTGATTCACAAAATCACTCTGTCCTTTTAACCAGAGATGAAATCCATCAAGAGTTTGTCAAGGAAGCGTTCTACCCGCTCTGCCCCGTATGAGCTGGGAGGAGATTTGTATGCTGTTGATCTAAAGGAGACCTACCGACCCAGCGGGCCCAGGAACAGCAGTTGGATCAGAAACAGGTGGAGAATAGCGGGGAATGAAGACGATCCTGAAGAATTCAGTGGAAACGGAATCGCGGCCAAACCCACAGCCAGCAACAACCTCACACCACCTGCTGCCCTCAAAGTCACCCACAGGTGTGTGTGCATGACGTGTGTGTACATGTTTCTACTAGTGACACAAACTGAAAGGAAACAATTTAGCCTAAAAGTGGATTTGCATTTAGAGGTGTGACCTTTTGCATGCTGGGACAAAAGCCCTACCAAACTAGGAAAACTCTCATGTTACACTGACCGGCGTGTTTTGTGTGTGTGTGTGTTTAGCTTTCAAACTGTAAAAACAATTTAATATTTTGGAAATATTTAGAAATGCTGAGAGAAACTGGGTGATGCTGCCAAAGAATTTCTGTACAGTTCTAGAGTGAATTATGGAGGAATGACATCCCTTTTTTACTGTATCTGTGCTAAGAGACTACAATCATCTTACAGGCTGGATAGTGAACTTTTTTTTTTGCAGAAAACACATCTCATGCTATCAAGCTTAAAAAGCTGAGACATATTTTTGAGAATAAAGAGAAAAAAAAGGGTTTAGATGCAGCATCTCTGTATTCAAATTTTTAAAATGAGCATGTATAGATCTTGTCTTCGTCCGGTTAGACTTCTAGTCTCTCCTCCAGTAAAGCAGTCCCATAACATGATTCTGCCACCACCATACTCGACAGCTTGGATGACGCTCTACTTGCGTGCTTTATGTTTTCTTATCCCTTTAACTACCCAACCAAGAAGAAAAAAATGTCTGCCGCTTATTGCTTTGGGAGAGTAAAACACATAATTAATGTTTTTAAAAACATGTTTTCTATATATTTGGTGGAGCAGACAGTTAAAGAGTTTTACACTGGAAAAATGTGTGTAAATAATGTATATTTTGTGCAAAAGCTTTCCTGGTTTTCATTCATTAATCCATCATTTAGACTCTGAAGCTGTTTGTGTTTGATGGTGTATCTTGAATTACATTAAGAAATGTATTTTCAGGGAACTTAAATATTGTTATTTAGTTTGTCAGGAGCCTCTAAGGCAAAAACCAAATAATCAAAACCTTGTTTTTTTTAATCTTTTTTTATGATTAAACTCAAAAGTTTACATTCTATTTTAAAAACTTGTACTATATTACACATTTTAATTTTAATCCCGCATTGTTCCTGGTGGTTTAGTTTGGCAGCAGTCTTTAAATATGTGTGTGCATGGGTGAATAAAACTGACTCTAAAGAGCTTTGGGGCTTTAAGGAACGTAGTAGGACGCTGTATAAGTATTCATTTACATACAATTATAAAACTTAAACTGCTGAGTAGTATTATCAGATGGAGTAAATGTTTGTGTATCCTGCAGATGCTCCATCCTCATGAATGCTACTGTGAAGTGTGATGGGGGACTCTATAAGTCCCTTCAAGCTTGGAAAGATCACAAGATGCACATTGAGCATGAGGTAATGCCCTTTTCCCCCCTAAGAACAGATTTTCATCAGCAGAATGCAACAACTCTAACTGTTTTTGCTGCATCCAGATTGAAACTTTACAAACCAAAATCAAGAACCTGCGTGAGGTCAAAGGCCACCTGAAGAAGGTGCGGCCAGAAGAATGTCAGTGTAACGCCTCCAGGTGAGAAGTGAGCAGAGGCAGATTGAGACAAGAAACTGCTTGATCTGACAGCTGTTTTTTTTTCATTTCAGTTATCTTTTTAAGAATAAAGATATGTTTGGGCTTAAAGCAGCTCAAATGCACTCACTCAGGTAAACTTTACAGACTTACGAGAAATAAACTGCAGAGTTTTCCCCACCATCAGACATGTGTGCTTGTTTTTATCAGAATGCCGTCCAAGCAGAAGACTCAGTGGCTCCAAAAGGAGCAGAAACGCAGGAAGAAACTGCGTAAATTCCTTAAAAGGCTCCAGAACAATGACACATGCAGTATGCCAGGCCTCACCTGCTTCACCCACGACAACCATCACTGGCAGACTGCCCCCTTCTGGACAAGTGAGGAACAAAAAATAAAAAGATTTAGTGTTTTTTAAACATTCTCTGTTTATTATGGAAAGATTTTCTAAAGCAGATATTGTAAAAACAATATTTTTAGACTTTTTTTTCTTCTATCCCTTGTTTTTCAAACGTACCCCTCCCTTCCTCACCCCTCCCTCAGTGGGTCCATTCTGTGCGTGCACCAGTGCCAACAACAACACATACTGGTGCCTCAGGACCATCAATGACACACACAACTTCCTGTTCTGTGAATTTGCCACTGGCTTCCTGGAGTATTTTGACCTCAATACTGACCCCTACCAGGTATTTGCTGTGTACAGAAACAACATCAATGCAGATAAAAATATCTCGGGGGGGGGGAGATTATCTCTCTCCATGATTTGTGATGCATTCCTTTGAGCTCAGGGGGTACAGTTTTCCAGATATTTTCCAGAGGTTCCAGAGGCCATGCTGACATTTTGTCTCTACTGTTCCTGCAGCTGATAAATGCTGTCAGCACTCTTGACCGCAACGCTCTGAACTCAATGCATCAGCAGCTCATGGATTTACGGGGCTGCAAGGGCCATAAGCAATGCAACCCAGAAAAGGGTGAGTCAAACGTCTCCCAGGTAAACTTGTCGTCTCTCCAATCATTTCAGACAGAGATTAATGTTCCCTCCACTTCCTTTCAGGAGGGAAGGAGCGAGACCACTTCAGTGAATACAGGTATTTCTTCCCTTCAACGGCTCATAGTTGATTGCTTTAGCAAACACTCCAGATGGAAATTCATCTTACTGTAAAAATTCAGAAAGGTTTCTTCCTCCCTAGTGAGCCTTAAGTTATGTTTTTTACCGACTGTGAGGGGTCCGGTAGCAGAGAAAACGTTCCCAAATTTCCTTTAGAGTCAAAGCTGTTGTAGTCTGATGAAACCATCAAACAACGCCAATACTCCAACCTGCTTTTCAGCTTTTGATGTTTCTACCCCAATGCCTAATTGCTTGTTTTTTTGTTGTTTGTTTGGTGTGTATGTGTGCATGCATGTTTGTGTGTCCACCTGTGTGTGTATGTATGTGTGTGCGCTTTATATACCTGTTTCCATGCACATGCATTTGCCCTGCGCCTGTGTACGTGCTGTGCATGCCTCAGGCCAGTACATCGTCGAAAGAAGCCAAAAGTGAAGAAGCCCTCCTCCAAATCGCTGTGAGTTTGTCATAATCCATCTGCTCTTTTGTATTCAGCCAAGCTCTACTTGTGTCTCCATGCTCTCCTTTATCCCGTAGCGCTGTTCTTATCCTCTTACAGCGACTGCCTTTTAGCAACATGCAAATCTGCACCACAATACGTTCCATTCTGGCTCCTCAGGTCAATACCAGCTGAGCAGTGTCTCTTTATGTTCTGTTATCAGTCTTGTTGGTGTCATCCGTTACTTTTTCTGTCAGTGTTGGTCAAACCAGACCAGATCAAAAGCTGAGGATTCTTCTTTGTGCTGAATCTGTAACTTACTATGTCTGTTTCATTTCTACAGGGGGAAAATTTGGGAAGGCTGGGTTGGTTAAGTATCCGAACCACAGAACAAAGCACATCGTCCTCTTTCAGCAGAAGAATCAGGATCCAGGACCTCAGTTTTACATGAGTGGACCAGAAACTGGACCGTTAAGCTTCTGTTTATTGAGTTTTAATGCATATAAGAAGGCTCTTTCCGGAGCACACCCACATGGAGAAGACACGGAGGACTCTTTAATCATGTACTTTGGAACTCATCTCATGACCGTTGACATCTGTCAGGATTGTCAATCATGAATTGATTGGGACACCTTCATGCAGTCTTGCAGCAAAGCTTGTACATAATATCCAGTCAATCGCTTTAATCTGCTTTCAAATGGGGCTCTAACTACCTGTCAACCTACGCCACCGTCATTACATTTCCCTCAAGAAGTTTGGACTCTATATGATGAAATGCATCAGACTTTTGTCATAAAGTTTTGTGAAATAGACAATATTAACACTGATGAATGTCTTCTTTATTACGGTTCTTCCCTCATAGCTCCAAGATGTGATGTGACAGCATTTGCCTGCAATGATTCACACGCATTCACAGACTTCTGTGTAGGTCTATTTGTAACTTTTAGCAGGCCCACAATATCCACTATTACACAGTCATACAGTTTCCAAAAATATGTGAGCATTGACCCAATGCAACGAAAACCGTTGTATTTCTTTGTGTCATCAGTACCGCACTGTAGAGGTTTCCAAGTAGTTTGTTCCGCTTGTTACATACATGGTGCTACAGGATAACAGCACAAAAAAATCTTACTGTACAATATAGTATGTATCTGAATGTACGTTGTGCAATTAATATAAATGTTTACAATATTTTTTATAATACTGAAGAGGCAGACCTCATTGTACGTTTTGAGTTGACAAAAATGAAGCTAAAGAAGGAAATGTAGCTTGAAAATGTCATTGTCCATGATCTATGTTTGTCAGTTTCTTATTTACCATAAAAGCACTTAAAGGGGTTCACTGTGATTAGAAGTACCTACATAAAAAATACAAAAGACCACTTTGTTCCAGAGAAAAGGCACGACTTGATACTTGTTGATGTGGACTTTAGATAACTGCCTTTGTCAAAATTGTCTCTTCTCGCAAACACTTTCATAGATCTGCTGATAGTAAACTGTGAATAAAGTGTTGTTTGACCATAAACGGTACGCTGGGACCAAGCGGCCAGGCTTTTATTTTGAAATGCTTTATTCTTCTTGCTGTCCAGCAGATGTCGCCATCGGCACGTGCAGGGTATTGCATGTTCAATTCAAACAGGTGTTTCAGTTCAGAAACATAAAACTAGTTTTATGACAGAATGATGGCGTGACTAATGTGTAAATCTATAACAAATCAGAAATGTAATCTTGTAGGGGAAATGTATATATATATTTTTTTGACAACTGGTGTATTATATATTTTTCTTAAAGGGTCGTCAATCAATACACTACTTGAATTGGCGGATTAAACTGGAATTTGGAGGACACAAATCGCTCAAAGAGGTATAGGAGGAAGTAGAAAGGGGTGCAGGAGGAAGCAGGGTCTGTGTGGTGAAGGTTTGCAGACCGGGTGACCCCCATCCCAACTCATGACTCACGCGCGGGGGCGGAGACTTCATATCGGATTCACCCGCACCGGGAGGACCGTCCTGTTCTCCCCGCGCGGACTGATTCTGTTCGAAAGCTAACGTCGGGAGCGAAACCTTTTTTTGTTGTTTTTATTTACGCCTATGTTTACAATGTGAAGAAAATGTCTGAGAAAAGGTAAGTTTTGCTTCCTTTTTGGGGGGGTTACATTTAAGACAAACTTTTCAAGGAAAGTGAAGAGGCCACTGCAGCTCGGCGTTCGCTTCGTTATCACTCCGCCGAAGACCGAGCCACTCATTCTGGTTGTCTCTCCAAACTTAAATTAGCATTTTATTACTTGCTAAAACATGCATATATATTGCCAGGTTAAAGTTAAAAGTGTGGCCTATACAAGTTGGGGTGTTTTTCCTAGTTAATAAGATTCCTAAAATGCAACGTATATTTTGGTAAATGTCAATATTTACATCACTTTCGAGTTAGCTAGGTCGGACTATTCCCCACAGTTCGAACTATTTGCTGTCCACCTTTTAGGCTAGAAAGGAGTTGTTGTTTTTTTTTTTTTTTTCTTTGAATACCACAAGCTTAACTCTCCATAAAAAGCAGCAACATGGGGGACGGAAATATGCCTTGGAAATCTATAACCACCAGCCCCCTTTTTTGGTCATTTTCCCTTTGATTTCACCCAGTAATTGGCTGGAATAACTTTTGTCTCTGCTGTGGTTTAAGAGGCCAGTAAAGAAAGCAAAAGGCGGCATGTTCCACAGTCCCCATTTTCTGCTCCAGCTCTCACAGTGGCTCCTGGTTTGATCTCCACATGTTTGGATGTCTTCACCATCTGTGCTGGCTGTACAAGTGATTAAAAACTTTTTTCATCGGCTGCTGGAGACGGTCTCCAGCCCCACAGTCTGTTAAAACTCGCTCATCTGTGAAATATGTTCTGTTCCTCTAGAAACTTTATTTTGGCTTCATCTATTTTAAGAAATTACTAAGAAACTTAAGCTGCAATTTAGCAAAAACTTTTTCGTATAGTTTAAGGTTAGTTTTATTCTGACTTTTTTTGCATTTTGACCCAACTTGACAGCCAACCTTTCTGTCAAATGTGTTTATAAGCTTATTTTAAAGTCTTACGTGAGGCGTATTCTATCAGATGTTGGTTATATATGTTTCAAACTCCTACAGTTCCTCTTGCGTCCATTTCCAACGGTCTGGTTCATATTTTTATCTGTCCAACCCTGCGTCACAAGCGGAGAATGCAGGATGCCTAAAACAATGAAATGATCCATTTGCTGTTGCTGCCTCTCGAGATGTCTCTTCCGTTCATGAGCTTGTTAATATGAAAAGCGGAGATCACAATAGAATGTTGCCTCAACGGCTGTCCTGTTGGCTCCCATCAGTTTTCTGCCCAAATAGAAACAGTATATGAAAGGACATGTCCATTCATGTTCTGTAGAGGGCTTGATAATGGATAGCATGTCTGTGTCAAGATATGACAGTAAGCATGTGTGTCCTGCAAAAGTTTTGTGGTAATTGAAAAGTATAATTTGATTTTTTTTTATAGCATTATTTTCTGCAATTCATGTTATTTTGTGTGGCCTGTTGCAGTACCTGTCATAGTTATAGTAATTTGGCCCAAATGTCACATCCTAAACTGCTTGTCACCTTCTCCATTTAGAGCTTAAGCTCTGGCTAAAGTTCCAGCCACACACAAAGCTGAATGTAATGCTAGGAGTGCTGATCATCACTCCGTAGCATTAGAAAGGATGATAACCTGTGGTACATTCAGATAGACGTTAAGTAGGGGTGAGTCATCCTATTTGAAAGAGTTGTACAAATACTTGTAACAAAATATTACCAAGTTAAAAGCACTTCTTAAAATATAACTTGGTTGCTTCAAGGCATTTCAAAGCCCAACATTTGTGGTTTGTTGCACAAGGATCAATAGTAATCCTGCTCTGCATTTTATACACCCCCCGCCAATTAAATCTACTCCCATCAGCAGCAGCAGACTGCGCTGAACATTTAATCCTGCTGGAGCTATCTTCTACTTCCACAGGACAGTCTGCTTGCATTCTCATTTTTGGATCCTTTGTGATCTTTCCGCTTACCAATCCGACTCCTGGCCTTTCTTTGTACATTTCAGTTGGATGGGGTGGGTTGAGAAAGGTGCCGTTCTTCTCCAAGTTAATTTACAAACTGCTTCATGAGTTGGACAAACAGACCAGATACTAAATGAATAATGTTGTTCTGGCTTAAAAGAAAATGACTGATTTTAGGAATCCGTATCAGTATACATGCATTAAAAATACAGGGTGATTTTCCAGCATGACGTTTAGACTGTCACAGATTACAGTAATTAAATAGTTACTCTGTCTCTTTCTGGTACAAGTGACCCCGTTGTTCATGTTCTGATAACGGGTGTGCTGGACAGCAAATCCAAGCCCTCTGTGGTAAACACCCTGATCTCATCCTTAGTCTCTGGTAGAAATGTTTAACTACATTCAGAGTCTGACGTGTTGTGGGACGTGCCAGCTGCGCTGTTGCTCAGTAATCGGGCAGATTTTAGGAACAACAAAGACTTTTGTTAGGAAACATATTTTTAAGAGATTGTATTCATTTTTTGGCCATTGTGGTTGTAGAGCTCAGTGGTGTTTTTAAGGCATATAGCATTTTTACTATTGCAAGTTGAGGGGTCTACAATGCTCCCTGTGCGGAAATCAAGGTCATAGGTGTAGGAGGATTAGCTCTGGTGTATCTAAGCAAAAATGTTTCCCTGAAACTATGGGGCGATGAACGTTATTTGTCCCCTGCAGGTAAATCTGTTAATTGCTTGTCTGCACTAAACTTTTTGGAAGCAGCTGAGAATGTATTCGTAAAGGCCATGCAAAATTGGTAGCTGGAAAGCAGTAAAGCTGGCCTTGCTGGTGTGTCTGCAAACTTGCAAGATCCAGTCTAATCCAGCGAAAAAACGAAGGAAACTGCTCCTAGTTCTGGATCTTAGCAGCTGTTGAAGGAGGTCACCCCGGACTTCCTTCACATGTCCCTGACTCCTCCCCAGTGGTGCTTTGATTGGCTGGACTTCTCTGTGTGGAGGCAGCATGGAGAGTTCTAGCTGAACGGTGTCTGCGTGTTGATCTGACAATAGTCTGCATTGTTCTGCACCATCACAGCCTGCATAATAGGGTGCTTTACACAGGCCTCACAACGCATATGGACATGAGTCATCAAAGGACATTCTCATAAACTCAAAATATCCCTCTTTTGTACCAAAAGCCATTCATTTAAGTAAAGACAATGATATCAAGCACAAAATGACCAAAATGTGTCATCTTCCATTTCAATGTTGTCTACTTGTATTTTGCAAGATATCTTTATCCATTTGCTTTTTGTGCTCTTGTGACAGTACAGTTTCATGTGCAAACTTTTTAAAAGTAGTTCAGGGATAGTTTGTTTGTTTTAGTCACACATGTCTTATTAGACCCAATTTTCCTTCAGTGAGTGGAGGCAGTGAATTATGTGTAGAAAACAAACTGGTCCATCTGGTTGTTGTAGTTTGGCAGTGTTGCACTGACTCACTGAGACTGAAAAGTAATCAATCTTAAATGTTACTAGTAAGATTTCCTATTTATTTGACATTTGGTGACTCGTAATCACCTGCTGTTTAAAGTGAAACCATCAATTTTAAAACATTGATTTAAGTTTTTGTTTTATAGTTTTGAAATAGGGGACAAATCTAGTTATATCAAGGAGTTTCTGTTATACACAAACATGTGATCAAACATTTTGTTGTCAAGAAAAAGGCGTGACAGCCCAAGCATTAACACTTGTGTTTTATCCTACTTTTCGGGTGTAAGTCAGGTGATAGAGTAGCATCTCATAAGCTTACCTCAATGTTCATGTTTGACCTTTTAAAGCAGCCCAGTTCTTCTAGGAAGGCATTTGGCTGCTCAGCTGTTGAGCCCTAAAACCCTTAACCTCTCTTTCCCTTTTGGCGCTTTGCCACCATGGTGCGTAAGTTGGCCAACATGCAGCAGCTTTGTCTTCCCTATTTTGTCTTAAGTGTAAAATTCGACTCCCAAGAGCTGTTTTGCCAGAGCAACTCCCAGTAAAGGAGAAATTGACACAGACAACTGCACATTTGTGAGGGAGGGAGGAGCTGAAAGGAAAAACATGTGGAAACATGCCTCAATTATACAGATGGAATTATAGACGATTTCTAAAATTGTTATAAATGATCTAAAACATTCAAAGGAAGAATAATAAGCAAGTCAGACTGTGTGCTGTTTATTATAAGTGCGGTGAACTAAACATTGTGTTAAAGATGGAACAAGATAAGTAAAAAATAAATGGCACCTCAAACCCTAGCATTAGCTTTTAAGAGGCTTACTTAAAAATCGAATGCCTCTTAGTGGTCCCGTTCATATGGACTAAGCAAGTTTTTAATAACAGTTTGTAAAGAATACCTACGTAGTTGTGAAAGAGTTACAAATGAGCTCACATGTTTATTATATGAAAAAAAACTAAATTTAACAGTTGATATTTAACACAATTTTTCATCCCACACTTGACAAAATAACAGCTTGATAATCCCACCATAATACTACCATAAGCTATTCTTCTATTATCCTATCCACCCATTGACTTGAGGTGATGTCAACACTTGCTGTGGCTCTATTATATCGAGAATAAAGAGCTGCCTGCGCCAGTAATTTATAAAAACATTATAGAGCGTCAACACAAATGACAACGTATATAATTTCTGTCCTACAGTAGTATGTTAGGAGTTTAAACAGCATGTGCTAAGTCAGTAATGGGCTAAATATAAAAAATATGGGACTTATAATGTAAAACATGTTACTTGCAGATCCTATTTTTAGTCTTGCAAACAGATATGGAGTATACATTGAGTTTTAGAAAAGCACAATAAAAATGGTATAATATAGGTATAGTGTTGGTTCATCAAAAGGCAGCTATCGGTATTTCCTTATATGAAAATGTATATCTCCTCTGCTAATAAGCCTTGCTGGTATAGTTCTGCTTGGACCATGGTTGCCATCAAGGCATTATTGCACGTACACAATATTACCAAAACTATTTGTTCATCTGGCTTGACCCACATATGAACTGAAGTGCCATTCCATTCCTAACCCGTAGAGTTCAATATGATGCCGGTCCACCTTGTGCAGCTATTACAGCTTCAACTCCTGCTGGGAAGGAGTGCTGGCCACAAGGTTGAGGAGTGTATTTATAGGATTTTATTTTACCGTTCTTCCAAAAGTGCATGGGTCAGGTCAAACACTGATGTTGGTGGAGAAGGTCTGACTATCAGTCTCTGCTCTAATTCATCCCAAAAGTGTTCTATCGGGTTTAGGTCAGGACTCTGTGCTGGGTAGTCAAGTTATCCTTCGATCACAAGTCAACTGGTCTTCCTTGGCACCACAGTAGAGGCCATGACAAGGGCAAACACTCTGACTAGATTTGTTGCATGAGGTTGCAAGACAGTAAAAAAGAAAAGGGCAAATCAAGTTTTCTTTGGTTAATTGTCAATAAACAACTTTTTTTTTTAAAATTGTCATCAACTTTTATTGCATACCTAAACCAAAGTGAAATAGGATGGCTAGGTCCGGCTTTATTTAAGTCCTCGGCGTTTCCGCTAGGTGGTTTGACTTTTAGAGCCTTTTTATTACTTCCTTGCTTCAAACCATCCCTTCCGAGCCAAGTTATGGTGAAGACTTTACAGAAAACCAACAGTAGGGCCTGTGGTCTCTACCTCGTTGTCAGAAACAGCCAGCAGTAGATGTTTGTGTTTTGCCTGGATTACCGCAGAAAGGATGCTTCCATTGAGGGGGTGCTCAGGAGAAAAAGAAAAACAATTTAAAAAAAGGCAAGGCAAACTGTGCCAAAACATCCATCAAACATTCCACAACCTATCAAGCAATGCCACTTTGTAGTTTTCAAAAGACATTTTGAAATTTTTGAGCATCATCTACCACAGAAAATTGACCTGAGGACAGTAAGCACAACCACAATTAAAAAAACAAGGTGCAATGGATTTTCAAGGGCCTACATCGTACTATTCTTAAACCTTTCAGAGTAAACTATATCCATGTATATATAATACTGGATTACATTTGGCACACTAAAGAACAATTTTTTTATTAAAAATGAATTATTTTCGTGAGTCTTTTTCCTACCTGGAAGTAAGACGAGTTGATCTGAGGCACCGCCTTACAGTCCTTGTGGATGCCGTCCATTTTATGACGTCAACCTAGAATCGAGCTCAGCAGCGCGTCTCTATTTCGCCCACGAAAACTAACAACATCCAAACTTTTGGGAAAAAAAGAATGTTCATATTGTGTATATAAAAGGAAAGAGTTTTGCTTAAGTGGAAGAGTTTCGCTAGCTCTGCAGAGAAGGCGGGTGTTTGCGTTAGCCTGGGGGCAGTGCTTGGAGTGAATGGAGCTAAATACCGCCTTGGGGTTGTTATGAGGAATTAACATTATAATACGCTTAAAACTTCAAAAAAGTTGATTTTGCATGATATAGGCCCTTTAACTAACAATTTTTGAGAAAAATTATAGGATATTAAGTGTGCCATATTTAGCTCAATTTTTTTAAATGACATTTTATTTTTAATTTAGTTTTTATTTTTGAAAACGGACTAAGATTTTGAAATAAAGCTGCCTTATTTTTTTAAAGCGGAAGTTGCATTCACAATATCACTTCCTCCCTTACAGCTACAGAAACTGCTTCCAAGTGTTTAGTAGACAGTTAGCATACTGCTCTTGTTTTACAATATTTAGATAAGCAGGTTGCTTAGCAACATACAGAATAGACTTTGTACATGTTTTATCCATAACCAAATAGATGTCTGTTTTGACAGATGACTGCGTGCATTACATTAAAATGCATGTCTCTGCTTGCTCTGGGGGAAAATGAGCAGCATTCTCTGCTTGCTGCAACATTTTTAAAAGTTGAAAATTTGTCCAGTAACTCTTTTCAAGGCTCCCAACAGTCCTCAGACCACTTACTTATTTTTATCCCAGTATCTGAGAAGAAATAATTTTTTATGTCTTTAAATAGAAAATAACACTTCTATATATTTAGCACCGAGAGTGGACCTCAGCACTTGCTGCTGTACACGCTGACCAAAGTACTAAGGTTTCCTGCATGAATGGCAGGCTCTGTGTGCAAATTCTGCTTTCCCTGCTCAGAAAGCAGCAACTCAAAGCAATCTGTTGCTGAAAAAGGTCTCTGGTCCCCTGAGATTATCTGGCTCACTGGTTTTAGCAAGTCCATAGACGATTCACTTCAGTAAGAACCACATTTGACTTTTTTCCTGGAGGTGTCAGAAATGCCACAGTTTTAGTAAAGCGTGAAGCGTTTTTTTCCCACATATTTTTAAATTATCTGATTTAAAAACTGTTTTTAGAGTTGAGTCAGAAGTCTGGTTTTAGTGATTATTTATTTCCCTAGCTTTTTGTTTTATCTTTTTGTTGAAATCAGCACCCACATTGGTGCTCGAATTTGTTTCGAATTCAGAGCTGGACAATGACATGTGGTTGTCCGTCGCCCTATTTCTAGTGAATGCATTGTCCAGTCCTCCATGTTTATAGCTGCTGGGAGAAGCGCCATTTATACTTTGGTGTGGCTTTGAACAATGGAGCAGATTCCAGGAGCTATGTTCCCGTTGTTTGCCTTACTCTGGGAAACTGCTCTGAGTTTGAGTTATTTTTGAAGCTGCCTGTAAATCAAGGTTTGATAATTGGAGTTTTGCTTTTATGGAAAGCTTTTGGCACGTTGTGACAAGGAGCATCTCGGGATGTGGGGAGTGAGATCATGTTCTTGGTTGTGTGTTTTGTCTGTGTGTTAGCTTTGGCGTCTTTGTCTCAAAGGTTTTCTTTTGTTTTTTCTCTACAGTTTGGCCAGATTTATTTTTAGTTCTGTGGAATAACCATTGGCTGCTGAAGCCTGTCCTTGACCCAAATGTAAGACGGGGTCCTTGTGTCTCATGGGAGTGCAGAGAGTGTGTTATTACGCAGGAGTAGATTAAAAGGAGCCTATGTTTTTTTTTTTTTTTCTTTAGGTTCTTCATCTTTGAAACCTTTAGGTGGTCCTTTCGAAGTCGCCTGCTTTACGTGTGAAAAATATTTTATGGGTAAAATAACACATTCTTTAGTAAAAAAAACTGCAAAGAACATTCACAGTTTTAATCAAAAACAGTTCTTGTAAAAGCATTCCTGATTAAATCTGTGTAACACAGCTGATCCACAATTTTGCTGCTTCTGCCTTAAGACACCACAGACCTGTAGCTTTGGGACTCTGGTATGCAGGTCTGCCTCAGCTGGACTGCCTTTCCCCTCAAGTAAATCAGGTGCTGTATGCCACAGTCATAGGACTGTCTGTAACAAGTTAATTTTAGGTCAATATAAAACATCTCTGTTGGAGTTTAACTTCAATGAGCTGATGCTCACTGCATTCCAAGCTGCATGAGGCAGGTTGTCTCGGTTGGTTGGAGTCCAGAGCCACACTTTGATGTCTGCTGCACTGTTCAGCAGATTTTCTAAAATGAAGAAAATATCAGAGAAAAGGGAATTGTATTTGCGACACAGTGTTTTATTCTTTGTACATATGTCAAAAACGCAATTGAACTTTGATTGATCTTTTGATTCGGGATGTCCCGATCCGATCACGTGATCGGAAATCGGGGCCGATCACGTGGTTTGGGACTCGATCGGAATCTGACCCCTTTGTCCGATCAGGATCGGATATTTCATTTATTCTCATTATGATCAGAGCTTTATATTTCATCTTATCATTACGGATAAATACTCCACTAGAAGTCTGTATGTCATGAAAAGATCACAAAATGTCATCATCAAAAAACGCAGCAGAAAACGGCAGCAGCTCAAGCAGAAGTCTAACTTGTAAACAAAGCTAGCTAGAAAGCTAACTTCCGGGACCAATAACTCTTTTAAAAACGCTTTAAACTGACAGCAGGTGTCTCTGTTGGTTTGTCATAACTCAAACAACAACCTCTAAAGGTATTCCAACAGAAAAATACAGTATTTTTTCCTTTTTAATGTGAAGCTCTTCATTCTGCAGAGAGATGGCTAAACAGCAGCTGCTAACTGCTATATGCTAGCGCCGTGATTTAACTCCTTAGGACCTGAGCTGTCCTTTGATATGCCTGTTTGATTTATCTGACAGAGAAATAATAGTTAAGAAAATTAACTTCTGTGGTAATAAAACCGAAAATGTGATGTCTTAAGACCTTAAAAAAATAATCACAAAATCGTAAAAATAAATAAATAAAACTAATAATGATATCAGCTATTCATGAACACTCATCAAATTTTATGCTAAAACAAAGTCATAATTTATTTTTAAGAATTTTAAATGAGGACAGGAATCACATTTGGTCAAAAATGTTCAATAGCTCTAAAGATGTTAAAGCCAAAGTCACTAAACGTTCTCACATGACTAATTATCACTTATATAACAAGAAAATTGTAATTTTTTTTTCTTATTTTATATTTGCTGTATTTTTACTTGTTTATTAAAGCTGCTTCACAGATGTGTTTTATTTCAGTTTTTAATAATAAAAGAAGGTTAATGAAATATAAATAAGGGACAACACAAATCTTTGTTTAATTTATTCATGTTTTAAATGTCTTATAAAAGTATCGGATCGGGACTCGGTATAGGCAGATACACAAAATCAAATGACTCGGAATCGCAAAAAAACCTGATCAGAACATCCCTACTTTTGATCTAATCCTCCTTGCCAATCAATTTGGTATAGTAAAAAAAAGTTTAAATTGCTGTTTTTGTGAAGGGCTTTTCTGGTCCTTTTGATGAAATTACATGAATTCCCCATTAATCATTTAGGCACCATCTGATACAAAATTCTTTTTTTTTTGGTTCATACAGCATATTTTCTCCCTTTTGAACACATGTTAACGATGTGGGTAAACTTCAGTGGCTTGCCCTCAGGCACACTTTGAGGCCAATGGCACATGGCTTCTCCAATTTTTAGCTAAAGTTGGCCTAAAAGTGTTATCAGCTAAACAATTAAAACCTACTTCAGAATGAAAATGAATTTTATCCCCCAAAACGGTGACATCATGGCGAGTGTTTCTGTAAAAGTAAAGGTTTCTTCTGACATGAGGACAGCATGTTTCCTTGTGTCTGAAACATACACTGGTCACGCATATGTTTGAGCTCTTTCAAAGGTGATTTTAAACACCAGCCCTATTTTTCTTGCTTATCTGGTCATGTCAACAGAGCCTTGGTCAGGAGACTTGCTCTCTCAGCTCTACAAGCTGTTTATTTACCCAATGGGAGCAGTCCTTTTGGAGCTGCTGCACCCCGTGCTGTTAACTTTGTCAGCTGCAGCATTCATCATTGACCCTCAAATCCAGGCTTCCTGCTGTGGTGTTTGAGAAACCATGCAGCATAAAAGCTGGTTACAAATGTTGAAGACTTTTCTATAGCTCTTATCTCAGTGAAAATTATGCACATCCCATACCCCACTGACATTTTCATAGGTCATAACAATTGCTATGAAATATTTGACTTCTGGGGTAAGGTTCACCCTGTAGAATATGTCTGATTGGACCAGCCTATTTTACTTTGACAAAACTGACCAACGCTGGAAAGTATAAGAGCATTGTCTGAAAAACACTTGAATAGCAACTAGCAATTTTTTTGTTCTTTAACGGGGCGGTTTATAGCACACCAGTAGGGCTGTGCTGGGCCGACAGTGACACAGAGAGTTGGTTGCCCGTTGTCCCTGGCTCCACTCATAAATTTGCGCAGCTAACAATTACGTGATACTGTAATTGTTTACCCCTTCTATTGGCAGCAATTGGCATTACGACTCGCACATAAAGCACCACTGTCTGGTTCTTGAATCCAGGGATGGATGCCACCTTTGCAGAAGAGAAGAAAAAGAGCCGTACTTTTGGGCTTTTGAGCCAAGCGAACTCTGGCACCGTCTAACTGGTGTTCAATGAATAGACTTTAAGAACCCCACAACCCTTATTACCTTCAGGGAGACTTTTGAACAGTTTGTTGTGCACACAGCCATTGAGATTCAGCCCCAAAGTGTTGTATTATCTTTTTGGACAATTGTGAGCTGTGGAAGGTGAATTTAGGATGGGTTAGGTTTAACTCTGCTTTGACGTATCATTATGGGTCCAGTCAGTGTTGAGCCATTTTGTGACAATACGAGTTACTGTTTTATTTTGAAAAATGTAGAGATTTCAGAATCTGAGAAAGGTTTTCAAACAATGAAACTATTTTTATTGGAACTCTCAAACGCCTTTTTTAGCCATCTGTCAATAGTTGTGTTTCTCTCTCATTTAAAACTAAGGAAAACAGAGAAACCAATACCATAAACATGTTGAGTTCTCAGATGTCATGGCCTGGTGTGAGGGACCGGACCAGATGGCTCCTCAGCAGACATCACAGGGGTGCATGGACAAACATATGTGGAAGGCTTTTACATCGTCCTCGTCTCTTTTCCATGTTTACCTGGCTGTTAAATCCATGTGTGAAGAGCTGGGTGTGCTGCTGGCAGCACAAAGTTGAAAATAAGTTTGGTACTTGATGAACAGGTACAGCTCTGTTATTTTACTTGAGGCATTGTGGTTAAATCTGGGAACAGGTGTTGTTCTCTGTGAACTGTAGTCAACAGGACGACTGTGTAAATCTGGGAAAGATTTTTGGCACTGGATTCCGTTGTGTCTATTTCTGAGGTCGAGTGTAAACAGAGTTGGTTTGGCAGGAACACAAGGAACATATGTTTGTATTTGGTAGCCATTCTTGACACTTGTATCCATGCTAAGCTTCTTTACCCCTCTGATCATCTCAGGTAGACAACCGGTTTATTAAATGCGACCATGACAGAGAGGAGAAAAGCTTTTCTGTCCCGAGAAAGCTGGGAAAATATCCAAATGTTGATCAGATTCTTGTGACACTAATTCCAGCTCAATGGGCCTTCTCAGCAGAGATACTAAGCAAGAATTTGTTGGTTGAAGACCTAAAGAACTGAAAAAACATAACCTTGCCAGCATCCTCAAGTGGTCATTACAAGAGAGAAAAAGGACTTTTGTGATTTATTGGATGCCGTGAATACGTCTTCTGGCTATGATGGGGACACCTACTGTGATGCTGAGCCTTAGTAAAAGATTCTCTTTTGCTGTTTGCAGCAACCTTCTTCCCACGTGGATTTGATGGCACATCTAAGGCTTAAACTAGATCAAAGAGACAAACTGAACTCATTTAAAAGTAGCATGACCTGGTTATAAAGCACCGAGAAGGCTCCGGTTCTCCTTTTTTTTTAAGTTAATGTCTGAAGCTTTTGCTTGGAGTATAGTACAATGTTATTTCATTGTTTTGAATATATATTATAAAACAATTTCCTACCATTCTCTTTATTCCTCTCATTCCTCTGCCATCTCTTTTGTGTTTCTATATTTGTGCTGAGCTGGCACTCTGACTGTAGTTAAGCTCTGTGGTGTGTGTAGTAGCCTTCTGAGCTTATGGCTCCCTTTGGGGCCTGCTGATTCCATGCCTGCTGTCCCACTGTGTGTTTCCACCTGTCACCTTGTACAGGAAAAACACAAACCATCACGTCTCCTGCCAAGAGATGACATCACTGCTAACACATATGGGGATGGTTGCGATGTGAGGAACACAAATATTTAGACACTATATTGGAGGAAGTTGGCATAATGAAGCTCTCTGCATGTTATACTGTAAAAGCTGTATCAAAGCTTAGTAGTCAGGTGTGACTGTGAGATTTAAGGTAGCACTGTGTCTTGTCGATGAATAATCCTTTTATGCATTCATCTGAAAGTGACTCCTCATCCTGTGCCTTTTTTTTCCCCTTCTGCTTCAGCTCTGATTGGGTGGAGATCCTGGAGCCGCGCTCCCGTGAACGCATGTATGTGAATTTGACGACAGGGGAATGTGGCTGGGATCCTCCTTCAGGTGTTCCTGTTCGCCAGGCAGATGGTAACCAGTGGTGGGAGCTGTTCGACACTCACAGTGGCCGCTTCTATTACTACAACTCCACTGGGCCCCGTACTGTCTGGCATCGACCCCAGGGAGCCGACATAGTGCCCCTCTCCCAGCTCCAGGCCATGAAGCGATGCAACGAGGCCAAACGTGTTGGAGGGAGTGACGAGAAGCACCGCCATGGAACCACAGGGAGTATCGGCAGTCCCGGGAGCCAGGAGATGCACACTCCTCTACCTGAGCAGGAGAGTGATGTCCCTGTAACCAGTGTCCAGACACCCAGCACAGAAAATGCCAACTCTGAGCTGGACCCAACAGTTGATCTCAGATCAAAGGGAGATGGAAGCAGCCTAGAAGACAGCAAGGATTTCAGCAAAGACACACCCAGGTAAGTGTTATGGCTATAAATTAAAATATAGGAAAAAGAACAGTCTTCAGTGTAATACTTCTGTGCATCATCCAGTTCAAGGCTTATTGAAGTAAACATAATGGTGGAAATAAATTTGGTTAGAATTTGTTTGGTGCACAAGATTTGCATGTGATGCAAAACGCAAATCATGTATGGAATCACAGTGGAAAGAAGGCATTTTGAATTTACCACTAACTGTGATAATGGCAGTGAAAAGTGGAGTGTCAAACTGAGACTGGGCAGAAGCAGCATGTTTGGCAACTTTGGTGAAGAGTCAACCAGTTCTGTTAGCAAAGCAACACGATTGGAGTGTTTACTGTAGCGCAAACCAAACTGGATTCTGCTAACTCTTTCATCCGTGGCCTCTACATGGATTTCAGTGGCTCTGTTGACTGGGACAAAAAGGGTTAAATGTGCCGGTCATCACAGAGTCTGCCACATTGAGTTGCTTAGACCTTGTAATGTTTTTTTTTCAGTGAGTTTGTAAGATTTTGTTGACTTTGACCATTTGGATCAAACTCAGAATTTCTTTTGTTTTCTTTCTCCTTTATCTGAACTCTCCATATGTCCAAAGTTTGCATATGAGCATACCAGCTATTTCGGCAAATTGCTACCAAATGGGGAAAATGGTCAGACATATTAAAGAACATGACATTTTCCCTCAAGCTTGAGTTACTGGTGCATAACGGGGCCTAACAGTGAGTCATTGAGAGACCCCGTCATGTGCTTAGGGTTGTGGCTTCATCTAAACCACATCTCGTCATTCCAAGTCAAAATTCCAGACGTGCCACCTTTGTTTCCCCCCAGGCACTTGACCACCAAGGACATCTGAGGGTCACTCTGTGTGCTGACCACGATCTTCTATTACTCTGATCCAACACTTGTGAAATTTCCTTAAAACATATATCCAATTCAATATTCATAGAAAACTTTTGACCCTTTCATTTGAATCCATGGAAAACATGTGATAGACTTGTTTGTGGTTAATGATCTGCAGAATTGCTACATACCAGCGGCCTGTGAGCAAAGCAAAACTCGTATGTTTTCAGTGTGTCGGTCTTTAGTTGCTGTTTGGATTCTGTTATGGTTGTCTACATCATTAGAACAGTGTAAAGGGAACTAACAGGGGAGCTGTATCTGTTGGATGATGGTTTGGACATCATTGTGTCTTACTTTTGCTGTGTGTGGAGAGATTTAACACTCCTTTTAGGGTCTCGCACTAACTCAACCTTTCCTAGAACCTTTCCTGTCTCTTAGAAACAACGACCAGCTGTGTTCCACAAATGAAGACTGAGCACTCTTTAGCTGACACGGTTTTGATACCCCACTAAGCCATATGGTCCTTCACATGTTCACCACCCTCTGTCTCTTTGCAGGTAATTAGAAACCACCATAAAATGTGCAGATAATGTGTCAGCCCCAAATGGATGAAAACAAACTCAGGCATTCTTTCTTTTTACTCCAGAAGGGGTCCGGCTTATTGATGATGACAAATAACAAGACATGGGGAAGTTTAAATCAAGCATTAAAATGTCTGTAGTTGCTCAAAAAAAGATCATAGTTAAGTGACTGTCTTTGGTTTGTTAATAATTCCAGTACATTTTAAGCTTTTATAGATTGCTTATTTCCTTTTTTATGTTCCTCTTTGTTTTCTTCCTTTTTTTTCTTTTAGCAGAGAGGAAATATTAATAACTTTTGTTCTAAAACAATGCTGTTTACTGGGAAATAGAGAATAATCAGTTCTTTTCTTGCTAGTTTCTTTTTATTTTTATTTTGGAACAACTGATTCATTTATTTAAAACAAATTACTTTTCTCACCCACTTCTCTTTGCACATCCCTTTCCGTGTCTATTTTTGTTCATAGTTAAAGGATTTGTTCTCTTTACTGTGCTTGAATTACAAACTGAGTAGCAAATCTGTTGATCATTAGCTGGGTCTAACAACGTATCCTGGGAATTTCCTTGTATTTACTTAATGCTGGTACAACTCCTGTGGCAACTACTTGCAGTTTCAGCAGTTAAGATATCTTTTGCATGTTTTGGGGAGTAAGCTGTGGTAACCTTATCTCTTTCTATGGGTTCTAGGTCTTGCATGAGCTTTTGTATGTTTGTATTAAATATCACATGCTTTAAAATGCATGTGTATCCACAATGACAAGCAGATTAGTGTGAACAGGATTTAAATGAGAGGAAGGATCCCTGAGTGCACATCTTGTCTGTATTTGGGCTACTTTCATTTATTTTAAGAAGACTTTGTGTGGTTTGCCTCATTGTCAGCATTTTTGTCTCATGTAAACTAGTCTGAGAGATTAGTAGATGGCTACAGGGAGCAATCACTTAAACCCCAGTGGTCCCCAAAGGGTCATTATAAGACTTTATCTTAGCGGAGGCAAATGTATGTTGATGAAAGATTGTGAAACGTTTTCTATGTACACTAACATTTATTTCTAAAATAGTGTAACTGAGCACTAGCATTCATGCAAAGGCAGTCTCGTCTGATATTAGACATTTAAATCTTTACTTCCTTGGGTATTTTCTGGTTTGCTATGACCCTTTGCAGAAACACATCTCAACTTAAGATTTATCTTGGCAAAAAAAATATTCTTAGCTTTGTCCTTTTAGCAAAGCTCAACAAAGAGAAAACTTAAGCTATTTCATGATTTCAGGCTTGTGATGTTTTTTTAAATTTTATTTTATTTACTGAAAGGTGTTGAGCACAAATGTGAAGACCTCTTCTTTAAATAGAAGCCTGATAGAAAATGAACAGCCATTTCAGTTTCTGTTTTGATGGGTTGTTAGGAATTTTTTTAATAGACCATTCTGTTGAAAGCAAAAGCAAGAAGAAGACAAAACAAACAAACTTCCCCTAATACTGAGAGTAACAGACGTGTGGCCACAGGTGGAGTTTATTTAGGAAATAAGAGGCTGCCTTATGGGTACATAAAGCTTTCAAATGAATCACACGCTCTGATCATGTTTACTACAGAAGCTGAGGTCTTTTATCCTTTGAATCTCCTGCCACTCTAAAGCAAAAACCACATTTTTATACACACTGGAAGGATTTTTTTTTTTTTTTAGCACTACTCATTTTTTTCTAGATCTTTAAAGCGGTTGTTTTAAGTCTGCCTGTTACGAGATAGTTGGGGATAAAAGCTTCCTTAAAAATATCTGTTTAAAGTCTGTGACCCTGAACTTTGTTTTGAGTCTTTTTCTTCACATTCCACCTCCTATGCTGTGTTTCACATTACTACGGAGTTTCTTACCTTTTTGAGGGTTAATTACGAAGTTACAGAATTGGAAAACCTCTCATTGGTTGTCTTGTTGTTTTTAGGTAGGCCTATGTATATATAAAAAAAAAAAACCTCAATAAATAGTGAAAATGTATGAGAACATCTCTAAAGCACTGTTTCTGAAATCCATTGCTGACTTACATCATCAAAAAGGGAGCATTTATCCTATATATTGCTTTTCAAAGTCTCCAATGAGAGTGTTGTATGTTACTGTAGTGCCCTTTTCTTTGCTGTTTTGTGTTTTTCCTTCCATTTGTGTTTTCGTGGGTGTCAAATAATTGCAGAATTTTTACTGACAAAGGGAATGCAGCTAATCTTTCAAATTCCAGGGAACAGTCTTTCTGGAATCTCTTTTGGTTTGTCTTACCCTGTTCTTTGCAAGTGACCATGCTGAGCATCTTTTGACCCAGTCCAACACTCCTCACACAGGGCCAGCCTGGATATGAAATCGATAGACAGGCACAGCTGTTAGACATGTTGGCTCAGAGGAAGGAGTTCATCATTTCAGCTGCCGTGGGACAGCTGGCTCTCTGTAGGAGTCTTAGAGGAACTGGGATGCTTTGCCTCAAATTTGTAATGGTATTTTGTCATGTTGCTTGATGTTTCTGTTATGCTACACTGCCTCTAGTGATTCCTCAATCTTCAGTTTCTCTCCTCTAAATGAGGGGTCTCAAATTCATGTTCTTGAGACCCAGTGTCACTTTGATTTACCCCTGCCCAGCTGCTGATTACCTGGATCTGCTGTGTTTTGTCCAAAGGAAGCTTCAAAAGGGAGTTTGTTAGGTTACTTTGACATTGGGATAGTCCTTGCTTTCACAGACAGCGCTTTCAGGACTTAACCAAAAGTTGAAGCATATCAGACAGCTTGAACCATCACACAGTTCAGATATCTTCTCACCTTTGGGCTGTTGTGCCCCACATGTACTGATGAGACATTTTCTAACTTTTGGGATTTGTACTTTGTCCGTTTTAAGTTAAGAAACTTAAGCTCCAAAACATTTTGTTTTCTTAGTCAACTTTGTTTAGAGTGAAAACTTGTACCTGTTTGTATTTTAGTACAAACCAAACTAGGGAACTCTGGTTTAATTAACAATTGTTCACTTGCAAGGGAACTCTGGTGCTGTTTACTTCAGTGGGAAGGTTTTGAAGAATAAATGAACTTCTAGACCATATCTGAAATCCTTCCCTACCACTTCTCCCTTCCCCCTCCAACTGTAGGGGCATTTGGAGAGGTTAGGATGTCCAAAATATATATTTTTTTAAGGGGTAACCCTCGCGGCAGAGGGATGCAGATTTTTCCGCCACAAGGGCAGTCTGGGATGAAATATACATTTCTTCATGTGCTCTGAAGCACAGAAGTTTACATTTAAATTTAAGTACAGTAATGACTTTTTGTTTTAGCGTGACTTTTAAGGGCTTTAAACTGAGCGCTGAAAGCTATACGCTATAGGTGAATAATGACGACTTCATTGAGTGGGAGTGTCATTCAAATTTGAAGACACTATTTTTCTGTAATTCTCCATTTGGGGGGCTAAATGTAAGGGTTGGGAGAAGCTGTAGGGGAAGAATTCAGATTTGACCCTAGAAAACAAAGTAAATAATGGTGTTTGAAAAATGCTGTTGTTCTCTAACTAGAATAATAATCCCTGGGTCTGTGCTGAGGTGTTTCTTTGTTTTTTAATGTACATAGTATGAATTTATTTCTTCTTCTTGTCCAATCAACATTTTTTAAAATTGAAAAGAGGTATTCTTACAAATGTTTAAATATAAACCTAAAGTATCTAAAGACTTATTTCAGGCATTAAAAACAGCATATGTAAAAAAAATGTACTTAGAGATATTGTGATGTACATGTGTGGATGTGCAGCACCTGGACTGATGATACTAATCCAGACTTGCTGACCTTTAACTTAATTTGTTACCCAACCAGAATTCAAACAGATTGCTTCAATCTCTGCCAGAAGTCCCCTAACTGTATTTTTCTTCCATTACTTTTCCTTCTCTGAGACTTTGCATGCTAGCTTATACCTGTCAAAGAAAGGTATTGTAATTGGATATGTGGGTGTGATGCACTTTTGCTCTCCTCTGTTCAAGGTGGTTTATGTATTCACGAGAAAACAGTTGTGTGGAAATTATCTATCTGCAAATAGAAGCAAATTTTGGAACATTTTCTACCAAATTTTTTACACTTCCTCCAAATGATGATGATTCCATTTCTATAACGTCAGGGATTGATTGTTGTGCATAATCCCCTTCTTAAACTAACATTCAACACCTGACATGCAGTCCTCTAGCGATGCAACACACCCTCTCTAAACAACTTTCTGCGCTGATGGAAAGACGCCTGGGCCTGTTGAGGATTATATAATTTAGAGGTTGGCTGACTGACTTGCGGGTATATTTCCTCTTTTTTCTGCTTTTCCATGATCTTCATTACGGTCCTCGGTGGTGTCATGAGGTGTCTCCATGACTACTGCACAGCCATTCATTGTGCATGGCTCCCCGCGTTGTTTCAAAGGCTTTTGAAAGAGCCCAGAGGAATTCCTGCCTTCGCCCTCATTCCCTTGCTGCATTCTCCCACGACTAATCCCCACCCTTCTCATTTACACACACTCACACTCTCCAGCTTCTTCACTTCCCCCGCCAAAACCACCACCGGCGATAGCCACTTTGGCTGTTGCTGTCTGTTTCTCTGTTTGTTTTTATGTGCTGTTCTATCTTTTGTGTGTTATAAACTTGAAATGGAGATTTTTAATAAATGTAATGTCTTACCCATCATTACTATGATCATTAATCTAAATATCTTGTTGACCTTATACTATGTCAGTGTTGACAAGGCAAACTGAAAATTTGCTTAGCCTGAGTACAATTATAGCATGAATACAACAACAAAAAGTGCTCTATCCCAACTCTGAACTGTACTGCAGTTCTTAAAACAGATCTATTGTATCCTGTTCAATCTCAGAAAAATAGTCAGATTATTGATTAGGGGCAGAGTACCAAAGGCACAAGGGCAACACATTTTTAATATAGCTTATAAGTCACAACTACAAGCTTTTTCAAACTGCATTTTTCCATCCGCTCCTAATTCACCATGATTTGAATAAAGAAATACTGAGTAACACAGTTTTAATTTTAATTTTCTTCCCATATGTCCTCCGTCGTAAGAAAAAAAGCTTAAAGAAAACGTTACCAAAAAAAAAAAAAAACAGATTTTCATTGGAGTAGGTCCTTAAATCAAACATCAAAGATTTTATTAATGTCAGTTAAAAATGTTGTAGTCTTAAGAATATAAACATATTTTGTATACAAATGGGAACATTTAATGCAACCACTTTCTACTCCAGCATGTGAACATTACATTAAGCATTTCCTGTTTGCATTGAATGTGGGGAAACCCTCCAGAAGACCTCTACAGACAGGAAGTTGTGGTCACTGTTTTGTCAGGGTCAGTCCTCATAAAGTTTATCATCCCCCCCAACAGAAATCTTAAAAGAAATTATTTGTTTAGTCTTATTCAACGAGCTACTACATTACCATTGAAACTCTATAAAGGTTCTCTGATTTGTTTGTGATGGTGTTATGTGTGAAATCTTAATCATGTGAGCTTTTCCTGCCATTGCAAACCCTTGTTGAGCTGAGTATGGGCTTCCAAGGTGGCAGCGATTTGTTGCATGTGTCACACCTCTTCCTCTTTGATAAGACCAGAGTGAGAAGGCTTGTACTGTTTCGAAGATCAGAGGCAGTGGTTTTATGTCTTCACAGCTTCACAGCTGTCCTCCCAATGCAAACTCATGGCCATATAAACTTAAACAGAGTTTGTCTTTGCACATGGTTGTCTGTCGGGGAGCTAAATAAGTAGGGAAGTGTGTGGCGGGGACTGTGGGATCTTTATTTCATCAATGTGTTGTGTGCTGTTTTAGGGGTTGAGACTCAGCTGTTAATGGGTTTGTCTGGATGGTAAACCTGTTGAATTGTTTGAGCATGAGTGTGTTTACATTCAAACTGCTGGGGTAGTGTGACTCAGTCATGGGAAGAGGGGGGGCAGCACAGCCGGCATCCTCACAAAGAAAGATGTATGGTCAAGCTGTAGCGCTGAGGATTAAAGGAAGTTTGCCGTTGGTGTGAGGGACCTCGGGGGAATTATTTTAGCATTGTTCCATAGATGTGGAGGAGAGGAGGAGTCCTTCCACGTCATTCCCTCCTCCCTCCACCTCCTCTTCCTGCCGTTACAGCCCAACTCAACTGAAGTGCGGTTGGTAAAAGGAGCCTCTCACAATGCAACGTGTGTTAAGCTTTTTGTTTATAAAAAGTTAAGCAGCTTCTATTTAGTTAATTACTCAACTGGTTGTTAAGAACAAGTTGGAAGGTAAGCTTTCTTCCATTTGTTTTTTCAGCTAGTTGACTGTTGTTTAGAGTAAAAAAGAAAAAATGTTATGTTGTTGGGTACTTTACATATCCTTGCTTTAGAGTGCATTAAAGACCCACAGCGATGAAAATTGAGTTTTTGGTGTGTTTTTATCATGTTCTTGTGGCATTTTTCTCATGATGGGGACATTTATGAATTTCTTAGTATTTGCTTTATTTAAATCAATGTGAATCAGTAGCAGATGAGAACATGTCATTTGAAAAAGATCATGTGTTTTGTAAAAAGTACTATGGCAAGCCACAAGTTACCTGCTACGCTCCATTTTAATCAATCCACTTGTCATCTTCAAGCAGATCCGTGTATGTCTTCCTTTTCATCGTCCCAACTGGCATCAGGCTCAAAACTGTACGGCTGCATAGCTCCAACGTTTTTTTTTTTTTTTACTAATATTAGATTGGGGCTGTAAGCTAGCGAGAGAGCACAAAAACAGATGAATGATGGGAATGATTACTCCAATAGTCCCGCCCACTACTCAGAGGAGAATTTCCTATGAACTTCTGCCACTGCCAAAACTCTGTCCTAGAAAACAAAACAGGTTTTTTTGATTTTGGTCAAAAATGACCCAGACATAATAAAAAGACCTCTGGGAATGCTTTTACAATAGATCACAATATGATCGGAATGGAACTTTATTTTCAGGATTTCGACATGGAAGTATGTTAAACAAGGCACATTTATTTTATCACATAAAAATGAGCTTGTGAAGAAGTTTATGTGGGCGACAGTAAAGTGGAGGGCAGCAGACCAGAGTGCTGTGACCAGATTGATGGCAGATTGCTTTATAAGGCTGGGATTAGAACCAGACTCATAGTTCTGATGTTTATCTGTTCATTCAACCTAAACGAGGAGACTAGCCCTTTGGAGTTGAGTCAAGATTTTTGGGACCATGTTTTGCTTCACAAGTTCAGCAATGGATTATGTGTTTCATTCTCACTGTGGTCTAATGGGATACAGTCCAAATATTAATTCATTGATTCATGCGGCAGATGTTTGATCACATATATGTGGTTCATATTGCAATTAATTAACCGTCTGTACTTGCAAGACACATCAATGACACGCATACAGACCTTGAATAAACATGCTCTGTTCAGTCAAACTGGAGTTATGGTTTTGTGGCTCTAACAACCTTGTTATGACTGACTAAAAATGAAGCAAAGTTTTTGGAGGAAATGGAATATTGAAAATCGATTAACATTTTTGAATTATTTTAGCATTGTTTTAAAGCCAGAATGATCAAATATTCTTTGCTTAATGTTTGTTCAGACTTTTTTTTTTAAGAATAATTACTAAACCACGTCTTTTTTTTTTTTTAGGGACACTTCTCAAAGATGGCAACCAGCACCTGGTTCTAAAGCAGCCATGTTGGTGAAGGTGAACAGCATGAACCGTAGCCAGCCCAACCCAGCATTACAGCAGCTTGGTGCACACAGCAAAGCAATTACCTTAAATCTGAATCCCTCCTGCAATAAGACCCAAGAAGGACATCTGAGCTCCAGTCAGGGATATAAAACTGCTCCTTCTGGCAAAGAGACTGGAGAAATGCACCAAACCCATCACCTGAGAAAAGCCAGCAATGGCAGCTTCTGCTTGGTGACTGCAGATAGTAGCCATCCCAGCCCAATCCTTCAAAGGTCACAGACCAGCACACCCCGCCCCATCTCACCTCAGTATGGCTTCACTGCTCCAATCTATGACGAGCCGGTTAAAGACATTCCCATATACGATGAACCTCCTACAGACATGGAGGTGGAGGGGGCACACTTGTGCAATGGACAATCTCTGTCTCGTTTGACAGCCGCTCAGAGTCTCCAGAAACCTTTATACCTCCAGCACCCAGGTGTATCTCATTCAGGGTCCAGACACAGAAGAAATCCATCTGCGTCTGACTACAGCCCAGCTGGCCTGGAGTGCATCAAGCACATGGTCAACATTGATCCCAAGCAGGGGAACTCCACCAACTCTCTGGTGTCCATACACGCCCCTTCTCCTACACCCAAACAAGACACTGTTCCGACCCAGCCACAAGCCCACTCTTTGCAACAGTCTCGAGGTCAGCTGAGGGACAGAGAGCCAGTGACCCCTGGCCCAAGTTCACTGGATAAAAGGCAAAACTGGCGAGTCCTGGAGGCAACTGTACAACGTGCTATGGATGCACGACACAGCAGACAGAGCAGCCAGGCATCTCAGGACTTCTCCTCATCTACTCCACAAGCTACTGCTAACTATCAAGACTCTGGTTACTCCACTGGCCCTTCCCCAAGTCTGAGAAGAAAGAGCAGGAGGAGGGTGGTCGCTGGAGGAGGCAGGCCGGGCTCAGTGGGCAGCAGTGGAGAGCTCTGCGCCCTCAATGAGAGACTCATGGCAGAAATGAGGGAGGTTGTTAGCCGTTCAAACACCATGAGGGAAGTCAGAGCAGGCCTGGACCCAGAAAAGGGAGAGAAGGGGGTCCTGACTCCGTCCCCTGCAGATTCTCTCAGGTGGTATGGTGCAGGAGCAGCAGTACCAACAGCCAGATGTCCATCAAGAGAAGATGTTGCTGGAGCCTCCCGTTCTCTGAAAGGGACGGGTAACTATGGGAACCCAGCCTTGACCCCTCTGGAAATACAAGGGAGGCAGAAAAGGACATACGAAAAAGTGGACACCTTGGAGATGAGTATAAGTAGCCAAGCAAGCTTGTCATCACCAGAGACCCCAGGCCCACCCTCACAGGTAACTATTAAGTCTTTATGCTGTGTGGAAAATTTGTAAAATAATTGTTTTCATGTTAACTAAGCATAATAACTCTGGTTTGCCTCAAATGCATCTGTATTTTCTTGCCCCCTGTAAGTCTGAGTTCAGCTTTGCGTGAGACTTAAGTGCTTTGATTAGTGAAATCACTCTAGATTGAAAAGATTACTAAATCCAGTTTAACAGCACATTAAAGACATCTCACTGCTGTTGAAGCTTTTGAAAGTTGTCTCTTATTTTGTTTATTAACAAACAATACACTTGTGTTTATTAAATTACAACTATAATACATTTTTTCACGAACTGTGTAATCAAGTACTCTGAATAATATTGACCCTTTCAGAGTGATGCAGGCCCCCCAGAGGATTTTAGGGAGGGCTTAGTGAGGGGATCTGAAGGGAAAAAAAATCTTTATTTATCAAATGTTGTGTTGGTTTGATTGCTTTGAAAATTAAATTTAAATGACTTTTTTCACAAAAATGGAAAATTTATTTTTAATTCAGGACGGTGTTGATGTACTCAATGCAGTGTTGTGTTTGATGTCTTGTGTGGCACCTCGAGACAACTTTTGTTGTGAACTGGTGCTTTATAAATAAACTAAATTGATCTGAGAACTTGATTATGTAAAACATAATTAGGTTTAATTTTGATCCATTGACTAAATAATCTGGGAGATATTGGCGTCATCAAGACCCTTTGGCATCCAGGACTTTACTTTATCTCTAGCAAAGATGTTAGAAAACCATCATGTCTGTTCTCTGTGTGCAAAAGGGCCTGGTTTGATTCACTGAACCTAACAGACTGATGGAAGCTCTTGAGGATAAACACCCCCGAAATGTTTCCCTGTAAATGCTCCTAAGACATTAAACAGTAAGCAAGCTCAAATGTGGCTGACTATAATGTCCACAATCTCAGGTATAGCTGTCATAATCTTTCCACCGTCCATCTGCCTTGCACGGCAGGCACTGAATTCTCACGTGCCAGCTCTCTGCTTGGACAGCAAGGCGCATGCCAAGTCAGAGAGATTTAGGACATGGCTTCACTTGGTCAGGAAGGAGGGCTGCTGCGGTCCATATGGCCCAGGTTTGGCAGAGGAGTGCAGAGGAGGAAGGGAGGCAGGCTGGTACCGCAGCTTATCAGCTGTGTTCTAAAAAACATAACAAGGAACACAGTTGAGAGCCCCTTAAGTCTGTATTGGAATGTTTTTCAGACCTGCTGTTACATCACCCCTGCACACTCTGAGATGTTCAAATCCACAGTAAGACTGAATAATCACCACATGCTGCATCTGTAAGATCTTTGACCCACTTAGCAAAATCTAAATTCTCTAAACCAAATAAAAACATTACAGACCTGTCAGTGCACTTTGTAGCTACTAAAGTTGAGCTGTAATTTTCATGGATTATTGGGTTTTGTTGATGTTGGTACATCATAGTCAGGTTACTAATAAATATATATAGATATCATTTACTTTATTACAAGAAACTTTCCAACTCATGTTAAAGTGGTCTGATGTAGAGAATGGCTTTAGTTGTTCTACAACTAAAAGTATGGAGTTTTGTGCCGTTGTGTGCCCACTGACGGCTCACGCCGGGGATCAGGAGGACTTTAGGAATTTTTTTTTTTGTTACACTTCTGGGATTAGAAAATGAATGTGCAGATCCTGGAACAATCCCCCCTCTACCACCCTTGTCCCAGCACTGTAGGAGAGAGAATAGTAGGCACCAGGCAACCCTCCGCTTATTGTGACACAGTGAAAACTAGCGAAAACTGCAGCTACATGCACAGTTGGTGCCTATGCTGCACTTTTGCTTCTTCCTCTGCATGCCACTTACCTACATATTGTGTTATTTTCTCCTCGTTTTCATATCCACCTCTTTTCCCCCTGCAGGCGGGCACCCTAGAGCTGCAGGCTCAGTTGGAGAGCAAAAAGAAAGGTATGGTGGACAGCCGGACTGCTTCACTGGGCCCTCATCGTCCTGTTAACCACGAAAGCAGAGAGGGCGGTGATGGGGCAGGGGCACGAGGAGGGGGGTCTGCCTTCCAGCTCTCCTACGCCACCCTGCGGCAGCCTCCGCCTTCTGAGATGGGCATGGAAGACTGGGCCAGCAAGCACCTCAACATGCACACGCAAGGACTTTTCCGGCGCCGTGTCTCCATCGCCAACATGCTTTCCTGGAATCGTGGCTCCATAAAGAAACCCATGCTGGTTACCAGCAATCGTGCCATCAGGAAGGAAGCCTGCGAGATGTTCAAGCTGGTACAGGCCTACATGGGAGACAGGCCATCACGACTTGACCGCCGCCACTGCGCCCTGCTCATTGTCACCAAGTGTTGGGACATGCCAGGGCTACGGGACGAGCTTTACGTGCAGCTGGTAAGGCAAACAACAGCCAACGCAAGCCCAAGAAGCTTGGCAGCAGGTTGGGAGCTGATGGCCGTCAGCTTGGCCTTCTTCGCTCCCTCGCCCAAGTTCCGCTGCTATCTGGAGGGCTACATCCAGAGACACACGGAGCCCAGCAGCGACAAGAAATGTGAGTCTCAGACTGAGCTACAGGGTGGGTCATCTTTCTTTCCGTGTACCTCCCTGACTTGTTTAATTCTGTTTTTCCCCCACCCATTTTGTCCAGTTTATTTTCTTTTTTCCCGGTAAAACTGTGCTTTAAAGTTTCATTGTCTTATTGTGGCTCAGTAACACTACCAACTGTCCTACAAGCAGAAATCACAGCTATCCTTTTTTTTTGTACCACAGTGACACAGTTCATTTTGGAACAGCAAGAAATGAAGATAAAGAAAAATTCAAAGTCCAGAAAGAAGCGGAAACAGAACACAGAGGAAGATGAAGGTACGCCTTTGAGAACAGTGGTTTCCATCACTTTTAACCATTTACCTTAAATAGGCATTTGTTGAAAATTGGGTTTTTGGTGTTTTAACATGTTCTTGTAGCATTTTCCCTGTAATGAAGGAAATGTATAAGGAAAAATTAGGCTGAGTATTTCTTTCTTTCAAATATGAAAAAAGTGTTTGTAGATGTGACATAGATCCTATAATAACGAGCTACCTGCTCTGCTCCATTCTGATGCATCTGCTTAGTAGGCCTGCCATGATTAGTCAACTAATCGACGACTAATCCACTATTAAAATAGTCGACGACTGATTTAGTAGTCGAGTAGTCGTTACTTTGTATTATATGGAGTCAGAAGGAAGTAAAGCTGAAAAAAGTTGTGAGCGTTCACCACCAAAAAATGCACTTTTTTAATATTTGAGTCAGTGAGACCAAAACTTAGTGAAAATTAGTTCCTTAGTTTCAGATGCCAACCTCAGTGGATTGAACCACGTTTATCCATATTTTTCACATCCGAGCTGACATCTGGTTCAAAACTGTACTGCTGGATAGCTCTGATGTTGCTCGCCATTTTTGTTGCACTTGTAATGTTAGGTTGGGATTGTTGGGGGCTGTAAGCTAGTGGGAGAGAAGGTAAACAAAGGGATAACGGGATATCAGTGGAGGCTAACTTCCGCGCCAATAGCCCTGCCCACAACTCAGAAGCAAAGTTCTGATGAAAACAACTTTACTTTGTTTTTGCCTAAAAAGGCCATAATCATAATTAAAAGACCACTGGGAACGATTTTACCATAGATTGAAATATGATTGGAGTGGGGCTTTAAGGGGTTCCTACTAGAATAGGTAGATCTGTTGAGTTAAAAGCCAGGTTGAGGTTCCTGTTTTTTGCTGTTTTTTTATCTTCCTCTCTTCTGAGCTTGTCTTTAGTCTTTAAGCAACTCATATCAAACATATTGTTCCCTATAGACAGCCCACTGTGAGCAGAATGGAAAATTGATGACTGCAGCTTGTCAGATAAATACATGCTGATGTACTTCCAAACACTGTGAATGGGTTTTACAGGCATCCGAGCAGGAAAAACACGTAGGATGAGAATTTCAGAAGGTCATGTTTGCACAATGGACGCCACTGAAGTCGTTTGGCCTCCTCTTTTGTCTCCAGTTTGTCAGACGGCCCTTAAAAAGACTCATCAACACGTGCCCTAATATCACCCAGACCGCACTGCCAGCTCTGTTGATGATATCGCCAGAACCGTCACCACAGTGGTGGCCTCACGCATTACTCTCCAGTGACTCAGACTGAGTGTTTTGCAGTAAAAGAACTCCGGCTGAGTAAGAGCTGGAATGAAAGCCTACTGAACATTTGAAAGATGACCTCCAGCAGAAAAAAACAATAACAAGAGGCAGTTGTTTGGCAGGAGCAGGAGCTGTAACGTGTTCATTTTGTCTAAGCAGAGCAGCAAACGTGAAAACTTGGAAGTTTCATGTCATGTCAGGTCTACCCTGGTTTGGGCTGTGAAACTTTTCTGAGTTGAGAGTGGCATGTTTTTCAGTCGCTTTATAAATAACCAAAAAAAACAGAGGTTGTTGTCACTTTTACATCATCCTGTAATAGCTCTGTTTTTGTTGATAAGCTTGGCTCCAGTCCTTGCACAGACAGGTGTCACGCCGTTCTTGTTACAGTACACTCGAGCTCCTAATAAGCTCATATTTCCTCCAGGCTTTGGTTGCCTGGTTGTGGCTGTTTTCAGGACATGAGAAGGGAGGTAAATATAGATCGCGGGTAACTTTCAAACTGTCCTTCCCACTACAGCACAGGGGCTTTGCTGTCTTTGATTTCACTCAGAAAGAGGTTGACTTTTTTGCTAAGAGAGGGAAAAAAATGCCTCTCTTGGCAAAGAAAATAAGCAAATTATTGGTATGATCTGTATAACTGGACATAATTATTGTCAGAAGACAGTCAGATTAGGAGAAGTTGCAAGCTTGCAAAGAAGTCACCTGTTTGCTATAAATCACTGACTTCAGGGAACATACGGGAAAGTCTTTGTCATTTTTATAAATCCCATCAGTACCACTAAGCAACTTCCTGGTGCAGGGAAAGGGGAAAAAGAGAAGATCCCAAAAGAGGGAAATGTTTGTTTCAAGTTACTACTGCAGAGAAATCTGCTGGTAGTTTCAGAAAATGTTTTTATTTGACTTTTTCTTTTTGACGCACGGTCGTTGAGATTAAGATTTTTAAATTGGATTTGCTTCCAATCTGAGAAAAGCTGCGACTTTATTGGTTACCGTTTTCTAAAACAGGTCTTAGCTCCACTGTAACCACTTCAAGCAGCCGGGACCTGTGTGTGCTGCGTGTGCTCTCCTGAGGCCTTTAAGTCATGCTGATGAATCACCTGAATGTTAGATGAATAAGCTGGATCATGTCTCCAAATCTTGTCTTCATCTGCAATAAATATTCTCTGATCCTGACAGTTTATCTGTGCTTGCTGTAATCCTTGTATGTGAAAATCGAACTAAACATTTCTGTACAGCTGCCTCTGCCTGCCTCCCAGACTCTGCCTCTCATTTGACATCTGTGAGAAATAAAAACATTGCTGTCCCGGCTCATGGGAAAGAATTCAAATCATTTATTATTTTGTGCTCACTAATGACTGATGCTTAAGGGTTTTACTTGCGGCCTTTGAGGATATAATAAGGGTTTGTGTATTGTTTCCCGTGCAGTTTATTATTTTTTTCTTGTCATCTTATAGGTCTATCTATCAGCACATACGCCAAGTTTTGCCACCGGAAGCTGCTCAAGGTAGTGATTACTGGTGGGAAAAAGGTAAGCTAATAAAATAGATCTTAAAATTTCACGCTTGCAAGAGAAAAAGGGGCCAGTACAGTTTTAAAGTGGCCTTTGTGAGTAATTTTGAGCATTGTCAGAGAGGGAGACATAATTACAGCTACGCCGGAGCAGTCACATGTGGAGACATAAAAGGGCTTAGTCATAGTAGTCCAGCTGCAGACATGTCTATGATTAGCATCATAATATCTGGCATTCTTGGGTGTTAAATCTCCCCCCCCTCCTGCAGGGTCTGCGTAAACCCACCTTGGAAGAGATCGACCATAGCAGAAGAGCCATCATCACCCCCTCCCTTTTTGGCAGCTCACTTGAGGAGGTGATGGAGAGGCAAAGCGAACTCTTCCCAGACAGGAAGCTGCCTTGGGTGCAGGTTCAGCTGTCCCAGTATGTCCTGGCTCTGGGTGGGGCTCAGACGGAGGGCATCTTCAGGTAAGGCAGACCTTACTCAGCTAATGGCATGCTTCAGCTTGAGCGAAGGAACAGCGTTGCAGTCAAGAAAATTAGAAGGGTATTGTTGTAAAGTGCGTGTGTGTGTGGACTTTACTGTATTTGCAGTGAATATAAACAAGCGTGTGTGTGTGGTCTCCTGTATCCCTGTATTTCCAAGCACACAAAAACAGAACAAACACAGCTTTGCTTTGGGTCTGAGAGCAGCCCTGTTTAATTTGATGCTTCGTGATACGTGTTTACATTACTGGTAACGAATACAAGCTCTCGGGAGCCTCTCAACCTTGTGTTTGTGTAGGATCTTGTCCAGCAGATTTAATTCTGCAGCATCACTAGTTTGGGAAAAACTGTTCCTTTTCACAAAATCTTCCTGTTAAACTCTTCTGCCTCTGTTCTGAATGTGTCATTTGGTTGTGTTTAGTTTGCTCTGTTATTTTTTATCTCAAGTAGTACTTCAAATAGATTACAAAGTACTTTTAGCCAGCGCTTTTGTTGAAGGAATGAAATATGTCATGAGGGAGCAGAGAATGTGGAAAAGCAGAGGTAGAGGGCCCTCTTGTGGCCACTCTGTGCTAATGTTTTTATTCATCTGTCAGGGTGCCGGGAGACATTGATGAAGTGAATGCACTGAAGCTCCAAGTCGACCAGTGGAGGATTCCTGAAAACCTCTCAGACCCTAATGTTCCAGGTACACAAGAATGCATTTTGCTTTGATTTGCACAGAAATAATTTGATTCTGCATATTAAAACAATGCATCCATCTCATGCAGCCTCCCTAATGAAGCTATGGTATCGTGAGCTGGAGGAACCCCTCATCCCCATGGATTTTTACAAGCAGTGCATTAGTAACTGTGACGACCCGGTATTAGCTATCACCGTGGTCCAGTCACTGCCTGAACTCAATAGGCTCGTTCTCTGCTACTTTATTCACTTCCTGCAGGTAATTAACAGCATTTTCACACACAAACCTTACTTAAGTTTACTCAGGTTTATGTATTAGATTAATTAGATTAATTCAATTCTCTAAGAAACAACATCAGCAAATGTTTAAAAATCCAGGTGTTCATTTAAAAATAATTATTTGTATGTAACTGTTAACTGCTTGACTGCACTTATTTTTTTTCTCTTCTTGCATCCACACTACCAGGTGTTTGCTCAGCCATCTAACGTTGCCATAACTAAGATGGATGTGAACAATCTGGCCATGGTGATGGCTCCCAACTGCCTCCGATGCCATTCTGACGATCCCCGGATCATCTTTGAAAACACGCGGAAGGAGATGTCCTTCCTGAGAATGCTCATCGTTCACTTAGACACCAGTTTTATTGAAGGGGTGGTTTAAACGGCGTCCACACGCATAACGGTTACACATTTAGAATCAAACGTAAACACTGTCTTTGTTATAGCTTCACTGGAAATTGCTAGGGGGAGACATCTCACCTTCTACAACCAGAAGAATGAGAAAAAGACTTGAACTTTCAACATTCTCTCCAGTGTTCTTAGTGAGAGACGAGATGTTTTACTTTAGGTTTCTCTGTTTTGTTAGTTAAATTCACAGTGACTGCATTCAGTTGGTGCACCTTAATGGATCTCTTTTCATACCAGTGCATGTCAACCTTGTGTCTCTTTCTGGTATAAAAAAAATTAAAATTAAAATTTGATTTGAAAATTAAGACTTAATTCATAAAAAATAATTTGAGTAAAAATCGTAATTTCTATTTGTAGGACTTTGACAACCAGCATTTTGATTCCATTCACCTTTGTGGTAAAAGACGCTTCTTTTTGTATGTACAGAGAATTGACAGTATAGAAATTACAACAACTGTTGTAATTGTCTTATTAATAAGCTTGCTTGTTCTGTTTTGCAGATTATTTGTTTTTCATTGTGCAAGACCTAAAAAGTACAAATTTCTTTGTTTAAAATGCAAGATATGAGAATGAGCCCAAAACATTTTTTAATAACTATTGTGTTCTGAAACATCATAATTCATAATATATATATTTCTCAAAATAAGTTTAGACAACCATAGAAGTCAGATGGGAGTGTTGAGTTTATTATATTTCATGTTATTGATGTCTGCGTCTAGTCAATTAACCAATGATACGGTTTTTCTTTTGTGTAAAAGATATTTTAATTGAATTAATATTTTGTTTGTTTTTAATAAGTATCTGGATTTTTTGTTTGTTTTGTTTTGGCTCAGGTCTTATGTAAAAAATAAAAAAACGGGTTTCGGATATAATAACTGTACATGGTCTGTGCTTATATGTTTGACTTAACCCATGTAGTTACAGTGGAGGCTTGTTTGACTGTCAAGCACTGCAAGAATGTAAACTGATTTTTTTTTTCAATCACCTTTTAGGCTTTGGCAATGTAAATAAAGATTTTGCGTGTAATACAAGACTAACTTTCATGAAGTATGCTCTAACAATAAAAGGGTTTAACTGTTCATGTAAAGAGCAAAGAGTGTGTGTAACATTTTTTCCCTGCTGTTAAAGCTTTTTTTCAATTTAGCAATAATCAAACCCCTTTTGAGTTGTGTGTGCATGTGTGTTTTGTGTTTACCATTTAAAGAGGACAGTCATTCATAAATAAAAGGTTTCTTCAACTGTAAAACATAGACTTGTGCTTAATTATTACAGCAATGCAAAAATTGGAAAATCATAAATTTATTTATAGTGTAACCAAAACTACAGCAAAAAGATGAACAGACCAAATTTAGTAAATATGTGCTATTTAATCATTATTCCAGAAAGTAAATAAATGTAAACTGCATCTAATTAATAATAAAATATAAAAATGCTGGAATAAAGTTTGCTTTTTAAGTGTCCAGACTTGTTCTTGTAGCCCTATCGCAGTTCGTTTTCAATCGTACCAACTGAAGAAAAATACATTTGAATATATATTACTTTAAAATGAAAGTACACAATCTCCATTATCAAATGTTTACATATTGTACATTACATTTTAAAGGCCTTGAAGGCAAAAACTAACAGTGTACCATAACAATTAAATTGATACAATCTTTGTCGTTGGACCAGAACATGGAAAGTAAAGAAACTCAGTATACTGAAGTTTAAAGACCACTATTTTGAGGGTGAAATTAAACTGTGGTAATATTTAGAAGCTATGTATTTGTTTTTACTGATTTTTTTCCCACTCAACAAACCTATGACATGACCAGAGTATCTGATCAATACAAAAAGAGACATGTATTATGGCTGTTTTCAGATTATGCAGTGGAACCTGGGTCATGTGATTAAATAAATGATATAAAAATATATATTTGGCTTGTTTTAACCTAGACATTGTTGATTTTAGAGAATTGTCTTGTTTAGTGACTTGTCTCAGTCATGAGTTTAATACAATCCTTGTATTAAGGCTTGTGAAGACTTCTCCAATTCCTTAGAATAAGTTTTACAGCCACCACAAATCCAAAATGTATTCTTGGTAATCCTGGGGGTCCATCAGACTGATTTCCACATACTTGTGGCAATATAGGAATCCAATTTTCCATATGAGAAATCTCTTCAATCCAGAAGGGAAACACAGATGGAAAATTCCCAGAAAACACCAAGATGAGTACCAGTCTTTTTTCCACATTTCCAGGTGTCTTGTCTTGTAACTTTGATGGAATGTAGTTAAACTGGTGGAATTTTTTTCATTTTTAAGCTTTATTTTTGGTATTATACTTATTATTTTAGCCCTGTGCAAATATTTTCCGAAATATGCTATAACATTTGAATTTGTTACACAAATAAACTTATTTTACAGCTCTAATTTACAATATATATATATATATATATATATATGATTAATGAATCCCAAATGAAGCTCATAACTTTTGTGGTATGTAATATTTATACATTTTTAAAGGTAATTGTGTTTTTTATATACATTATTGCTTTATGAACTCTTAAACATGGAAATGAAATAACAGAAAAGGTCTCATTGAAAACATGACAGCTTAGGCCCGCTTGTCGCGCATGCGCACTTTAGTGCTACTTTGCCCGCGCCGGTAGAGAATGCAAGCGAGAGAAATTCAACTGCGTGGTCCGGAGCAGCCAGGCGGAGGCAGCGGTACCTGCGCTTTCAACGGGTTACGTTGGATAATTTTCACCCGACCCGTCAAAGTCTGACTGGAAAGCAGGTAAAAAGCTGAAATTTATCCACACGGTAAATTTTAGGCCGCACATTTGGTGACAAGGCCCGCTCGGGGAGCGCTTCACAACGGTTTGACTGATGCCGCACGCTGGCTTTCTGGACTTCAAAACAAACGTGACGAAGTAGCTTCGGAAATGTCTGTTGACATATTCGCAAGCTGCACACGGGCGGTTAGTTGAGCATATAAAGTGTCCCTTCGCGTTAAGCGCCACTGCTTCAAGCATCACCGCGGTTTCTCAGTTGTAGAAGTTTGTTGATTTGCGTCTCCATGCCGCTCTTTCACAGTAGGAAAAGTACGGAGAAGTAGGCCTAGCGCGAGGCCACAACGAGCAATAGTGAGTGACAGGCTGCTCGGCCAATCCGGTGTTAAGTCCCGCCCCGGTGGCAACGATTCCACCTTTCATGTTCATGGAAAGCACTTGACGTCATCATACACTCTTCGCGCTACGCCCTCTGATTATAAAACACCGGACAATAAACTGTCCAGTGATCAACAGCAGTTTGTTGTGATAATTACCAGATATTGAGTTATTATTATTTTTAAATAAAAAAGGTGACTGGTTAAAATTGTTGAATATAATGTAAGTGCAATAGTGACATAGACAGGAGTTTCATTGTTTAAAATTTTAAATAAATAATATATATGAAAAAAAATCGGAAATTGTTCTTTAAATGTATAATTAATAGATTTCCTGTCACGGGGTATGATTTTTTTTAACACCATGTTTGCGTAGATGTCACACCGGTTGCCTTTGGGCTATACAAAATATATAATTACCTTTAAATCGTGTATATTATTATGTATAGGAGTTTAAATGCGTATGTATTGCACGTGGTTTTTACACGTAACATTACAAAACCACAAACAGCCCTTTCTATTGTCTCCTATTGTGTCTATACGTGAAATTGGGTGAGCAGAAAACACGTGGGTCGGGTGGTGTGAAGATATCCGGTTTGTGGGTTGCACTGAAAGCCAGCTACTCCAGACTGCACCGGCTATGGCGAACCGAGTCGGTCCCGGACCAGCGTAAGATTTATTCCTTTTTAATAGTATTTTATTGTATTTCTAAAGCACGCTTGATGTTTGTGATGTATGAATGCGCCGTAAACGGGGAGGCGGTAATGCTGTTGCTCCCCCCTCGCCGGACGGGAGTAGACCCCGCCAAAGGCCTTCGTGATTGCAGAATGGCTTGGACTATCGGTATTAAACCGGCGCCTAACGCGTTTTAGGGCTTGTTTAGTTCTATATACATGTATTTCCTTCCACTGTTAATCCGTATCGTTATGGCTTTCGAGTGACTGTTCGCAGTTAGCCTCAGATAACCACTAGTGTCGCTTTATCATGATGTTACCTTGTCGGGAGATTCATTTTCTGTGGATAAGCAGACATTAAGACGACGATGCTGTTACTATGGAGAACCTCATGAAAGCTAGGGTTTTTAGATTTGAACACAGGTGTTCTCGTCTTCAGTTTTGATCCATGCTCCAGCCTTTGGACACATATTTAGGGGCATGGCTCATTTCTGAATTTCCTCTTCATGCAGCACGATGTTGCAGCACGTGCAACCTACAGTTATTTATTTATTTTTCATTTCTACAAAGGATTTATTTTTGCCAGCTCAGGCAACATTGAATTTAAACATCCAATCTGGTGAAAAAAATATTTTTGGCATTTTGTCATGTTCTTGTGTCATTTTTTTGATAATTGAGGACAAATATAAAGAATATTAACCTTAAATTTGCCATTCTGAGTATTTCTTTATTCAAATCATGGTGATTCAGGCCCAGACAAAAAATTGCGTTGGAAAAAGATTGTATTTGTGATGCAGAAAATATGCTAGGCGTGCCACACACTACCTGCACCTCTCCATTCTAATACAGATGTCTAAATCCATGTACTGTGTTTCTGGACTTTAAGTCACTAACCCCAGGCTCACACTGTATCCAGTCCAGCTCTTTACGTGGTTTGAAAAGTGCAAGAGGCACTTACAATGCATCCAGTCTGGCCTCTCCAGCGCTCATATCTGTTTCATTGGCTTCAAATTTTTGCTGGATGCTGGAGCCAAACCAGACCAGGTAACGTAAACCGAAAATCATGCGAGCAAGTGTAACAAATGAAAACATTTTTTTCTGCTGTACTCGCTGTTTTCACCGTGTTTTAAACATTACGTCGTTGTGACAACCAACCCTCGTCTCCCCTACTTGTTACACAATACGTGTAACATTCTCAAGTATGTACATTTAAGCCAGTATAAGACAAAAGTATTAATATAAGTTCAGTGCTTACTCATTGTAGAAAGACGAGTCACGCAGAAGAAGAAGTGTTGTGAATATAATTCAAAATCACGGCGCAATGAGGGTTTGTTTACTAGTACTTCCTAAATAAATGGCAGGTTATCACATGAACCTACATGAGTTCGGAGTCTTGCTTGATCGGCAGCAGAGACTGTGACTATAGCAGAACCGCAGGCATCTGTAGTCAATATGGGTCATCTGCTGTAGCTAGAGCGCTCAGGCGACCGTACCAGAGCCGGACCGGATGCAGTGTGAGCCTGGGTAAGACTAAAAAAGACACTCAAAAAAAAAAGCATAACAAAGAAGAAAAAATCTTATATGTTGCACTGGAGTACAAGTGACACTTTTGGGAGAAATGTATTTAACAAAATAGGAGATCAAGAGACATTTCATATTTAAAACTAAATCATATTAATGGAATGGATAACAACAGACTGAATATACACATAATTTAGTAACATACTGACACTTATTCATGAAACATAAAAGGAATCTAGTATATTAGTCCATCGTATCAACAATTATTCAGATAACATAAAGAAAAAATAATGTGAAGAAATCAACTTAACTCTTTATATCTCTTAAAAATCACTAAAACTATTGAGTTCTCCATTCTTCATAAACGTCACTTCATCTCTGTTTCTAATCCCGTAATCTTTGAGCCTTGTCGAGTCATCTTCAAGCTCCATCTTCTGTGTCGCTTTGGAACAACTCTGCCAAGCCTGATGTAATACTGAGCGTGGCACTTCTTCTGCGTTGCTGTTAGTAGCTAATACTAATACACGCGTCTACAGTGCCCTCAAGAGGTTGTTGGTAACAAAATAAGGAACTGATGACCCTAATGTTGCAAGAAAAAAAAAAAAGTACGGTACACCTTTGTTGTCTTAGTTCAAACTGCCATCTGGCTCTAAACTACATATTATTTGCATATATTTTTGATACACCAGTAATCTTAGGTTGGGGTTGTATGGAAAGAGAAAGTGCAAACAAAAATGATGGGAAACTCTGTGCCAGCAGTCCCACCCTCAACTCAGAGGTAAATTTCTAATAAACTGCGGAAACTGTCCTAGAAAACAAGTGTTTTTTTTTTTTTTTTTTTTTAGGCTAAAAACAGCAAATTCATATTTAAAATACCACTTTAAATGCTTTTACAAAAGAACACCAGATGATCGGAGAGGGACTTTAAGGTGTGACAGAGAATTTTTTTCTAGATGCGCCTCCAATGACAGAGCACTTTCCACCGTCTTTGGAATGACCCAATATGTTTTCATCTAGGAGCTTGACATAATGTTTTTGGTGGACACATAAGTCCCTTACAGCACAACTTGGGTAGGCCACACAAGTGCAGTTCGTTTTGGTCTGTGTTGGTTTACATTTGTGTGTGTGTGTGTGTGTACAGGAAGGGAGCCTTGATGTGGGCAGTATGAGTAAGACGCCCCCTAACAGAAGAGGGATAACATTTGAGGTGGGAGCTCAGCTCGAGGCCAGAGACAGCCTCAAAAACTGGTGAGTCATGGTTCAGGCTCATTCCGTGTTATGTTTCACTTCCCCCTGTTTTTTACACACAAGTCCTCATCTACTCCTTTATGGGCCCGGGTTATCTGTAGTAGGGAAAGGGTGAAAAAAACAGGTCAGTTATTGTGAATGTTATCTTAATAATGTCCAATTAACTTTGACCTAAATGGAGTCCAGAGGATGGCTAACTTGTTTATTCTTGGCATCAAAATATGTGATTAAAGAATACACGCCTTTATCTTGGAATTAGCAGAACTGTTGGTGCTATTTGTTTTGCTCAAGGTGGAACTTTTGGCTGTAGTGAAGCATTTAATGCACACTGCCCTCCAAGTAAAGCTATGTTTATTGCTGTGTTTTTATTTTGTGTCTTCAAGTTATTTTTACTTTCTCTGCATGTGTGATTCAAAAGATGAGAAACAAAACACCCCGTCCTCTCCTACTTCTATACATTTTGAATAATTGATAACCTCCATTTATTCATTTAGGTATGCAGCCAATATAGAGAAGATTGATTACGAAGATGAGAAAGTTTTAATCCATTACCGCCAGTGGAGCCACCGCTACGACGAGTGGTTTGATTGGACGAGTCCCTACCTGAGACCTGTAGAGCGAGTTAAACTGAGGAAGCAGGGCCTGCGTGATGGCTCCTCATCTCATGTAAGCCTCTAATGCTTATTTTTCTTTTGTTTTTTAGTTGCTTGAATGTAGATAAAACTTATTTGCTAATGAGACATTGATGTGGTCGATGATCAAATGTTTCTGTGTTTCAGGGCTTCCAGGTGAATGACAAGGTTCTGGCAAGCTGGTCCGACTGCCGTTTTTACCCTGCTAAGGTCATTTCAGTAAATAAAGATGGTGGGTATCCCCAACTAAAGGAGGTCCATAAAAGCAGTTGAGTATTGGCATAACATGGTTTTATTTATTTTTTTCCTTTTTTGCCACTTGGCTCTATAGCTTTTCCTGCAACATACCGTGTGTTTTTAATGATGTTATATCTAAAAAGTGATTAACCTGGGCTGTTTCTTTTAAGAAGTAAAATGTGAAGCTGAATTATTGGCTTTCAGTCACGGCAAAGTTTTTTCAAATTGCTTATTAAAGAAAATGCATGTAGAGACTGTCAAAGAACACTAAATGTAAACTCTATATGTTGAAAAAATGGAAGTAATTGTTATTTTTCCCCTTTAAGCAACCTACACTGTGAAGTTTTATGATGGTGTCGTACAGACAGTAAAGGAGATGCACGTGAAGCCTTTTGTTAAAGAGGTACAAGGGTTTTTTTTTTTACCATAAACATTATCCAGTTCATACATTTTTTTAGCTCCCATTTTTAAAATGTTGTCTTTATTTTGCTGACAGAGAGGTGGAGTTGGTAGCAAGTCTCGATCCTCAGACAGGAGTTCAGTAAGGAGGGCGCCGAGCCGCAGAGACAGGAGGCCTCAAGAGAATGGGGGTCCCAAAAACAAACGAGTCAGACGGAGCACGTCAGACCAGGAGGAGGAGGACAGCAACAGCGAAGACGAGGGGAGAGACCAAGAGGTGGAAAACGACAAAAGCAGGAAAACGGATGATGAACTCCAGGCCACACATGTGATCAAGCAGGAGGAGGAATCGTCTGAGGAAGAAGGTCATAGCAGGCCTGGGAATGAAGAAAAGTTGACGGGACTTACAAACGGAGTGAAGGTTGAAAAAGGTGAAGAGCTAAACAAAGGCACCGGCCAGTTAAATGGAGACTTGAAAAGGGAAGATGGGGAAAAAGAAAAGACTGGAATAAAGCCATACACACAATGCACCAAGCCATACACAGAGACGCCTGGTCAGAACCTAGCAAAAGCAGAGCAGGCTTCTGTCACAATGACCAGCACAGAATGCAATGGAAGCGTGGAGCAGAAACCAAACGTCCAGTTGGAGAACACTCAGACTTTGGCCAATGTACCGCCTCCCCAACCTGTAAAACGTAAGTGGTAGCACTTGAAATAATCGCAGAAGTGTATTTATGAACAAATTCATGATATAGAATACTTTGGATTCAGTTCACTAAAATGGATACATTCCTAAGACTTTTGTTTTAATGTTTTTTGTAGCTGTAAGGAAGCAGGGCTTCCACAACCCTAACAGATTCAGCAGAGAGCCACGTGAGTATTCCTTAAAAATAAATGATCATCATTTGTCATTTGCGTCTTTTTCTGTCATTGTCTCCGTTTCTTCTGTTTACAGTGTACAGGGTCATCAAAAACCAACCGCCTCTAGTTCTGTCCGTTAATCTTGACCACAACCCGTTCAAGTGCACCGCTCCAGGATGCACAAAGTCATTTCGTAAAGCAAAGCTCCTGCATTACCACATGAAGTACTATCACGGTGAGGAACAGCCTATGGAGGGGAAGCACAGCCCCACCAGGAGCGTCCAGACCAGGGCCTCCGAGAAACACACTGCAGCTGCTGGCTTGGATGCTTCAAAGAGAAGGCGCACCATCTCTGCTTCTATGCGTAAGTTCTTCAGTTTTGTCATATTTTTGATGTCACAAAGTTATTTCAACCAGAATTAACTATATAAAGCATGTATTAAGATAAGATAGTCCTTTATTTGTCCCACGGTGGGGAGTTCCAGAATTAGACGTGTAGTAATGCAGCTGCTTTCTCATCCTTTTCAGGGTACAGATAGAACTTGCAGTAATTACTCCAATACACTGTGGGATCAATAATTTCCCTACATTTCATCATTCAAAAAGGATGCAAGTAGCATTACTTTAATAATTATCCAAAGACCCTCTCCAGTGAAAAAAGTATTTTTTGTGTTTTTAACATGTTCTTGTAGCATTTTTTCATAGTCGAGAAACCGTTTAAAAGAATTTACGATTAAAACTTGTAAATTCTGCATTTCTTAGATTAATGACTTAGCTACTGAAATGGGCATCCCAAAGTCCCCTCTCGCCCTGCACTGGTCAGCTAATGCTTTGGTGTGTAAGACATGATGAGCGAATTGCAATTCTGGCTCAAAACTGTACGACTCGATTGGTCAAATGTTTCTCGCCATTATTTTTGCGCTAATATTAGCTGGAGATTAACTCGCAAGTGAGCGTGCAAACAGCTCTCAGTGACGGTGAGGGGGCTGTGTCAGCAGTCCACAATCCAGAATTGTATTTCTAATGTGATACAGCTGCTGTGCATAAAATGTATCTTTAAAAAAAATGACCAAGGCTTTGAATTTTTAGCTAAAAACTTCATAAACACAAGTAAAAGGTCACTAGGAACAGTTTTACAATAAAAAAGTAGTTGGATTCAAAAGGATTTATATTGTCAGACCAGTGTACAAATTAATGTCATTGGCAGAGATTGGAGTGGGACTTAAAAGATTTGGTGTCGTTTTCTTTAAATAAAGACAATCGACATGTATAAATATAAATTCAAAGAGATGCTTTAGAAGTTATTTATGTCAAAGAGAAATTGTCACCCTCGGATAAAGAAAGATTTCACTTTTTCATTATTTTGTGTTAAATGGTTGCATGATGTCCACATAGGTGGGCACATTACTAACTTGTTTTATAAAATTACAAATAAACCAAATGCATGGGAGGTTTGTAGAAGTATCAACACGTCATGCTGTGTTCCCTCAATATATTCATCTTTGCAGTTTTACAGATTTTTTTCAGTGGATTTTTGCATATTTTTTAAACCGTAGAACACTTGCTATAAAAAGTTACACCATCACTTTTTCTGGGTAATTTTTTTTTACCAGATATAGCATACCCAATAACAAGTGTTTGTCATAAAAATCAAATGAAAACATGACAACACTTGATAAATTAGAGTAGTTTTCTTTTATTCTCAACTGTACGAACATACAAACATATTAAGATCCTAAAAACATGCTTGAAAATTACTGATAAATTATAATTTGAGTGTCGATAGTTTTTTGTTTGTGTCAAATCTTCAGATCTGAGTTGGATAAATCCAGGTTCGACCATGTTGGAATAATTCAGTGTAACAGTTAACAGTTAAAGGGGAAAGGGGGGGTCGTCATTCTTGCTCTTCGCTGGGGGGGGGGTCTTGACTGCATGCCAGTTTAAGTCTCTATTTTCACCTTTCTGCTGTTTTTTTTTTGTTTGTTTTTTTTTGCAGACTCCACTGTAGCTGCTGCAGCTTCTCGTGGTGATGTGAAGGCTGCTGGCAGGCGCACATCAGCACCACCTGCAGTCAGCACGCATGGTCAACAGCAGAGGGCGCTGCTGAGGGAGAAGAGCAAAGAGAACCAGCTGGACAGGATCAGCTGCCAGCTGCAGGACTCAGACAAGAGTGGCTTTGACTTCGGTCAGTACAATGCTGGGAGTTTTATTTATTTTTATTTAAAAAAAAAAGCATTCCTTCTTTTTTATTTTATTTTTTTTTCTTTTATTTATACATATTTCATCCTGTTCATCGTTACTTTGACCTCGTACAATGCACTCCTATTCAATAACCAGTGGAATTATCTTGGCTATACTTGGATTGGGCTTAATTCTTCTCACTTAATGGTCTCCAGGGTCTGTAAAAGACAAAACAAAGGAGAAACCAAAACAGAAGGACTTCCTCCGCATTAAACTCAAGAAGAAGAAGAAGAAAAAGAAAGCCAAGTCTGGTAAGAACCAGGTCCCTGGCACAGGGCGAGGTCGAATAGCTGCTGCCCTGCATGTGCTCTGGCTGTGACATTGTGTGCAAAGCTAAAGCACTTCATTCACTCCTTTTGTGTGCTAACCGGGCTTCTGTGTGTGTCCTGCTGGTCTGTGTCTTCAAGAAGCCACTGTTTATTTTAGATCATATGTATCGGAAATAATGTTTTTTTTTTGCTCTAGTATAGACTAATCAATGAAAGACTAACTATTCTGTTTCTTATTGGTGTCCACTCAAATACATACATATTTAAATGGTTGACATGGACATTGTTGTACATTAGGGCTGTCACTAACGATTATTTTATTAGTCAATTAGTCGCCAAGTTTTTGGTGAGCTTTCTGGTTAACTTCAGTAAACAAAACCTAAACGTCGCTGTTGTTTTGGATCATATAACAATAAATCCTTAAAATGTTCTCCAAAGTTCTTTCAACCTCAAAGTTCTGCAGCACTTACATTCTAAAGCGTATTTGTACGACGCTGAAATTAAAAGTTCCTTTTCTCTACGGCAGAATCGCTGATTCTCTGTAATTACATAAGTACCTCAATGTGTATCGCTGCATATCAGCGACAGGCTGTTTTTCTCTGCTTCAGAATCTGCTAGAATTACATTAATTATGTAAACTGTTGAGGAGTTAACAGAATCAAAAGAATGTAAACACTAGAGCTAAGGCTTCAGTGTTGAAGCACATTTGTTTTTCAGAACTTGGCAGTAAACAGAACTTCCATCTCATTGTTTTCAACTACAAAAAAACACTCACTAGTTTTACTTTGAAAATGGGAAGCTTCACTGACACTTAATTTTCAAGATTTGTTTACTTCCAATGACAGCAGTGCTGCACATTTGGCCTATTTTTAAGTCTGTAAACTTAAAATCCAACGTTATTCTGGATGAGGATGGAAAACACACCCGTTCTCTTATAATAAAATGTGAGCAAAATTAACTTGACAAAGATGTTGAGCTCAGTGAGGAAGACAGCAAGACAGCGGGATGCTTCAGTTTCAGACGCTAGTGCATGTCTGCTGTGCTGCCATGAAATGTAAGTTTGAATCTGTCTTCTTCTTCTATGGTTGAGGAAGGGCTATACCGCCTCCAATACTTCCCGTTGTGCTCTGCGATCCCAGTGACTTTGTTGCTTTTGGTTATTATAATGAAAAAAAAACGAACGTGTTGACAATACCAAACTAGCGTTGACTAATTGTTGACAGCCCTATTGTACATTGAGGCTGGCTTGACTATTTCACACAAGCCGGAGGCTTGATGATTTTGTGTTGCATCCTCCTGACTACCAGCAATTCAAGTTTGTCATCTGTAGAGGAAATTTCTAAACTTGAATATCTCCTTACCACTGCAAACTACTCAATATTTCATCTCCAGAGGACATTTGGGGCTTTTCAATGATTGCAAATGTGTAGGAGTGGGGCTCTGGGAATTGTTGTTTTTGGTGCATTTTAAAAAAAGTACAGGACAACAATTTTCTCTGGTAGTCAGGAGGATATAGGTCATACTTGTTGTTTTTGAAGGAAGTTTTAATCAAATATTTGTTGTCACATTTTCCTCCTGGGCGTTGAGCATTTTCAAAGCTTACTTTTCTGTTCTACATCTGCTTCCCCCCTCCCTGTGTTAACAGACCACACAGGTAGTGAGGAGAATATTGACACTTCAGTATTGGGTCTTCACTCCAAATTGAATTTGCCACTCAAACCCCCCCTCTCACACAATCACAAACCCGAGGCCTACCCCAGCAGGCCTGGACACAGCTACTCTGAGCAGATACATGTGGATGGTGGGTACCTTTGCGACAGTGTGTGTTGGTTTGTGGAGACTGTGTGTTTTTGTGAACGTCTCTGGCTTCCTCTTGTTACATTCTTCTGTTCTCTCTGGATTCAGTCCACCATGCAACACATTTTGCTCCACCTTAAAACAAATGATTGGAAAGCATGGTGGGCTGAAGCCCGAGGTGCTTGCTGCAGCTGCTTCCTCATCACCTAAATCAGATTTTATTTGGAGCTCGCATTTTTATTTTTACGAGTTTTCATTCCACTGAATCATTTTGTGTTGGTTCCTGTAGACGACGATAGCATCAGTGACTGGTCCACTGACAGCTGCGGGTGGAGCGATGATGACTTTGACATGGATTTGGACGTCACTACTCCACCTCTCAGCACTGACTCTGGTGCTGTGGACACAAATGATCAAGAAATCGTCCGATGTATCTGTGAAGTGGAGGAAGAGAATGACTTCATGATTCAGGTGAGCTGGCTGTTTTTGTATTTGCAAATGTTTGCTCACTTTAAGGCACACGGGCTTGCAGTTGAATATGTTTCTCTGTGTTAGTGTGAAGATTGTTTGTGCTGGCAGCACGGCACCTGTATGGGCCTGCTGGAGGACAACGTCCCGGACAGATACACCTGTTACATCTGCAGAGACCCTCCAGGTAAAATGAATAGAGAAGCAGTAGTATGCCTTAAGTCACATTTGAATTTTACATACTGGTAATTGAAATGATTACCGGGTGGCCCTGGATCCTTAAAAAATCTTTAAAGGTCTTAGATTTAGTTTTACTAAAATTGGGTTTTCTAAAACACTAAATTGTCTTAAATTCTGGTGAATGATCCTAAATGTTTTCTCGTCAGCACAATGTGACTTCCTGTCAGTTAAAAAACATTTCCAGGTTGTGAACTGGTCGTTAAATTGTTAAACCTCAGCTAGCTAATTAGCCTATGCTTGTTGGTGCAGGAAAATGGGGAAAGTGCATATTCATAGAAAAATGGCTTGAAAATAGGGATTACAGTCAGTAGTTAAAACCGGTGAGTGGAAATTCTTATAGAGCGAACTGCACGGTTAAAAAAAATTCAAACTTGAAACAATGCGGTCAAATGGCATGTGTAGGGCAAAAAACAGCAGACTCCAGCTGTTTGTTTCAGTCTCATTAGATTTTAGGTATTCTTAAAAAGGTCTGAAATTGAACTTCTGTAAATCTGTAGACACCCTGGACTGTTTTTAGCTATCCATTTCTTTCAGTGCTTTTTAGTTATAATCACTTTCATGCAGTCCCAGATTCAATTTCCCTGTTTTTTTCTGTTTTTTTTTGTTTTAGTCTACAATATTATTATTATGAATACATCGAGGTCAAGATTTGTCTACTTGTCCTGACCATCTGGGTATTGTGTTTAAAATGTGTGCTTTTTAAACATTTACATTTTTATAGAATTTTCCTAAGTTTGCATCATTTGCTGGGTTTCTAATGCTTCGTTCCTTACCAAACATGATTTGCATTCCAAATATGCAACTTTTTTGACAGTGTGTCAAATTTGCTACCTGTTGGTTGTCTATAGGTGATCATAAACCTTACACTGACGTGTTTGGGAGGAGCAAGCGTCATAAGTTTTTGGCATATTTTCTACATCATGTAAGACATGGATGATGTTGAAAGATCATATTTTTTGTGAAGAGCTCCACCAAATCATCTTGAAGCACATCGCCATGTCTGGGTTCACAAGATTATTCACACAGTCCCAGTACTGCAGGAGCTGTGTCTAAATGACGGCTGCTTTCAGTGGTTCTAAAGTCTCACTGTGGTCCAGTTTCACAACTTATTGTTCTGCCTTAGTCCAACTATGGAAAAGGAAAAATTCAATCAAATTAGAGAACTTTTTTATTATTGTCTTTATCCATCCATCCATTTTCTTGACCGCTCCATCCCGTTCGGGGTTGCGGGGGTGCCGGAGCCTATCCCGGCCACTGATGGGCGAAGGCGGGGTACACCCTGGACAGGTCGCCAGTCTGTCTCAGGGCCTCAATCACACACACATCCACTCTCAGACACACCTAAGGACAATTTAGAGTCACCAATTAACCTATGAAGCATGTTTTTGGACGGTGGGAGGAAGCCGGAGTCCCCGGTGAAAACCCACGCATGCACGGGGAGAACATGCAAACTCCACACAGAAAGGTCCCAGCCGGGATTTGAACCGGGGCCTTCTCGCTGTGAGGCGAGAGCGCTAACCACTTGCGCCACCGCGCAGCCCTTATTGTCTTTATGCAAATCAAAAAAAAAAAAAATATCAAAGTTTGTGAGGAGCACGAGGAGCTTATTGTTGCTAATTCTGCAAAAGCTGAGTTTCTGATTAGTTGATGTGACCTTAAGCTTTGCCAAAGTTCAGATATTAGACATATTGTGCTGTGAACATTTTGAAGAGTATTTGCCACACCACCACAAGAGCACTGTGCCTTGCCCGATGCTCAAAACCTAGAGCAGGGACCTTTCATCTACACATTGAGTTAACATTGAAATGGACAAGCCCTAATGCACAAATCACATGAGCCAGCCATGTTTGTTTCTGAACACTGTAGGAGTCAGCTCAAGGTCACAATGCAAATCTAAATGGAAAACAGAACATTCTGTTGACACTGTTTCCTTAAAGTCCCACTCCAATCATCGTTTGATCTAGTATTATTATTATTATGCTTTTTTAGGCAAAATCAAAAAAGCTGTCATTTTGTAGGAGTGGCAGTAGTTCATTAGAAACCTGCCTTTGAGTTGTTGGTTCAGAGTAAATCTATGAATAAAGAAAAACAGAAAAACAATTTTAATCTTAATGTTATTTTTATGGCCTCCATCATGAGAAAAATGCTACACGAATATGTTAAAACTCAATTTTCATTGGAGTGGGTTTTTGAATGAGGCTCAAGACAGACTTAAGATTGAGATGAACCAAGCCAGAAATGGCAATAAAATGAAAATGAAATCAAATTCGAGTGTCAGACATAGGACTTATGCTGAATAAAATCTGCTCGTTAGCCAGCTGCACAAATGTTTTTTTTTAATATAAAGCGGTTATGTTTCTGTACTCATAACTTTATCCCTTTTAGGGCAGAGGCAGAGCCTACGCTACTGGTACGATCGAGAGTGGTTGACCAATGGTCACATGTACGGCTTCTCCTTCCTGGAGGAGAACTATTCCCATCAAAATGCTATGAAAATCACCACCACCCACCAGTTGTTGGGTGACGTGCACCACGTGGTGGAGGTCCTCAATGGGCTGCAGCTCAAAATGAGCATCTTACAGTGAGTACAAAGCTAGACGGATGTTTCTGAATCTAACAGCTTCTCTGCCAGGTCAGCCATGTTGAGAGTTCCCTCATTTATGCTGTTTTTGCCCCTTTAGGAACAACCCAGACCCTGACCTGCATTTGTGGCGTCAGCCCTGGAAACATTTGGAGAGGTCTCGCATCAATGCAGACTGTTGTAAAGACAGCAGCATCGTCCCGTCTCCTGTGACCCCCAGCGAGGACATGAGTCGAGGAGAGATTTTAATGTCCAACGCTCTGGAGAAGCTCAGCCGCGCCGCCACCGCTGCCACCTCGTCTTCATCCAGCTCCTGCTCCCCCTTCCCATCCTTCCAGGACTCCTACATAAACAGTGACCACTGTTACCAGAAACCGCGGGCATATTACCCAGCTGTGGAGCAGCGCCTGGTGGTGGAAACCAGGCAGGCCTCAGAGCTGGAGGACAGTATGAGAAGCACAGAGGAGCTGCTGGAACGGGAGCAGTGCTATGGCAGCCTGCTGGAGATGGAGAAACCTAAGAAGACAGGCATCAGCAACAAGGTATGACGTCAATATTGAAATTCAGTCATGCAGGTTAATGAGAACCTGACAACAAAGAATTAGCCTTCAGGTCAAAGCGATGAAATGTTTTCCTCTTATTGCTTTGTCTTCCAGTGTGAGTTTAATGAAAATGTGAGAAAATATTCAGCCTCTAAAAATGTGAGGCATTAACAAAGGTTCTTGTGTAGAGTAAGAATTCCTACTTCAGTGGAGAAAGGTTTCTGATAGGAAAAGATTGAATCAAAGCTTATAAATAAAAAACTGAGATGTTTGCTGTGGTCATTAAACATCTAACACCATGTGAAAAATGTGTAAACAAAAGATGTTGCACCAGGACCAATAAAGCATGCCTCAGAATTTAAAGTTTCCGTAAGCACTCTGACAGGAGTGAAAAAATCGCTTTTACTTGTGATATTTGTCTGCTTTGAACTTCACAGTGGTTCTTTCCTTGCTATAAAACGGTTCACCTTCTGCATCTTTGCTGTTTTAGAAGTGAATTTTTGGATGCTTTTACATTTTTTAAGCAGCTCATTTTGTTCTGCGTCCTGATTGGCTGTAGACCATTTTCAATCAATCTCCTCCATGCCGTTCCTCCTGTCCAGAATGAGTTCAGTCTGCCGACTCTACAGAAATCTTCAATTACAATCAGATCTTTGTTTTCATTCTGTAATAGTGAACTTATTTTTCTACAAAAACTTGAACATTTAAACAAGAGAGACAAGTAAGAAAATGTTTTTGTATGTCTGAGAAATGTATATAAATATAATTTATAGCCTTAAAGCATTTATTATTACCAGTACTGTATAACACAAAGATGACTACAGTACTTTGTAGGTTTTGTTTATTGCAGGTTAATTTTAGAACGTAGCAGGGGGAAAACTGTTCCTTAAAATAACTCAAAGTATCCAGATCTGAAATAATTATTCAGCCTTTGGGAGAGAAAAAAATCTGCTGAGTTGTATTTCCGATTCAGCATTGCACTGCAATGAGTCTGTTACTGAGGGATGCACAGTTCTGTGGTAGTAACTAGTCTTGGATCAGAAAGAGAAGGTTGAATTCTCAACTGGGTCACTTCTGTGTAGGGTTTGCATTTTTACTTAAAGAGCAAATTGTATGACATACCAGAGACCAAGTGGACCACAGAACACATTTCTGATGTTTTTCTGTTACACTGATGTCACTGTGGGTTCATATGGGTTAAAAATCACAATGTGGACAAAAAAAGAATCTTTAGTCTGCATTTCTGGTATACAGTCATTCTTATTGAAGTGTCTTAAATAAGAAATAAACACAAAGACAAATACTTTTTTATATTTCATGATTCCTCCTAATTTGTGTGAGACCTGGGCCTTTGTGGATGAACACAGAACTAATCTCCTTGCAATAATAAATGTTTTTAGACCAATTAGATGAAACTGAATAATTTCCCACTGCATACTTGATGATGTCTGAAGCTAATGTACCACACCACACAGGTTGAAAACACTGGATTAACCCCATCCTCTAGCTTTATTCTTTTTTCTTCCTCCAAGCTTTATTTATTCATATGCAAAGCAATTTAGGCTAAGCAAACATTTGAAATGAGCTGACAAAAACAAAATGGCAGAGTGTACAAAATAAGAACGACAGGGAAAAATAGTTATTTATTTAAAATTACAATAGTTTTGATATATTTTGGTACTTTTCTTGTTTTTGTTTGAAATGTGTTTAAGACACTTGGAGTTGTCAGAAAAATAATTCAAAAAGATTCTTGACAAAGAGCAAGTGTTTTCCATTTACATAAATGAAGGAAATGTTTGCATAAAATAATAATAAGGATGATGACATCAGAAACCTCCAGGTCCAGATTTTCCATAAAGTAGAGAACAGATAAAGAAAAAGATTTCTAGTTTTGTTCTTGTTCATACTAAAAGCTTTTTTGTTGTTGTATGTGAAGCTGTTTCATTCTTTTGACCTTTTGCATGTGTGTAGGCTTCTATGGGAGTTGGCTTGTGGTCACAGGCTGAGAAAGAGGATGGAAGGGGCACTGCAGAGACCGGAGATATCAAGCAGCTGCAGCAGTGGCAGATGAACCTGCTGGATCACATCGATGCAGTCCAGGAAGAGGTCTCCCACAGGATGGACTTCATTGAGAGGGAGTTGGATGGTAAAGAGAAAAAAATAGATTTTTGTCTGACTTTGAAGTAAGCTTTTGGTGTTAAACTCATCTTTACCGTGACTTTTTTCTTTTGCCCCTCAGTGCTGGAGAGCTGGCTCGACTACACTGGAGAGCTGGAGCCTCCTGATCCCCTGGCACGTCTGCCTCAGCTCAAGCAACGCATAAAGCGGCTGCTTTCACAGCTAGGGAAGGTACAACAGATCGCCCTCTACAGCTCCACATGAGGGCGCTAGAGATCTGCGCCAGGCTCAGGCACTGCACAGTTGGCTGGAACCCTGACATGACGGAAGCTCACTGGTCGCAAAGATACCTGCATAAGTGCAAGTCCCAGATTTAGATGGTTCAGCAGATTATCTTTGACCTCATATATGCTTCAGAATCCAGTGCTGCAGGCAGACGTATTAGAACGTTTGTGCGAACATCTGGAAAGCAAGCATCGCGGATCAGGATGCAACACGTAAAAATAACCTCATGAAAACAGGAGAGAATCCCGAGGACCAGAATACACGTTCTTAATGTGTGTCCCAATGCAACTTAAAACCTTATGATTGCCTTTTGTCTGAGCTACTGCTAAGGTTGCCTGTCTTTCTCAGTACACAGTGCTTTATATGCAGGAGCTTTATAATCGAGTTGCAGTCGAGTACCTGAACCATCTCTTTGCAACAACATTTTGAGCACATTTTCAAATTGTTTTTTGCATCCACTGCATCACTAAATTCAGTTCTGACATACTGTGTTGAAATCCTTGCCATAAATGTCCATAAATTAAAATGACCTATATAAAAGGTTTTTCATTTTCTGAAGCGTTTGTTTCTCATCGCACTGTGAAGTTATTTTTGTCTGGCATGAAAGGAGGTTCTGTTTTTACCTAAGATATGTCCCTCTCCTCATCAATGTTCCTGTTTTATCAGTTACTGTATCCCTTTTTTAATTGACCCTTTGTTGGCGCTGTAGCATTTGATCTAAGATTCAGTGAGAAAAAGTAATGTGGATTCTTAAACTAGCATCTTGTGTCCGTACAAAATATGTAGAAAAAAGATCGTAAATTTCTGTTTTCCCTTCTGTTTTTATTTACTATATTTTGGTTGTTTATATATTGTCATTCACAAATGTATTCCGAATTGACAATGTTTTCCCAAACACGGATATTGTATGCTACTGTAATGTGTGTGTCTTAGAAGCAGGGAAAATATTCAAGACAATGCAAACAGATTTTGACACGTTAATAAACTACCGTTGTAATTAATTGCTTTCCTGTTTTTTTTTCCTTGCACAGAACACAGTACAGTCCTTAATATTTTGAGTTAAAATTAGGGCATGTAAATGAGTTTAATTGTGGGAGATTTGTGCAAATTAAAAGTGTGGGCAACATTATCAGAGGGTGGGAACTATAACTCTATATTGAAGACATTTCTTGAGTAAAAAATGTTTTCGTCTTCTTTAAAGGGAGTGTTTTGCATGCCTGATAAAAAATGTTTTTATGGCTTAGCTTTTGCCATGAGGTTATGCAACCAGATTGAAATTTAATTGGAATTGCAATCTGTTAATCTCTGAAATTTGAGCCAAGAGGGGATGGTGAAATTCCATGAAACTATATTTTTTGCACATATGAGAATGTACCTAATACATGTTTTAGTTAGGTATGTACAATAATTTTTATTATTGGATTCTTTTGAAAGTTTAATATTACTCTACATAATACTTTAAATGTAACAAATATAATATATTTTAAAGAAATAAAGATAACAGTAAAAAAAAAAAAACCTAAATCAGTCAATTTTGTATTTATTTTCAAATATGAAAAGTTGTCTTATTTTCAATCAGAGTGGCAGCTCCTGTTTTCTCCTCCCATCTGTGGGCCGTATCGCTGCCATTGGTTCTTCCGCGACATCTCCGCCGCAGCGGGTAGTCCCGCCCCTGCTCTCACATATACTGGCAGCCGAGGAAGCAGTAAGGCACGACCGCTGTTCTCTAACGTCAAGATACTCAACCGAGTCATATTCGCTCATCATTTAACGGCAGGAAGTGACTGAAGTCGAGCGGACATTTGTTTCACGAACAAGGTAAGCTCTAAATCAGTTGGAGTTGATTCCCGTTTACAGATGTGCCCGATGCCACATGAGATCACCTCAGTCCGAGCTCTGGATTTCCCAACCTGTTCGTGTCGCGCTCTGCGTGTTCAGTCATTTTTCAGGGTGAATTTGTATCGCAGAATATTACTGTACAAAATACGTCACTATGGAGGCAAAAGCTAAAACCCCAAAGAGCTGGGTTTTTAAAAGAATTGGTCACTTGGGGAGGAAACAACTAAAGAAAATGAGTTCCCTGCTGCTACTGCTCTCAACAGATGCGACATTACTATGCCGGTTCTCGAACGACCGTCTCTCCCCTCGGTTCTTGCGGCTCTAATATGTTGTTGTTTGTGAAAACAACGGGATGAGCTCGTAGATTATAAAGGAACGGGGCCTATCACGATTATATAAGAATCTGAACAACTCGATAAGAGTTAGCCAAAGAGCTAGCATCTTCTAACACGAAGAACATAAATCCTACACTCACCCATTTTACAACTAAAAAACATAAAATAAAAATATACTCATAGAAAGGTTACTTTAAACATTTCTGTTTGAATTATTGTACTATTTATTTGTCTTTTGTTTCACGTTTTGAGTCACGATGTCCCACATAAGTTTCAATAAAAAGTCAATACTTGAATCAGAATGTCCCTGGTTGCCAACCGTAGACTTTATTTCATTTATTTAGCATTGTCATTTGACTTGAACCATGAGAGAGGTCACATGTGCGCAGGTTCACACCTGAGGGGCGTGTCAGTTGGTGAGCAAGGTCACTCAGGTGTTCAGTCTGAGTCACCTTGAGAGCTTCAGCAGGGGGAGGAGTCATCTACACCTGTCTGTAGGGGGTAGAAAGCCTTACAGCAATTCACTGTAAAACCAACTAAGACCACTGTAGGTTTCAACCTTTAACTCTGAAGGACACGGTGACCTTTAGTTGTGTCTAAAACGATTAAAAATGACATAATTGAGTGATTCAACTTCTATGTCTCCCACTTTTCTCTTAACACTGATCTGACTCAACAGTACTTTTATTGTCGCAACACTTTGACTAAATAAAGTTTTTCTAGTTTGAAAGGCCGCTATAAATTCTATAGGACATGGGAGGCTCTGGTCAATAGTTAACGACTCATAGCTGAGCTATTACTATTGAAAACTCCTAGTTGATTTTTGTGGGCATGTCAAAAGTTGATCATTAATCCACTTATTGACCTTAAAGACCCACTCTGATGAAAATGTTGTGCATTTTTAACATTCTCTTCTCATATTGGAGGACACATTTCTTAATATTTCTTTTTATAAATTATTGTGAACCAGGAGCAGATGAAAAAATGTCATTGCAATAGAAGTTATAAGCTCCCCGCTCCGGTTCATTCTGATGAATCCACTTGTAAATGTCTTCATTTTCCTCATCTGAGCTGACATCTGGCTCAAAACTGTACGGCTAGATTATTGCTCGGCATTTTTGTTGCACTGGTAACTTTAGTTTTGCGGTGTGAGTGGCTATAAGCTAGCAGAAGAGCGTGTAAGTAGATGGATGTCGGGAAGTTGGGTCAGTCTTACTCTACATCCACCACTCAGAGGTGAATTTCTAATGAACTCCTGCCTCTCAGCAGAAAATGTCCTAGAAAACAATTTTGCTTAAAAGCGGCATTTTGAAAGACCACCAGGAACGCTTTTACAAAGATGATTAGAGTGGGATTTAAAGATCTTGGAATATTTGTTTTTTTTAAACCTTTTATTCAACAAGTCAATCAAGAAAAGTCTGCATGTACCCAGTCAAACTTCAAAAAAGGATTAAATTTGTCTATTTGTAAATAAAAGCAAAGTAAATCAATAATTCCCTGTTGCTGTGTTATTCAGTGATATTATTAGGGCACTTTCCCTGTTGGATTATAATCTACATTTGCTCTATTACAGGGATTTTCTCAGAAAAAGTGAAATGTGCTTTGTGTGAAGGAGGATTTCTTACAGCAACGTCAGGGATGAACGTCAGGAAATGCTGCTCACTGGAGGGATGGAGACACTAATTAAGCCTGGGTGCTGACAGTCGTTGTGCCGTGCTTTCACATGCACCTCAGCATTACCCTGTCAAACGGGCTGGCAGCTCGGCAGGGTAACTATACAGCCTGCTTCACACGACTTCACTTAACCTCCAAAATATACTTTTACTTTGTTTTATAAAAGTTTAGCTGTTTGTTTTAAAGTCCCACTCTGATCATCAATCTATTTTCAAAGTGTTCCCTGTGGTTTAAATGTGAGGAATTTTAGCTGAAATTAAAAAAAAAATTGTGTTGAAACATTTTTTACAGAGTGACAGTAGATCAATATAACTTTGCCTCTGAATTGTGGGCGGAGCAGCCACGCCCCCTCTCCCTTCAACATAGAGCTATACATTTACTTGATCTCCCTCTACCTTACAGCCCCCGGCCTGTGCGTTTTCTTCATCATAAATACCAAATTAATTTTTCTCTCTGCTCGTTATTTAAAGACAATTTGAATAAGTAAATACTCAGAAATGCATTTTTCAGCTTAATTTTCTCCTCCATCTTCAGAAAAATGCCACAAAAACATGTTCAAAACACTGTGTTCATGGAAGTGGGTCTTTAATTTCGACTACAAATGAACAAGGTTTTCCCCCAAACTTGCTTTTGCTGTTACAGTCAGTCAAAAACTAAAAGTCTTAAAAGTGCAAAAAATAGTTTTAACTTTTTAACTGTTTGTGCCTTGAATAACTTTTCCTGGTACCAGGTCTTAGCACAACTAGGTGAAATCAACCAAAAATGTAAGAAATTGTCCCTGCGATTGATTGGTGACATGTGGAGGGTGTACCCCAACACTAGCTGGGATAGGCTCCAGCAACCAGCTATGGAAAATAAACTGATGTAAAAAAAATCTAACTATCTAAAAATTACTTCCTTTTTGTTATTTTTGTTGATTTCAAGGAAAAGCCACCTATAGAAATGAACTTTTACATCTCTATCTGTCATTCCACAAACGTCTTTATCGTGGATTATTTTTTTTTTTTGGCTTTTGGTGGCACAGATCCCACATGTTGCTTGCTTGTAGCTTTTTCCTCTTTCCAATGCTTCGCTTTCAAAAAATTGTGTATTCAGTGGGGGATTCTGTGCTTTTAAACCCAGATATATTTTTATTAATGTTCTTGCAGATTTTATTTTCACTTTCCAGGTAAAGAAACTCAGAGTTTAGGCTTTTCCCTGCCTCCACACATTTGGGTTTTCACCGGACTGATCAACTGTGACTTTTATCTTGTCTAGCAAGTCTCTGATGCCTTTATCAGCACAGTCTGTCGATCTTAAGTCATTCAAATCCTCATATCACATTTTAAAGGTGGGAATAGACCTGTTATTTTTCTCATCCGTGTGGTGCCTTCACCTTTACAAAAGCATGCTGTCACCATGAGATAAAAATATCTACAGGCTGAGGTTTGTGGTTTTTCTTCAGGTTCTTTCAGAGACTGGATGAGCTTTCATTACAACCCGGGACATCTCCAGTAGAGAGGGGGGCTCATTGTTCATGAGCCTGACATCCATGTTCACCTACAGCAGCGCTGATCTTTGCACTAGCTACCAATAGTTAAGATTTCTTCATGGTTTGTCAAAGAATTGTAGCTGGATTCTTATTCAGTCTAAACACAGTGAACACAAAGGGGGCAGGAATTTGGTCTTCACGTCCTCCGTGCTGCTCCAGTCATATCACATCCTCTATCTGTCTTTATGTCATCCTGACCCTCTTCTCTGCCGGGGAACAACGTGTTTTTGCAACAAGACAGCGTCTGTAATATGAGCCGTGCCAAGCCTCCAGTTACAGATCAAGCTTTTTGAAAACAGCTGATCCGTCTCTTCTAGATCCACTCCAGGAGGAGCGCCAACATCTCCTGAACCGAGATAAACCCCCGTTTGAGACGGATCCAAAAGCCTGTTTCATCTGCTTTTTGTGGGGTTTTTTTCTCTGAAAAGAGCACAAAACCAGGTTTCCTCATATTTTTTTCCCAACTGTTCTCAGATCCAAATAGTCACACGTTTTCAGACACCTTCATCTGCTGAATCACACCCCTGCTGCACAGGGGGGCTTTGTTTGTCTCCATCAGTGGTGACAGCAGCAGGTGGAGGCAGGACAATGCAGAGCTCAGGTGCTAATCTAGTGGAGGTACAAATTGTAGATGTGAGTCATGCATCACTCCCACATTTCCATATATATATATATATATTTTTTTTTTTTGCTGCTCTTGGATTTATTGTCCTAATTCTCTCCTACAAATTTCACAGCAGCATTTCTGACTACGTTTAGTTAACGTGATTCAGTTTCCTTCTTCTGTTTAACCTAATTCATGTTCCAGTTTGTGTGAGGAGGAAAAAGCTGCAGAAACTCTGGGTGTATTCAGACTAGAAAAGTCAGTTACCTACTTTGGTCTGGATCGAATCCTGATCCTTTCGTTTGGTCTGTATTCAGACTGCCGTCAACCGGACATTTCTGTTCCGTACCAAAGCTTTTAAACAAAACCATGTGACGAAAGATCTCTTTGTTCACTGGCTAGGACTTGAAGGGCAGGGAAAAGCAAGAAGGTCCTGGACCAGAGTCCGCTTGGGTGTATTGAAAATTTGTTCCGAATTATCAGGGGACACAAACCGTGGTTCACTTTAAGTGAACCGAATGTGCCCAGTCTGAATCATTGACAGTCTATGAGAACTGGACATAGTATCCCCTCCCCCCTCTCGTTCCAAATAGTTTTGTTTCACTGAAACTGGAAGTAAGGCATTTTCTATGGGTGACGCCACAGGCGTTTTGTCCATCTCTGTATACAGTCACTGGTTTGAATATGGTCTGGAAACACCCCGTTTCTTTTCCCTGTTCATGTGAGCAGCCTCTTTGCCTGGAGGTCAATGAAGACAGTTTACCACTTGAGTTGTTGCCACCCTGCTGCTTTGGAGGTCTGCTCCCTCAGGCTGTCTTTTAGCTCAAGACTCTTGAATGTCTGATCCTGAGCTGCTTGAAGTTTTCTTGGATAGGGTGTGCGTCTCTGTGTTTTTCATCTCCATTTGTACTTGTGTGCTTAAGTATTGTTGATTTACAGCAGAGGGAGAGTGATTGTTTGCACCTGTTTGATTCATTTCTAGCATCACTGTTGCACTGATCGTTGCATTCGGTTGCAATGATAAAAGGACAGATTTTATGTAAATGACAGCAAAAAAGGTCATTTGATTTTTAGTGGCGCCACCAGCTGAGCAGGGGCTGGGGGGGGCTCCCCAGAGTGGTTGCCAAGGACACGGTCGACCTCCGCAGCTCACATCTGCAGAGGAAGGGATGCCGGAGGAGCCTCCCCTGTGTCTCTGAAGGAGATTGAGTTGTCAGTCAAAGTGACAGCCGCTCTGACCACGTGGATGACTGTTCCTGAGAAGCAACAGGAACCTTAGCACTTACTCATGCACACTTCATTGTGGAAACATCTTTGGATGATGCAAAGCTCCCGAGCTCTGCTGGTTTTCATCCTCTTTGCTCTCTGGTTGTGTTTGTGTGGAGCCCTTCTGCCTCCAGCAGGATCATCACGACTTCTCCATCATTCGGCCGTTGGTGTGCTGTCAGCACAGCTGAGCACGGCAGAGGAAACCCCGGCAGAGTCGCGTCCTGCTTAGTGCAGCAGAGGCAGGGACAGGTACTCTGTTAGCAGCTCTGAGCACAGCGCTGACAGGACCGGCCATTCAGTCTTATTTATAGCCAGAGAGAAGGAGCCCGGCCAGTAGAGGCAGATTGGGCCGGTCTCACACCTCCCCACGATGCTTCGGCCAACATCTATCAGGACTTACCTTTTATCAAAGCCCGTCATAAAGTCACGCTTTTTTACCCGTCCTGCCACAACATCTTTTCACATGCAGGCAGTATTTCAGTTCGTATTGATTCAAAATTGTGTGTTATCATATAACTGTCTGAACTGCAGGCGGATGCTGTTCTCACATTGGGAAGGATTATCTGGGTCAGAGCCTTGTGCAGTTAAGGAATAAAAAAACCTCATTCATGTCTGTGGTAAGCCCCCTTTTATGGTGCATCCACACACAGTCAACTTGTGATGAAGAACTGCAGTTTGTTTATGGTCAGGGCTTATGGGAAAGAAATGAAAGCTTTCAAGCAATGAAAAGTTAGGGGTGTCCAAATCCAGCCTTTCGAGGGCCCGCCTCTAGCTGGTTTTCCAGAAATCCTGCCTTACCTGCTACTGATCACCTGCATCAGTTGTGTTTAGCCAATAAGGAATTTCAATAGCAGATAGGACACTGGCCCTCGAGGCCTGGATTTGGACACCTCTGGTCTAAGTAAACACACGTTCTGGGCTTCCACGCTCAAAACTCTCGTGAGTACGCAAGTTTCTACGACCATATCTGGGGCTCTACGTACAAAACGTGAATTGCAAGTTGAACTTTGATCAATTGGGGCCTCAGATTTGGAGACGTATGGATGGCGGCTACTCACAGAAAAGTCAACCATTTGAAAAGTGATCATGGAAGAGAATTAATAATTGCGGTTTGTGCTCAGATAGAAGTATAGTTTTTATATATCGGAATAGATCTGTGAAAGAAAAAGCTGGGAGCAAGATTCACGAGGTTTGAACTGCTTTGACATTTCACACCAAGTCTTTTCCAACTGTAGGTTGCCGACAAGCTAAACAGTAGAAGAAGAAGCCCCTACTTGTTTGTTCAGTGTGAACACCATGGGCTAAATGTACGTTGAAGAAAGCACAATCTTGGAAGTGCGTCACATGACCGATGTGTCCACAGCTTAAAGTCCCAATACGATCATCTTTTGATCTATTATAAAAGCCTGATTATGCCGTTTTTTGCCAAAATTAAAAACTTGTGTTTTCTAGGTCATAGTTTCTGCAGAGCGACAGTAGTTCATTAGAAATTATCCTCTAGTTAACCCTGACTCTTTTTCCTGACATCTGTTTACACTCTCCCCCGTTAGCTTTCAACTCCTTACAACCCTAACCTAATTTTATCATTGAAAGAAAAATGGCAAGTAATATTGGAGCTATCCGGCCGTACAGTTTTGAGCCAAATGCTAGCTTTAACGAGGAAAACAAAGATCGCCATTTCAGGTCCTATGCCACATCGACTGCAAGCTTTTATCACCAGCACTTTTTTGACTGCTCCTGATTCACAATAATCTGAAAAAAGAAATACTATATATATATATATATCCTTCAGCATTAGAAGAATGCTCCAAGAACATGTTAATTGAAGTGGGTCTTTAAGAAGAATTATCGATAATGACACTCAGCAGTATTTCAGTACAATATGTGGTAAAGCAATGTGACATTTTTATCAAAAATAGTTTCTATCTGCCACAAACATCAGCAGTTTCTCTAAAATTTGAATGTAAAAGCTCTTTTTTTCAGATTTATTAAGACAAATTTCCTCTTTCCCTCTCTGTTTAATGTCAGAACACACGGAGCATTAACCTACAAATGAAATGCAACCATTGCAGTGACTGCCTCTTGATTTATGCATGAAGCTCACCAGAATAGATGTCTTGGCAACTCTGCGATGCTGTTTGATGGAGAGGGGAACATGGAAAGCCCGACTCTCATCCTCGCTGTTCTCACCCAAATCACTTCCCTCTCTGTTACTGGAGCAAAGGATGATCGGAGCTCCCACTTTGCTGATCTGAAACATCCCAGTGGGGGAAAATGCAGTTGGTCACAGCAGGTCTGAGTTAGAGCTGATAATGAAGCTCATCGCAAGAATTTTCCCAAGGATGCATTTTCATAATACCATGAAGCATGCAGATGATTCCAGAAGGCGCGCTTTTGTGAATGAATCAAGTCAGATGCTCCTGTTTAATCTCACAAGACCATTAGCAGATAAATTGGCCCCCCGATAAGAATAATGGAATCCTTAAGAGCTCTCACAGTAATGAGACGGCAGGTGCCTTCATGGCCTTCTAGGGTAGGAAGTGTGTGTGAATGCATTTTCTCTGAATGTGTGAGTGTCTTTACAGATATCCGTCACTGTTGTGTACCTGTACACACAGGAGTTTATTTCAGAAATCAGGCTCTGATGAACAGAGAAGACTTCTGTTCTTGACCTGGCGAGAACATTTGATAAATGTTAAGGTATAGAGACATAACTGAAAGGGATTCAGAGATCCTGTTAACATATTAGACTCCTGCAAAGTGCAAGCTGTGCTTTATTTTAATTGAACACAACATACTGTAACATGCAATCTGTAGCAGAGGATAATAACATGGAACCTCATAGGGCTGTACTGAAGACATACCACACACTAAATTACTGATGACCAAAAAAAAAAAAAAAAAAGGAAGAAACAAAAGCAAAATTACATTAAAATAACTAACTAATACATAACCATGAAGATATTTGTTCTAAGATTATTTTGCTGCTTTCCAGGTTTAATGAGTTCTAATATATTTTGAATGCATTTTTAAAACAGGAAGGAGAGTTTACCGCATCTCCCTGAACCATAATCTTCTTTTGGCTTTTCCCTTTAATGTCTCAGTTTGTGACTTTTGCACTCATCCAAGCACAGTTTGCATTCTATTACAATGAAAAAAATCACATTCATTGTAGAATAATACAATTTAAAATAATAATAATAATGTTTAAGAATGAATCATAAAATGAGCTATAAATGTTAATGCCTCTGAAGCACAAAAAGATCGGTAAGCTGTGTTTGATGACCGGAGTCCACCTCTCTCTAGTGTCTGGCCATTTTTGCTCTATTTTTAGACTGCAGTCATAAAAATGAACTGAACCTTTTTCTTCTTCTTTTCATGAGTATTACTGCAGTTTACATTTGAAAGGAAAGAAATTCAAAAAAACGATTGAACTTCCCCTTGAACTGCTTTTCATTTTATTCACAGGTCTTCATCCATTATAATACCTTGATGGAAGGTTAGTTTCACCTTTTAAACCCACATAATTCAGATTTTAGTTACAAAGGAGTAAGTTAATGACCAAAGACAGTTATAATTAACAAAGAAAATAACATAATTTCCATGTTCTTCAGTTATTTTAAATATTTATTTTTTTCAATTAATAGATTCAGTTCATGAAAAACTTTTTAAAAGAATCTTTGATAGTCTTGAGTGAATCTACATGAAGTTTACTTGCTTTGTTGAAATTGGACATTTTCTCTAACCTGAAGTGACTTTCATCATTAGTATAGAAACCCACTCCGATGATAATCATGTTTTTGGTGTTCATAAAATGTTCTTATGGCATCGTTTTTTAATGGTGGAGGACATGTATTAAGAAAATGAAGGTCAAATGGCTTTTTTGAGTATTTCTTTATTCAATTCATTGTGAATCAGTCTGCAGTACGAAGAAAGGGTGTTTTTGTTACAGAGAAAATACGCTGGGCGGGCCATAAGCTCCGTTCTCCACTCCTCAAGGTGGAGGGAAAGAGGGGCGGGGTTGCTCCAAGCCAACGGTCCCGCCCAAAACTTGGAGGCAGCGCTCTAGACTAATTGTTTGCACTGGTTGCACTTTTTTTCTTAGGTGCACCTGCACAAAAGTTTGGTGCACCCATTTTTTTCAACCATTTGACTCTGCAGTTTTACATGGTCACTTTCCTTTTAATTGCTGTCAATATTGGCATTAAGACTTGAAAATAAATCGCTTACAAACTGGTAAATATAAAGCTCTTTATTTGAAACACAATAATGATAAATTACATGAACAAGTTGGTGCTTAAAGACCCACTGTTTTTAACTTGTTCTTGTAGCTTTTTTCACATGGTAGAGGACATGTATAAAATTATTTATATTAAAACTAAATTTACGAGTGTTTATTTTATTCAAATAAAAACATCGCCCCGTCACACACACAAAGTTGGCTCCGCCCCCTGTCACAGACAGCCTTTCCCAAAATCTTTGTTGTGATTTCCAAGACGAAACTCCCATAAACAGTTATGGCTGTAAACATGAGAATTCATTCATCATAAACCCACAATAAAGTTTATGATTTACAAATAAGTTTTAAAGGACAAAGCACAGAGCAGCTTTTCTCCGCAGGAGTATTCGTTGATAAACGTTGACTATGCAAACACTTAACAACTGCACAGTGCTGTTTATCAGGTCGAGGCTTGTTTACTCAGCTTGCGAATCCGCTGGAATTACAAAAATTGCGTTAACAGTTGAAAAGTATCGGTAGACAAAAGCATGTAGCTTAATAAAGAATATTAAGAGACTTGTTTTTTTTCATTCGCACCACCTGCCACACACACTCGAACTGAACGAGTCAGATGTGCATTCTAATAAAATATTAAAAAATAATAAATCTTATTTGAGGTAGTAACTCCTGCACTAAAATACAGGAATTAGACTTTTGAAGTTGTGGAAATAGTTTTTTTTTTTTTTTTCCTCACAAAAATGACTGTGTGAACTGAATCTAGCAGAATCTATGTCCTAAAAAAGCCTAAGTTTTTTTTCTATTTTGGCTAAAAAAAAATGCATATTTATAATAAAAGAACCACTGGGAACAATTTTAGAATAGACTAAAATCGGATCGGAGTGGGATCTAAGAAGAAGAGGAAAAACTTCTGAAAGTTTTCAGTTTGGGAATAATTTATGATTCTGGAGACTGACCATTTATCTCCATTGTTTCTGTTGTTTGAGGATTATAATCCTTTCCCGGGTTGTTGATGGGACTTTACTCTAATCACATCTGAGTGATCCAAGCTTTAAAGTGCTGACACAGCTACTTTTATGGAAATACTTACTGGAGATTCACTAGTATGTGCTTTTGATCTTTAGCTCCTTGCTGGTCTCAATTTCTATGGAATTGTTTTTTTGGTTTATGTTCCCATCACCACTTTATGACCCACTATGGTAAAGTTTCTCTTTCTGATTAGTTTAATTTAAGATTATTTTTTAAGTATTTGTTAGCATTTTTATTTAATAGAACAAAACTGTGTACTTTGAGATCTATCAAGAAGCTTTTAAAGGCCTGTCAGGACGCGGTTGGTTTGTAATTCTGAGTTGCTTCATGTGTGACTGAAAGTGTAGATTTGTGTTTTTGGTTCTCAGTGGACCTGTGATGGACCAGCACCTCCAGGGTAAACCCTGTGAGAAGTGGACTCATGGTTTTTATGGAATCCCTGTGAAAAAAGCAGCTTTCTTTTTTAAAAATGACCTTTAGAAATGTGAGTTCTGCTCCTTCTTGAACTTATAGATGAAACAACAGTTCTCTCAGGTTTCCTCTACAGCAACAGCAGCAGCATCCCATGACTGCTTGTCCTTCACCTCACAGCTTCACGTGCCCCCCACTGCTTTGAATGTACAGTACAGATGAGCTCTTTTTCTGAACCAACATGAAGCAGCTGTCTGTCATGCTGCACAACATGAACAACAACTCAAATGTCTTCAGATTAGAGGCAAAAAAAAGGGGATTTTTTTCTTTTTAAGAGCTGCAATGGATGGGCAATATATCAGCGCCAGTTGTGGTATCAGCCAGTATTTGCATAATTTGAGTTTATCAGTATCGGACAGATACTAAAAAAAAAAAAAATCCACAGATATCGTTCTGTTTTCAGATACTTGTTCCTTATACAGTAGATCCATGTCCCTGGGAAGCTTATGTTTACAGTCATGGTCAGTAATTGTTCTGTTTTCATGTGTATTTGATAGTGATACATGTTGTTTCTAAATGATCCATGGCACTTGAAAGCTTATGGTTTACAGTTACATCTAATAGTCAGTAAATGTTCTTAATTTTTTTCAGGTATAAGCAATCCTCTGCTAATTTCCCTTTGTTTGCACTCTCTCCTGGTAGCTTATAGCTCGTCAAAAACCCAAACTAACATCACTGGCATAGCAATGAGATAACAACAATCAGGGTATTTTTGGTTACTATCAGCATTACTGTGGAGAAGTTTTCTGTCCATTGATTTTTGGTGAGTTGTATTCATTCAGAGCTTTGGAAAGTTTTCTACCGTGAACTTATTTTTTAAGGTGCTTTTACGCCAAAATCTCATTCAGGTCAAAAGTTTGACTCCAGTCTTCTTTTTTCCGAAAACCATACCGAGGTGGACTTGATGTGGTTTTGATCATCACCCTGATGAAAAACCCATTTGAGGTCAGGTCAGATTGAGGATATTCTCCTTTAGGACTTTTTGAAAGGCGGCAGAATTGGAGGTTCAGTTTACCACTATAGGTCTTCCAGATCCTAAAGCATCAAACTACCACCACCATGTTTGAGTGTTGGTTTGATGTTTATTGTAGAAAAGCATTTTATCGAAGATTTGCGGTGGCACGCGTATTCTCTAAAAGTTAAATATTTGTCTCAAGAGTCCTCAGAGTTTTTCCCCCAAAGTATTGGAGGATCATTCAGATGTTTTGTCACAACAATCCTTCATGGATTTCCTCTTGAGCTTTGCCCTGCAGGCCATTTTTATCCAATTCATGAACACATAGTCCTGCATCTTTGGAAGTTTGAGTGTTTTGTGTCCTCTCAGAAGAGTCCTCTTGAGTAGTTTGGTTTGCTGGGAACTCTTGGGAAGTTTCTCTATTGTTCCATGTTTTCTCCATTTGAGGATGATTCCTCTCACGGAAAATCTCTGAAGTTCCAAAGCTTTAGAAAACACTTTTTTTAGAATCTTCTCCAGACTGTAGAACTCATTAACTTTTCTCAATTTCCCTGGTTTGCAGCAAAATGTCCAGCTTTAGAGATCTTTCAGTCCACTTCACTTCTTCAGTCTGGGCTCTGGTCAATGCGGCCTAAACAAACTGAACTTGTCTTTCTGAAGAATAGTTACTTTCTGCTTTAGCTTGGAAAAGCAAATATTTTCTCTCCCCTTCATTTAAGACAGCATCTTGTGTTTACATTTTCTAATAAAAATATGTTTGTGACAAACATGCAAACAAAAACCATCGAGGTAGATTAGGTGGAAAATGCTTTGTTTTTTTAAACAAATGTTTTGGCTGCTGGAAATGTTGTATCTGTTCATCTAATGCAGCCATTGAGACAGTTTGACCTGCTGGAGACTTTTAGCCGAGGTTTTCCACTGATACAGAGAAGCAGATCCTCCAGTATTGATCCTGTATGTGTAATTTCCCATGTTCTGGACGAGCACAACCTCTGCAGCGTTTTATCACTCGCAGATTGAGTTATGACCCTCCAGAGGATCTGGACTCTGACTCCATTTCCCTTCAAATTCAGTTTTCTGAGGTAGGCTGATGTAATTAAAGAAATGCAGCATTAAACATTTATAAGGCAATTTTTAAAGTGGAAAGAAGTCTGTGCTGGAGGTGATAAATTTGTCTGTCTTTGGCCCACTGGGAGCATCACATATTCTCTTTAGCCTCCTCTTTTCAGTTTTCTGTTTGCTGACGTCTTACATGATTACCGTTGAAAACCATCTTAACTTTGGGAGGTTTAACAAAAATAGACTGTTTTTTTTTTTCTTTTGTGGCCTGAAATCATTTTGTCTCTTTTGTAAGTAGGAGAATCAAGAGAATAAAGGAGCCTCAGGAGAGCAATCTGTCATTTAATTAAGCAGAGATCCAGCATGGGAGAGTGTGTGTGTGTGGCCTTCATTCATCTTCTTAGGACTTTGTAGATCTTATCATCAGGGGATGCTGAGTGGGAAGCAAAAAGACAAACCCAGATCAGATTTGCTCTCATGTCTTTTCTAAAGCCTCTTGGTTTGACTCAAATGAGATGAAATTCCACCTTAACCTCATCAGATGTGTTGTTGACCTGACAAGTGGGGAGGAGGTGGGGGCGGACATTTCACACAAACAGATTTTTCCTCTTCTAATTCTGTTACCAAACGACCCGGCTTGAGACATTAATCTGGAACTGAGCCGCGTCACAGTCCATTAGCTTTACTCCGATGCGGATTGCCGCCTTTGCAGACGGGGAACGGTAAACACGAGTCTGATTATGAACACTACAAGGGGAGAATTTTCCACTGAAGTCTGTCAGTCAAACCTGTGGTCCTGCAGGAGGAAGTTCTGCAGACTTCTAGCAAAGCATGTTGATGGGAGCAGACTGGCTGGAGGCTCCATTAGTGGCTGTTAACTCACTGACATCTCTGTTCATTTTTGCTGAGCGTTTGCCGTCAGCAGCATCTCTGGATTCCATCTTCCTGAGCTATCTGGCAGATGTCAGAGTCGACTCAGTTAAAGTGACGGCAGGTGAATAAAAATAAAGCTTGATGTGTTTTAAGCAACAGAAAACACTATCAAAACCTCTTTTAAGAAGAGCCGTGGACTCACAAAAGGATAGTTATAAGAATGGCTGCACGGTGGTGCAGTGGTTAACACTCTTGCCTCAAGAAGGTCCCGTTCAAGTCCCAGCCGGGACCTTTCTGTGTGGAGTTTGCATGCTCACCCCGTGCATGCATGGGTTTACTCCGGGGACACTGACTTCCTTCCACAATCCAAAAACTTTCTTAAAACTCATTGTATCATGGTTTTAGAGTCATGGTTCGGATCATTTATCAGACCAGTGAAAAGTAAAAAAAACAACAGGTAAGAGCAGGAAGATGAAAGGCTAAAATTACTTTTTTGAAAAGCTTTAAAACATTTATGAAGTAGTTCAAAGCATAAATATACACTCACGCATCTTTGAACTTTGAACATAGACAAAAATGTAAAACATGTAGTTTCTGATTACATGTATGTGTCTTGAGACCAAATCTACAAAAACTGAGAGAAAAGAATTAAATCTTAAATGAAAAAGTTAAAATGAAACTTTCACTATTTTTGGTGTTAATTGCAGTATTGAACTAACTGTGGGAAAATTTAAATATTTTAAATTGATACAAGTATCACCACATGAAATATCGTGATTTATCGATTTCCCCCTACGCCCCTAGTTGTGGCCCTGCAACAGACTGGGGACCTGTCCAGGTTGTTCCACAAGTAACCGGGGTAGGCTCCGGCAGCCCCCGTGACCCTGGAAGGAATGAAAACGGGTTAGATGACAAATGAATGAAGATTTCAAAAGTTTAAAAGTGAGGATATTATTTAAACTCAGAGTTTCTATAATCAGATAAAATCATAAAATACATTGAAATGTCCAAATAATCTGATAATCTTTGATCTGTTTTAAAAACGTTCCTAATGGTCTTTTAAATATGATTATTTATTTATATTTTAAATCAAAGCCCGTTAGTTTACATGTTCCCCCAATATTTTATAGCCCCTCACTCCCCCATCCTAATATTAACTTTATTACAAAAATGTTGAAATATTGGAATTAACCATCTGTACAGTTTCTGAGCCAATATAGACCACAATGCATTGTTTTTGAACAGTTTGTCTTTGAAAAATGTAAGTAAACACATTTTTATAAACCCTTCAAGTTTTAATCATCAGAAAACAGTAAATAGGCTTAAGAAAATGTTCACCTTTTCAAATGAGTGACGTCATTTTTGGCTGTTTGGAAAAACAACAATTCATAAAAATCAAGGGAACTGGATTGTTCCACGCCGTATTGTATTTTGGTGGTTAGGGAATAGAGAGGGAATTTGGACACGACTTTATTCACAATGAAAGCGTAGGGACAAATGAGCTGTTTGGAGGGGTCAAAGGGGTCAGCGCCACATCTGCTCTCAGTCTAACTTGATCACGGTGAGCCGTGGAGGACTCTTGGATGAAGAGGAGGAGTGAAAGATGTAACGATCAGTCTCAGCCATTTCTCAGGATGGAAAACAAGTTACCTGTTTCTAAATGTGACGCACATCTTCGATCTTCGTTTCTATGTCAGCATGTCTGTGGAGCACCACCTTCACTGGCTGCAGAGAGCTGACCTTTCCTGCTCTGAAAGAGCCTCGCAGCGTTTTCTTCTGACACAGTTCTTCATTCTCCACAGGCCTTTCGTCCCCTGATGTGAGGGATAATATTTACAGCTGGGAAGAGGCTCCCCTTACTGCAAAGCAGCATGCAGGGAACTGGACCTGCAGAACAGATGAGGAAAGCTGTGTGAGAAGCTGCAAAAATTGAGTAAACTTGCGTCTTGTGCAATGTCCACTACAGTCAGCCCCATCTCCGGGGTTACGGTGCATTGCACGTCACTCTTTCCTTCCCCCATCCTGTTCCATATCTGCGCACAGTTAATGTGGGACAAACCCTGCCAGCTGAACACCTCGCAGGATGGATTCTTGCATTTTATCAAAAAGGCTTTGCTGCCGTAACGTCACAGCCATCGTCAGAGCTAATGGGAGTCATTAAAGTGAGGCTGAAAAGGGCCTTTTCTATCTCCAAGTATTCCACTCGTCTTCTTGCCTCACATTGGTCCCCGGGGTCTATCCCAGCTTAGAATAAACATCAGCAACCAGTTTTGTCTCTATGGTAACAGCAGTGCATGCTGAACAGAAGAGCAGACGTGTGCGGAGGAGAAAAGGGTCTCTGCCGGGGTGTTGGGGTACTGCAAGACGAGATTTGTTGCAGCGAAATAAGGTAACAGCATCTCCTTTTCAGGATCAGGAGGGTAAGGGGGATAAAGGGCACTTGCTAGGCTATTATAAGAATTTAGCAGAGCCAGGGACAGTAAAAGCCACGCAGCCAGTCTATCAGTTTAAGCTCCCCCTGGCCTCCATCTCTCATTAACACCTCAATTACCTGGCCAGACGGCTACAATTAAATCAGTCCTCGCCTCCATCCCGCTTTTCAGTGGCAGCCTGAGGAAGTGTTGGATTGATCCGGCAAATCCGCTCAATCCGCTCAAGCATGCAGAATACTTGTTTTTCTTTTTTACTGGTTCAGATGTCTAAATATTATTCAGTTCCACCCTTGAGCCGGATTTCTCAGCAGGGATTTTATCGGCCATGTTTTCGCTCACCACTTCTGATCTGATTGCTTCCTCCTCTGGACTTTTCTCTAGTTTTTTTTCCCCCTCAGTCCTTCTGTGTAACTTGAGGGTTTTCCTCTCAGTTGTGTTCATCTGGCTCTGGGGTTTGAATTTAAGGCAAACACAATCTCTTGTTAGGACACGGTGACCCCTGACCTGATTTAGAACTCCATTGTCATACTTTGAGGAGAGAAGTGCTGGTAGAACAGAGCTGTGGAGAAATGTCATCAACTCTGCTGTCTCCCGCTGGAACTTGGCTCACCAGCCGCCTCTGAAGGTTATCCAGCTCAAGGTTGTTCTGGGGGGATGGGGGGGTGCTGTTGGCTCTGACACTTGAAGTAACCAAAAGATCCCCTCCCCTCACATGCTTGTTTTATAGCATTAATGAATGCTCATCGAGCCTGTTTGGTTTCCTGCTTTGGGTTTGACCTAGAACGCACAGAGCCACCATCTGTTCTTATTTGAAACACGAGCTTTCTCTGTGCAGCCGGGTTATTCAACACTGCTTCCTGTCCCTACCTTTATCTAACACGAGGTACGGTTTCATCAAGGTGGGAGGGGAGGAGGACATCTTTTAGTGGCATTGAGCAGGAGCAAACATATTTGGAGCTTTGGAGAAAAACCTCAGACCTGTCTGAATCTCTGTCTGCATGCACGTTTGTGCACCACTGTGCAGACCGGACCATGGAGCCTTTTTCATCCATCTGGAAGCTCCTTCTCCATCCCTGACCTCTGGCTCTTGTGTTATTGTGCGGGTGTCACAGCTGTGACCCCATTAGCAATTGGAGTTGTACATCAGAGCATAATGAAAGGGTTCTGCAAACACAGATGGGGGTGAAAATGGGCTACATATTTAAACATTCTCTGACAGTTTACGTGGAATACATTTGAATAGTTTTAAAGAACAATCAAAGGGGAACAATTCATCCTGCCATCCCTCTGGCTTTTTTGCACATAGTCATTAGTGTCATTCATGAAACCACAAAAAGTCTCTTATTTTAAGGCAGTTTATGGTTTTATTTCTAAAATTTGTGTTTTTCTGGTATTCTGTTGTTCACTTTTCAGCACATCCCATCAGGGGGTCGCCACAGACAATCAGCTTTCACTGATTCACACAGGTGGTAGAGAGTTTTACGCTGGATGCCCTACCTGACACAACCCTGTATTTTATCTGGGCTGAGGACAAAGTGCAGAATTTGGCTACATAGTTTTCTGGTCATTTCAAATGGCAGTGACAGGTTAATGGTCTTTAGAGAATTCAGTGCTCTTCAGCTGCAATGTTTTGTTGTATTTAATGTTATCCTTTTGTTCACAGCAGACAGGAATATGGATGAGCTGCAGGACGTCCAGCTGACGGAGATCAAGCCGCTGCTGACCAACAAGGTGAGCTGTGATGAGAACAATTTGCTGCTATGCGTGCGCATGTTGTTGTGAATGAGCATCCTCTACATCCACGGGCAAATGTACCTTAACACAGCAGGAATGCACTCTCTGCAGTTTCATTCATCAAAGTGAATTATTCATGCACATGGAACTTTTGATGGAACATGCAATTGAGGCGAAATGAAGCAAGAAAAGAGGAGAACGGGCAGATAATGCCAGAGAGTCTGAGGAGACAATCCACCAAGAACAAAGAGAGATCAAAAGAGGAGCTGAGGGGAATTCCTCTTTTTAAATTGCGTACAAATTCCAGCAAGTGAGCTGGCTGAAGTAGAGGGAAGCAGATTTCAGAATAAAAAAGCAGATTAAAGCTCCTCCCCTCTACTCCTGGCTTCCTCCTTTCCTGGGCTTCATGTTGAAGCTCGATTACTCAAACAGAAAAGGAGAATCTCTTTTATTGTCCCTTTGGACATCAGTGAGCTTTGTGAAGACAACTGGCTCCCTTGCTATGTTTGGGGGGGGTCACACCTTCTCAGTGGTGGGTCTGACAAAAAACACTTCAACAGTCCTCTCTGTCAGACTTCACTGCAGCACAGTGTGGGTGAAAATGCATCTGAGAATCATCCAAAGGAGACTGACACTGACCTCTTACTCCACCTAGTGGACAGCTCATTAGAAAAAGACTTGATTTTTTTTTTTTTTACCTTAATTAAAGTAATTTACTTGTGTTTCTACCTTGCATCCTAATGTGACGATCAGGAAACTAAATAGTTCCTCAGCAGTCAAATTAAAGACCCACTGCAATGAAAATTGTGTTTTTGGTGTTTTAAATATTATCTTGTGGATTTTTAATCAAAACTGTACAGATTGGTAGCTCCGTGTTTGTTGCATCTGTAATAGTATGTTGGGGTTGTAAGATAGCAGGACATAGTGTGTAAACCAGGGCTGCTTAATCCTGGTCCTCATGATCTATCAGATGGCATCTCAGACGAGGAAAATGATGACATTAATGGATCTATTTGTCTGCAAGTGGATGCTTCAGGTTTGTAGCAGAGAAGGTAGACTTTGGCTTGACCATGGCAGTTGTTTCACAAACCTGTTAGTTCTATAGTGTTTCTCACTTAAGCTACTCGTCAGCATTGGTGTTCTTTTGGTCAAAATTCAAACACAATTAAGCAACTGTTAACCACTCGTGGTTTACATAGACACACCACATCAGTGTGGACATTTATACATGGCCAACCTTCAGATTAACGCCATTTGAAACACTGAATATTTTCATTTTCCAGCTTGTTTTGTTGGTTTATTTTTTTATTTAAGGATCCAAATTTACCAAATTAAAGACTATTCTTCCTGGGGTCCACTTTTAAAAATACATACATAATTCCAAGAATTTTGACTCAAGATGGCAATAAATACGTAGAACATTCATTTTCTTTATAGTTAACCAGAATTCCAAAGATTCAACAACACGATTGAATTCCCATCAGAACATTCAATCAGGACAGACTGTTTTTTTAACTCTAAGAATTGTTTTTTCCCTCTTATATGATCCCTTCAGTCTTTTAATAAAGTGTAAAGGAACATCTTGAAAAGCTGGTTTCAATTACTAAATGGTGCTGATGTTTCAAAGTTGTGCCAAAACATTAAGTATTTCTCTATTTGTAAGGTTCTTGTGTATCAGGGAGGTTGTTAGAAAAAGCAGAACAGCTTATTTTTCAAAGAATAATTTGCTGTTGTTCCGCTGATGTTTCATCCTTTTTCCCACACAGCTGTTGGAAAATGCTTACATCTGCAGGACTAACATGACTTATTTTTGTCGTTATGTCACTCAGACGCAAAGGCAGATCTTTCCAACAAAAATTTAGGCTTAAGTTTTATGTGTAATGATATTTTTCTGTAAAAGAACACAACCGTTCTCTATTTGAGATTTATTTCTGAATGGGGTGATTGGAAAACACATTCAAAGTATAAAAAAACTAGAACAGAACATTTAACCAAAAGTTTTTTAAACTAGTAAAAGATCATATTAGATATTATTTGTGAAAAATGGAAAACACATCTATCTGAAACGGCAGCACATCTGAACTGCTCTACTTTCCTTTTGTTGCAGAATGCTCGCAACTTTCAAGATTTCGACTGTCAGGTGAGTGTGATCCTTCCAGTTGTAAAAGAACAGATAATAACGTCAGACTTTTTTACCCTCCTGTCAACTTATATAATAAAAAAAAACAAGGAGGAGCATTTATACAAGATTAAACAATCTGATTATCCTGCTGCTAAATTTAAATGTATCTGCTGGTCTTTAGGATTAATCCGCTTTAAAACCCTCATGGCATGTCACTCCTGTCTGAATCCCTCCTGGATCATATGATGCTCTATATTCATCGTGGATGTTACAAGTTAGAGGATTTAGTGAGGATCTCATAGAGTTTTTTATTACAATAGACTCATCTCCACGTGAAAGGGTTAAGTAACATTCTTCTTAGAAAAAGGTTAAAACAGTTTTCCACATGTTCTGAAACTGCTGTTTTTGATGATGACTGCATCCTTCCCTCACCTTCTGCAGCCACGCCTTCCTCCACCATCCCACTAATGCTAAATATAGCTGCTGCAGGCAGAGGAAGCATGTTAGCTGGAGCAGACACTCTACATGCTTCTCTGCATCCTTTCCTGTTCCTGTAACCATCAACACACTCTGCTAAAAATCACTACAACAAGCCTTTCTCTGTAAATGGATTTTATTTTTCCTGATTGCAGTTCAAATAAATAATAAATGACAAAAATAAACATATTAGGATGTGACATGGTGAGGAGCATTTCAGTCTATTTTATTTTTTTGTTACTGACTTTCATCCAAGACTTTAACCCTCTCATCTCAAGTCACCAACATTTACTGGTATTAACCCTTAAATGGATATTTCTTTAAACTCATTATGAGAAAATGTTAATATATTTTAGGCATGTAAAACAAAAACTTCTTCTGAGGATTTCCTGCAGGTCGAATTTAGCGTCCATGTCAAAAACACACAGCCGCAGTGTGCAAAGCATCACACTTTGTGTGCCTAACGTCAGTGAGCGCTGTAGTGCTGCACCATCACTCTGAGATGTGACATTCCAGCTGCAGCTGGAGGACAGTCCAGATGCTCTTCGTGCGGTGTTAAAGCTCCTACTACAGGCCGCTCTCGGTACTACAGCAGTCATGTCACCACCTGCATGGGCAGGCAGTGAAGGTGGTGTAGTTAGATGGGGTTTAGAGAGTGGACTGTATGCATTTTTTTTTATTAGTCACCTCAAAGCTAATGGATCTGCTGTGTTTTGCGGCACATGCGTGTGTTTAATTAAAGTACTGCAGTTTTCTGTGTGTCTCCAAAGTGTTTAGTTGTACTTTATACAGTTATCAAAATGTATTATTATATTGTTGTTCTACTATTGTTTATATGACTGTGATTATATAAATATATTTTGGTTTTAATCCTTTTCTGTTGAGACAAAACAGTAGAGGGCGCCATAGGACCACTTTGCTGACTGTAGTTTTCCTATTTTCAATTTTTTAAATTGACAAACATCCTTTTGGGCATTTATATTTGAAAATAATGCAGTTAATATCAGAGAAAGATGTCTGAGTTTGGTGGAGCATGAAGTTTCATATCCTTATGCTATGAAAATGATTTTCTAATCTCATCTGCAGGAGATCACAATGATTTTGTGATGCTTTTAAGCATAAAAAGTGCTTTGAATTAGTTTAGTAGTGTATGACAGAGGTGTAGTAATCTGTGTTGCCTCATAGCGCAATTGCTCTAGATTTGAATCGTGACCTGAGCTTTTCTTCGTGAAGTTGACATGTTCTCTGTGTGCTTTGCTCCTCTGGGTTTTGAGGTGTCTCTATTGTGGATGAATATAAGATAACAATGCAGATTTAGGTGATTTTCTACCGGCAGAATTGAGCGTGGTGCTTTGGGGCTTTGTCGGGGTGACTCTGGCCTCCGAAGCCCTCTGGCCTCAGCTATGACTGTGTATTTTATCTGCGTGTTCTCGCCAATACGTGTCACTGGCACCATCTGTAGGCAAGGACAGGAAAAATGTGGAAAAAACTGCAGTTTCCAACCAAACGTGCCCCCGCCCTGTTCTGATTCAACCAATCATGGACACAGAGCAGCCTTTTCAGGAATGACACCCCATTCTGCAAGCACCAAGGAGGAGACCGAAGAAGGAGAAATCAAGAAACGATGGAGGTTATGACTCAGCAGAAAACTATCCTGATTGATGAGGAGAACAAAAGCAGCTTTTGTCTATTTCTTAGGGTTTTTTAATCAGTTTTGAACTGAGCATTTGAGTCTGAGCTTTTCCTCCACTTCCTAAAGGCATGCACACATTCCTCCCCTTCAGAAAGGGAAATCTGCTTGTGCTACATCTTGACAGTGAGCAGCCATTTTGCTTTTTGCGGAAATCAGTCCAGGGCGAGCTGGAAAAGTCGTCTCCTCACCTCTCGTCCTCATCGAAAACAGAGCGTGACGTCAGCAAGCCCGTTTTCCTGGACTGCCTCTGCATCCATGCACCCCGTCACCCCTCTTCCATACATCCATCCCCCTCCCCCTTCCGATCCTCCTCAGAGCCCCACCCACTCCTTCCATCCACCTGACCCTCTGCAGTCCAATGAAATGCGCCAAAGGGTGGATGCACGAACGCGCTGTGACTACTAAGCACAAACTGCAGTCTCACTCTCCTCCTCCGTCGCTGCTCCGGTTCTCTCTCCCACCTCTTGTTTCTGTCTCTCTGTTGCTCCTTCTGCGTCTTATCCGCCCCTCCACCCACCTCCTGCTTCATTCAAGTTACTCCTCCTCGCTCCCTCTGCTCCTTTTCTCTCGCTCTGCTTGCTCTCCTCCTCTCTTGTGACCGCTGCTGTTCTCACTGCCTCACCCTGCATCCCTCTTTTCCATCTTCTCGCCCTCCTCCTCCTCTCTCCTCTTCCTCCACCTCTTTTTTGGAGGTCTTTAAAGCTGCCCGGCACACACTTAACATAACACCCTCCCGTGCTCTGTGTGGGTAAAACATGTCAACTGTTTTGGACCTGGACCAGATTGCATACGCTGGAAATGGAGTGGTGAGTGACAAATGTGTCAAACTGTCTTGACACACTTGGCTGGGTTCTTGCAGGGAAGAGGTTCTGCCTCACAACACAGTTGTTTTATGGTCGGGGTGGAAGCAGCTGGCTGTGGGACAGGAATGACTGATGGGATCTGGACTGTCTTCTGTGTTGGTCTGCCGGGATGGGGCGAACGTTTGTTTGGCGTGTCCGCGTTCACCTACAGGTCACAGAATGCCCGCCTGTTAAACTTGCCAAGGGTGTGGTGGTGAATTTGAACGTGATCAGGGTAGATGCATGTGTGATCCGCTCAGGTGACTCGGAAAATTCAGCGTTTGTGCAGCTGTGACATTTGTGGTCTTTCATTTTGTCACTAAAGAGAGGTGGATGCATGCTGTGGCAGCACAAAAGCAAAAAGCTTCTCTGCAGAAATCTTAAGTTTTGAACTCCCTTCTTTGGTCATGCATGCATGTGTGTTACAGGAGACTGTGCATGCGCGTGTCTGCATGCGTCTTTGTTTGGATGAACTCGTGAGTCATTAACTGCCCTGTGACTGATGCTGACACTGGAAAAAAAGAGGTGGTATTAAGACCATGCCAGTGCAGGAAAGAGATGGAGGTTGACATTGCTCTCTTTTTTTTCCCCACTCCCCTCCTTTTGTCACTCTCTCAATAGTTGTCACTAGTCCTGTTGCATCTGAAAGCACAGACGAAATATTCCCACAGTGCACCAACACCAACAAGCACTTGCCACTGTTAATGTGTTGGTGGAGAAGCGAGTGGATGCCAGTCGGCTACTCTCCTCCTCTCCTTCAAGCTGTCCAGTCCTGCTGCCCCACCCCATGTCTGTTTTCTGTGTACACACAAAGCACACAAACATGTGTACTCGCACACGCTTAGAGCCATGTAAAAGTGTCTTCTTCCTCACCCACACTTCTTCATCATAATCCGTCTTTATCTAGAAACGCCAGGACGCTCGCCGTCTGTTTTAAGGCGCTCTGTTCTGTTAGTCATAGGAGCCTCCTCCTGTTTGTGTCTGTCACTGCTTTCACGCTCCATTTCCTGCCCTGCAGCTCCACGCTTCCCCATCTTTATTCTGTGTCCCCACTTTGAACGTGCCTGTCTTTCCCTGTTTCCAGAATGAACACATGCAGCAGAACCACGCTAGAATGAAGTAAAAAAAAAAAGTCCCTAGTTTTCCTCTGGACTGCCCTTGACCCCTGTCCTCTCTTCAGCTGTAGAATGGTTTTTATCCCTGAAAAGGCCTCACATGAGCGCCAGGTTTACCCTCATTTTTTTTGTTTGTAGTTTTCTTGTGGCAGGCTAATCTATATCTAAAACTGCTGCTTCAGAATTAGCAGTTTTTCTTGGCTGCCTCTGCAAAGATGCAAATGACACATCTGTGGCCTTCCAGTGGGAAATGGAGGTTTACCGTCAGCTTCACTCCTCCTGTCAGCTTGATCACAGCTCCTCATCTACTATGGACTGCTCGCTATATTATTGATAACCAACGGGCCTTAAAACCAGGAGGCGCCACCCACAGCCCTGTGCTCGTACATGCATGTCTTTACATAATGCACGGCGCTGTTTGCAGCTCCACATCATTGTGGATCATTCATGTCTTGAAATGAGGATTCTTGTGGGTGGTGTGTAAATATTTCCTGATCCACTCCATCTTATTTATGGTGTTTTTTATATCCCAGACTTTCAGACATGATTGATATTTATCAATGAACTTCTTCAGGTTTTTTTTTACATTAAATTACATCCCAGACTCCAAAGAAAGTCTGAAGTTTTCACATTGGCGTTCCGGTGCATTACAAAATGATAACTGTAAAAGGATGAAGACTAGAGTGCTGCTGTAAGCTACTATCATTTCTTTTTTTTTTTTTTTTTGCGGGCCGTCAGCACAAAGGGCAAAAGTAAACGATGCTGCAGTTTCTGCAGACTCATGCCCGCTAATGCAGCATCAGAGCGCCGCCTCAAAGGCCTTTTTTGCAGCAGTCCGTCTCAGTTCTTCAACCACGTTACAGGATCCATTCGTTTCATACACCTAGGTTTTCTTTGCGGGCATTTCTGTGGTTTCTGTCAATCTAGATTTAGAGACATTTTCAGTTTACATTTCTTTTTTCCTAAAGCATATTTTGGAATTATTTCATCATAAATCAACAAATCCAGTTCATGTCATCGATATTTCTAAAAACATTCACTCAGCTTCTTAGGTTTCATTGTTTGCCCTGATTCATTGATGTCACTTGAAGTTGAATGAATTATTAATATTATTTACACAAAATGTTGGTCTGTCTCTCAAAAATGCATTCTGTGTTTCATTTCTAAGGATACACATTGACATTATTTTAATGGATTATTATAACTCTTGGGCTGCACGGTGGCGCAGTGGTTAGCGCTCTTGCCTCACAACGAGAAGGCCCCGGTTCGACTCCCGGCTGGGACCTTTCTGTGTGGAGTTTGCATGTTCTCCCCGTGCATGCGTGGGTTTTCACCGGGGACTCCGGCTACCTCCCACCGTCCAAAAACATGCTTCATAGGTTAATTGGTGACTCTAAATTGTCCCTAGGTATGAATGTGAGAGTGAATGTGTGTGTGATTGAGGCCCTGAGACAGACTGGCGACCTGTCCAGGGTGTACCCCGCCTTCGCCCATCAGTAGCCGGGATAGGCTCCGGCACCCCCGCGACCTCGAAAGGGAAGAAGCGGACAAGAAAATGGATGGATTATAACTCTTTTTTTTTGGGGGGGGGGTGAAAAATACTTTTTTTTTTATTTGTACAAGAATTTGGTCTGAATTAAAAAAAAAAAGTCGTACAGTGTGTTAGATTAATATTATTTTTGGACTAAAAGTTTATTTACAATTAAAGACATAGAATTGAATCATATTTATGTAAATTAGCTAGTGAATATTTCTCATAAACATAAATTAAATCCAAACCAGCCGGCTTAATAATGCATGAAATGAAATGTGTGACAACACTAAGAGAAAATCAAACCAGTTATAATGAATAATGAAAAAAACTTATTTAAATGCTTTAAACTAGGTTGTGCAGCTTTGCAGCTTTGACTCAATCAGTCACATTTTATAGTTTTCATGGACACATTTAAAGCTATTTGTATCACTTTTATTCCCTCAAAAGAATTGTAGAGCTGATTTCTGTGAGTTCCCCCAGAATAACCTCATACTAGTTGAGTTAGTGGTTTTTCTTTGAAACTGACATTTTTCTTTGATGAACGGCCGTTTGCCGCTGAATGTGGTTTCCTGTTTACACTTGTTTTTTGTTTTGTTTGGTGCAACGTGCAGAGACGATGTAATGATGTGACGTTAGGTGATTATGTAAAGCTATCTTATCCTGTAAATATTTTACTTCTGGCTCCGATCTGTAGCAGGTTGCTTAATGCAATCTTTCTTTAAAGGCAAAAAAGAAAGTCTCCACTCTCTAACCTGTTTGTTTTTGTTCTGCTTGGGTGCAGGAGCACGACATTGAGACGCCTCATGGTGTTCTCCATGTGACAATGAGAGGTGTTCCCAAAGGCAACAGACCCGTCATCCTAACCTATCACGACATTGGCCTCAATCGTGAGTTGGCTCAAAATACTCATCAGTTTGCCAAGTGCTCGGCATCAGACTCGCCTGCTTGGAGGTTGAACCTCCTCGGCCCTTCTCACTGTGTCCATCCTGGTTTCCTTCTTCAGATAAGTCCTGCTTCAACACCCTCTTCAACTATGAGGACATGCAGGAGATCACCCAGCACTTTGCTGTGGTCCACGTAGACGCGCCCGGCCAGCAGGAGGGTGCACCCCCCTTCCCCACCGGGTGGGTGTCTCAGTGTTTTTGCATAATGTAACTTGTGGTTGCCGATATGATTCGTAGTCAATATTATTTTTGAACGATCCGATTCATCAACCTAAAATCGATTGAATCGAATTCAACTAGTGTGACTCAGATAAATACCTGAGTACTAGAAGTGTAACGATTCATTTTAACGCTTCAATTCATATAATTGGTTGCTGCTGATACGATTCATTGATATTGATTCATTGTGATCAATCCAAAAAATTGATTGAAAAATTGCTAAAATTGATTTTTTTTTTTTTGCCAAAAATTCAACCAGTTTGACTCAGAGATCAATACCTGGTACTGAACAGTGCTGGTGAATTTTTTCAGATTCATTGTATTTCTTTCAAGATAATCAGTGTAAATTAAATATGTGTTCAAACAAACAAGTAAAAAGACCTAATGACTAATCCATTCCACTTTTAGTTTCATAAAGTTCAGCCCACTGTTGTTTTTCCACATCAAAATAATACAAAATTCTTAAACACGATACCACACTGTATGGTCACAAGTATCAATATAATCAATTATTAGTTTAGGTCAATGCATTTAACAAATTGCGGTTTATCGATTAATTGATACACCGCTACTCAACATTTTTTATTTATAATAAACTAGATATTTTTGTTTGGGATCTTTCTTTCCACTTTAAAGGACTCGTGTCTCCTTGTATCTGCAGGTATCGCTACCCAACCATGGACGAGCTCGCCGAAATGCTGCCCTCCGTGATGACTCGCCTGAAGTGAGACGAGTCCTCATGAAAATTGATAACCAATGTAAAGCCGTGTATCTCTTGTTCCGCACTAACCGCCGGTTCCTCCGTAGGATCAACAGCGTGATCGGCATTGGCGTGGGGGCGGGAGCATACATCCTCACCCGCTTTGCTGTGAGTCCTCCCTAGCACTGCAGAGACTGCTCTCTCATCGTATTATGTATTTGTTAGTTTTCACTGAAGCTGTTCTGTCTCCCCTACGATAACTGATGGCTTTTAGATCGTAATGCTTGTTACTCTAAACGCTGAACCCTTCCAAACAGCCTACTCAGGGCATCTGGTTCCTCTGCAGTCTGCTGCTATGCAGCCTGTTTACCTGATAATGAATCACCTCCGTAATGTCCCTCCTTTACACAAACCGTTGGTCTTTTTCTGTGTTCAGTTAAGCATAGCTGCAAAAATTACAATCTAGTAGAAAGACATACGTGTCAGGAGAGCAAGAAATCATTCAAGGATTTATAATAAAGTGGAGTTTAATAAAGGAAGGCCTAGAAATGAAAAACTGCATTAGTGAGCTCTTCTAGGACAGTGTACCGCAAGTGTATATGCTTCTGCACTGAAGCTGAAAGCGGCATCCACTGCATCCTCTCCACACTAATCTACATCTTATGGATGAATCATCTTTTTAGCTTCTGTAAATTCTAAAGTTCTTCACATAAAATGCTCGATATTAAGCATCCTACGTTTTTATTTGACAAACAGATATATTGGGCCTTCTGACATGTTTTCTGTTTGGTTTTGTCCTAAACTGCTCCATCAAATCAGCACAAAATTTTGAAGTCAGTCACTTTATAAATAAAAAATGAATCAATTAATAATCCTGATCAAACAACAAAATTGTTCTTACATGAGTGAAAACTTGTGTTGTATGACATGATTCACAATTCAGAAATTATAAGGGGGTTTAAAAAACTGTAACATGTGGAATGCGGAGTTCCCCAATACTCCAACACTTCCATTTACCATCTACGTGCTCCCTTGGCCCAGTTTAGAAAGAACAACATTAGTTACTATAGATGTGCTGATAAAACACTGATATATATTACATTGATGCCAGAACCCTGTACAGACTCCTGGTAAATGCAGAATACATTACTGAGTGGATATGCCACAGCTTACTTCAGTTAATAAAAAAATGAACTTATTACCTTTGGTGCTAAAGAGAAACGGTTGCCAGAGAGCTTCAATCTTTTCATCTAAAACCCCCCTGGCTGGCCAGAAACTTTGGTGTAGTGATTTGGCAACACATTCTCACTCCCAACTCATCACATATTGACGTTTGGTTAAGAACCCCTCTGCGTCACTTTTTGATGCTTTGGGTGTCCTCAAGTCATTATTAAAATCAAGGGTCCACAACCCTCGGTACGTACGCGGTGCCGACATGTACTTCTTTGTTTTTACTTGGGATGGGTACCAAACCAAAACTCCGTTATCAGTATCATATAAAAACGCAGAGTGCAGTGCTTCACAGTGGGCTCTGGTAAAAATGAGTGAAGCAATGTAGCTGTGCATTGGGTCATGCAAGAATCTTCAGCTTCATCCGGTCCCGGATGAAGCGGAGGAAGATGGATGGATGGATGGATGGATGAAAAATAGTTCCGGTATGGTCTAGGGATGTGTTGTGATATGTATCATATCGTGAGATGTGCTTGGTGATATGTATTATATCACCGGACTCTTGCCAATACACACCCCTGGTAGTGATAGATACAGGCCTGAATTTTGATCAACACATTAAGGCAGTCACAAAATCAGCCCACTATTATCTTAAACATATTTCAAAGATTAAAGATGTGATGTCTAATCAGGACCTGGAGAAACCAGTTCATGCTTTCATCTTTAGTCAACTTGACTACTACTAGACTACCAAAGGAATCAGCTGAAACACTCCGTTTATTTAAATCCAGGTTAAAGTCCCACCTGTTCTCAGATGCACTTGTTTAGTTTTATTCAAAAGTTTATACCTGCACTGTTACTTTAAGCTTACTTCAAGTAAAGTCGCACTTTGAATTCTCTTTGTCCATGAAATATGCTGCACACCTTATGATCCTTGCAGAAGATGATATAGACTTTTCCGTTGGTATCCTTTAACTTGTTATCGTTCACAGTTGAACAACCCCACCCTGGTGGAAGGACTGGTTCTGATCGACGTTGACCCATGTGCTGAAGGCTGGATTGACTGGGCTGCTTCAAAGGTCAGAATACTCTCTTACCAGTGCAATATGTTCAATCATTCAGGGTATTGTGCAATGTTGATTATTTTGTATTACTTATTCTTTTCTATTTTCCATATTTAACTATATTCAGTCTATTTTACTTTATTTATTTATTTTACTCCATTTGTGGTGCTGTACGGACGCCGGTACCTGAATTTCCCTGAGGATTTACATAAGGATTAATAAAGTATTTTCTATTCTATTCTGTTTTATTCTATTCTATTCTATTCTATTCTATTCTATTCTATTCTATTCTATTCTATTCTATTCTATTCTATTCTATTCTGTTCTATTCTGGTATGTTCTAATTCAAGCTTTGGCATAGATCTGTCTTTTCTGCTCTAGCAGAGGGTGACTCTTTGCTGCATGTATAGGAAAATACCCATCTAAACAAAATATAATATCTAACTTAAAAATGCACAACATTTTAAAATGTAATTATTCTCATTTCACTGATTTTAGTTTGTGTTATACACCAAGTTTTTCTCCCCAAACTAAATCATTGTTGTTCTTCATAAATATGGTTTATGAAATACAGAAATTATACTTTTTCTGTGTCCATTTATGACAAGTATCTTTCTGTGCACGAAACAAACTATCTTCAAAAAGAATATGTAGCAGCAGTTCGTGTAGAAACGTTGTTGATGAATAAGCTCGAACAGCCGGCCTCGTTGTACTCTCCTCAAGGCCACTAAAGTGAAAGATAGCTGTAGCAATGGTGTTCAACTGTCGGGTCGGAACCTTCAAGGACATCTGAGAGACGAGCTGTTCTCACCCCAGAATCTCCGAAAAAAATGTAACAACTCGTTGTTTCACAGCAGCTACATTTGAAAACAAAATGTGTAAAAACAAGGTTTTGAAACCAAAGTTTACTAAGTTTACCAAGAAAAAAGTAGGTAGAAGTTACAGATTTGTACAGATCAGTTTAAATTAAAATTAAAATAATGCAAATATTTATGGAAATGCAGTTTCTTTTTGTAATATTATACAAAAAAATTACTGGGTAATTAAAAAATTTGTTTTTTTATGTTGGTTCAGCTCAGTGGTAGGTCTGCTAATCTTATCTGTCAGATAATTACATTTTCCATGCTTGTTCCACTGTGAGTTAGTCAGACAGAGCTGCCCCACCTCATCCGGTTTTGTTAAGGTTGATTTAAACGGGTGTTGAAGGGTTCCTTACTGTTGTTGTCTTTTTAGTAAATGACTGTCCATTGAGTGGACAACCCACTAAGCATAACCATAACTCCTCCTCCTCCTGCAGTTGTCTGGATGGACCAGTAACCTGGTGGATATCGTCATGGCTCACCACTTCAGCACTGTGAGTCCTCATCCTGCAGGTTTCCTGAGAGTAGACTGTGATGAGACAGAAACTGAAGCTCTTTTTTAATTTCCCTTGACACTTGGTCCTCATTTCTATTTCATTACAGACATTTTCTAATTATTTCTCCGCGTATTTTTAAGACAGACTTGTGGTCTTATAATGTTTTGACACAGATTTTGTCGATTGGACTAGAACCAAACAAGCTTTAAAGATCTATTCCAATGAAGGATTTGGTGTTCTTGTTGCATTTTTCTCATGATGGAGGAAAATTATTAAGAAAAATGAGCTTAACATTACATTTCTGAGTAGGGCTGGGTATCGCCAGTAATTTCCAGAATTAATTTGATTTGATTGGTTTGAATTTATGCCTGGATTGATTCAATTCTGATTTTTTTAGATTCTTCCAAACCCCTTAATTCATTTCGATTCAATTACATTTTCAATTTTCACGGTTTACACATTTAAACACATTTGTTTAGAAACAGATTCATATATGTTTTAAAGATATTCATAATAATCTGATACACTTCACACACTTACTTTAATAGTCTATTAAAACATTAGATTAAAATTCCAAAAGTAGCTTCACTTCCATATTTCAGAAGAACTACCATCTAGGCATTCTTATTTGTTAAACATGCAATTAGAAAGTTAATTTTTGGATCAGCTGAAGTCGTCTGTGTTCTTCAGGATGAGCTGACTGATAACCAGGAGCTGATTCAGACCTATCGCCTTCACATCGCCCAAGACATCAACCAAGACAACCTGGCTCTCTTCTGTGGCTCCTACCAATAGTAAGACACATGTTTTTGTTTTTTTATTGACACCACCCAAACATTTTAGGGAATAGTAAACAAAACCCATAGTTCACACTCTTTTAATTTTAAAGATACTTTAGTCCTTCTGTCACTAACATTGTAATCTCTTACCAGCCGCCAAGACCTGGGCATTGAGAGACCCATCGTAGGTTTGAATGAGGACACAGTCAACACACTAACGTAGGTGTTACAGGTAAACCTCCTCCTGCATGCGGGTTCTGCGTGTGAATTCAAATGTCCTCCTCATCTGCTCCAGGTGCCCTGCTCTGCTGGTAGTAGGTGACACATCACCTGCAGTGGAGGCTGTGGTGAGCTAACTGTAACTGTATATATATATATATATATATTTTTACCTTCAAGCTTTATATTTTAGTTTCATTCCTTGTTTAATTTCTTTTAGGTGGAGTGCAATTCCAGGTTGAATCCCACCAAGACTACACTGCTAAAGGTGGGGCTTCTTTTCTGTGTAAAACAATAAAAGAAATTGTGTTTTTCCAATGAAAATCTTGTTTTTAATTTATTCTTACAATATTCCCTCAGATGGCTGACTGTGGAGGCTTGCCTCAAGTTGTGCAGGTTTGTATTTAAGTTTTAAAAACATTTTTTTTTGGCATCCAAACTTTCTCTTAACATTAATGTTCCATCTGTTTTCAGCCCGGGAAGCTTGCTGAAGCATTCAAATACTTTGTTCAGGGCATGGGCTACAGTAAGTAAACAAGTCTTCCTTTTGGCCTTTGAGGCTAAACCTGAAACTGGTTTATACTAGTAACCTGCAGCCAGCCTCAGTGAGTTTTTCTCTTGGAGGTGACGTTTTTGTGGTCCAGGGCTGAATTTCCTGTTGACGTGAGCGCAATGAGAAAGGGCTCTCGAACGAGGACGGCTTTGGCTGTCGGACACCTCTTTGCGGGGGGTCTGGCCCGTGGCCAGCGAAGTGTGAAAGCAGGCGTTTTCTGTTTTTGTCAGCCTGTTGGGAGAGAGGCAGTCTGCGAGATGGAAACAACGCTAACACCATTCCTCTCTTTGCAGTGTGCAGTACGCGCAACCCTCAGTAGGTGAGGTGTAAGTGCTTGTAGCATGAGAGAAAAATGGATTTGATGTGCTGAACAGCATTCTGCTTCCTGTTCAGTTTAGAGTGGGCGTCAAAAATTACCCTCTTTTGTGTCCCTGGTGTGCTTTCCTTTTTCTGCACAGAACTGTTTAATGACGCACCGTCGTTCTGCAAAGATCCTAAGGTGCTCAGTTAAACAGGCCTCCAGGTTTTACAGTCAGTTTGAGAAAAAACAAGCACATCACAGCATCCCTGACTGTGATCCATGGAAGGGTGACATGATGCTTGCCTGAGTCACACAGATGACATCTGCTGTTGTTGGATTTCATTTCTTTTTTCTTCTTTGTTGTTCCCAAACCCCCTCACTGAGGGATGCACCCTCAGGTGGAGCAAAGTGTTGCTTTAAAGGCCAGTCAGGCCCCTGTCGAGCAAATGCCACTGCAGGATTAGAGCAGATTAAAGGGAGTGCTTTCATGCAGAGGAAGTGTGGAAATAAAAACTTAACACCTCAGCATGTTCCTTAAAGCTGATTTCCATTAGCACCTTATTGCAGGGTGAAATTCACTGGCTAATCACCAAAGAAAACATGATAGTTTACACATATGCTGTGATATTTTAGTTCTTTTTTGTTGGCAAGGAGCGTATTTGTCCTCAGCTTCTCTTGGCAAAAGCCTCCCTTCTATGTGGGATAAAGCAACTTTTTCAACCTATCTGCCTTTCTCCTGTCTTTCCATCTTGAATCAATGCCTGCAGTCCCGTACGTTCATCTCAGTCACCTGAGCAACGAATCAGGTACCAGATTCTGGAGCGGCCGCCAAACCAGGAGGCTTTGAGCTAAAAAGAAAAAAAAAAACCTTGTGATACTCCGCAGTGGATGAATGTGAGTGCATGCGGGAGGCTCTCTAGAGAGCGCTGTTCCCTACAGCAGCTGGTGGTGGAGGGTGCAGTAAGTGTGAAGCACACTGAGAGCCCTTTTGCATACATTCATCTCCCTGTAGGAGGTTAGTCTCCCTTTTAGCATGCTGCTTATGTCAGTGTCCTATTTTGCTGCATGACCTGCTGCTGTTGCACATGCCGTGTTCCTCAGTTGTATTTATTATTATTTCTGGAAGAGGCACACATTTCTCAAACAGTATTTGAGGAGTGTTTGCATGGTATTCACTTGGTTATTTTGTTTGTGCGTTTAGTTTTTGTGTGTTTTTCCAACGCTGACACTCAGCAGCATGTGAGTGGAATAGTAATGCTTGTTTTCGTTGTTTTCCTCAGTGCCGTCAGCTGGAATGACTCGCCTGGCTCGCTCTCGCACAACCTCCTCCTCCAGCATCACCTCCATGGACACTAGCCGCAGTCGCAACAACCTCAACAGCTTGCTGGAGAGCAACTCCGCTGGGGCTCTGGACCGCCAGTCTGGAACTCAGACCATGGAAGTCTCATGTTAAACCCCCCCACCTCGCCCCCGCACTCCCTCATAGTAACATACATGCCCTCTCTTCTCTCTAATCTTTCTCTGATGCAACTTAACGCCAGGGCATCTATGTGACAGAAGGATCTAATATATTAACAGATGCATATAATATTAAATGTACTGTCAGACATAACTATATTCAAATGCGTTGTATATTCAAATGGTGAACACCATTTGACTGAGATGTCTAACCTCGTATTTATTTTTTTTCCACTTTTGTCTTTGTCGTAACCCTCCTCACACCGTAGAAATGATGTGTTTTAAGACCTTTTTTTACTCTTGACATGTGTGTTTCACTGATCGCCATCGTTTTATTTTATAACTTGAGTCATTTTCTGGTACTACTGGAGATCCAAAAGGATCTTTGAATCTACGGTGGCTTCAGGAGTGGGCCTGCAGCACCTCTGCACCGCCTTGCTTCTAACAAATCATTTCACAAAGTAGCACTGCAAACTGTAGCACTGATCCTGTGAGAAAACTTCTGGAGAGCTACTTTTAAACATTCTTTTTTTTTTTGTCTTTTGAATTCTTTCCTGTTGTCCTTCTACACGTGCTGATGTTTGTGTTTGGCTGAAACTGTACGTGAGAAGTACAAACGCCCCCTTCACGTTGGAGCTTCTCACCGTGCTGATTCTGCTCATTTATATTCTGAATAAAGCTGCAAATAAAGTACACGCTTGCTTCATGTGTCAGTGCTTTTTCTAGAGGTTTCCAGAGCTGAGTGCGTGTAAACATCTTCGAGGTGTTTCTATAAATAAAACAAAGTGAGGCTGTACACCCTAGATCAGTTAACGCCGGTGCTGCTGCGTTTAGTTAGTGGAAAAGTGAGGAGACTGTGGTTGAGATTGTTTCCAACCACACTTGCTCTTATTTCCGCGCTGAGTGATAACTGCTGTTGTCACAGATGAGCCGGCTATATTTAGCTCTCCATCAAAAGACAAAGATCAGCTGCTTTTGTAACTAAAAAAAAAGAGTGAAAAAGAACAAACTGGAACAAGAATGAAGTGTTTCTGTTTACTAGCATCTTCAAAGAGGTGTGCTGCACAGAATTCTGGGTAGTTGTTCTCCTGCATGTGAGGACGTTCAACTTCATGCCGCTTCTCAAATAACCACTTCTAGACCAGTTTATATCAACGTGAAACCCTATAAATGCTCAACACATAAACCAATCGGATGCATTTGTTCAAACAGAACAGTAAGTCTTGATGCCAAACTTTCCATCTGCTTATTCAGCACTGATTTGATCTGCTCTCGTTTCCCTGCTGCTCTTTCGACTTCTCACAAACACTACATTCAAATTGTGCAACCTGAATTAAGTTTTCACGCTTTTGATGTTTAAAAAGGTTTGATGAGTGAACTCCTGCAGAAGTTTTCCCACAGTTAATAATAGCATCAGAGTGGAAAGAAAGATGTTGTTTTTTAGGTGTGATGTTCTTTCACCTTTGACCTTCTCTGACATCCACGCCACCTTGCAGGATCGTCCTGCACAGAACATTAAGGGCGCTTACGTACACTGACACTTCATTCCGTAAACTGCTATTATCTCAACGGTCTGCAGATCGGTCCAGGACGTTCTCTGCGTGGATGTTGAAACTCTCGCGCGTCACAGGAAGCTGCGGCTTTCGCGACATGCATAAAGGTGAGGCGAGAGACCTGCTTCCTTCAGACAGCCTTCATCGCCTCCAGCTGCAAAAAAAACAGTCTTTATGAAAAGTGAGCAGAGAGAGGAGCCGTCGGATCAGCAGGCCTGAGTTTGGATTCAAACTGACATGTTTGCATGTTTATGCTGAGTACCAACACGGATTTATGACCAAGACGACTAGCAGTGTAAAGGCTTTTCTGAGGACTATTGCTTCTCCAAACAGAGAACTTCAGAAGGTGAGTGATCATTTTTGTGTTTGTTTTTAATTTCTGTCTCCAAAATTTTAAGTATGTGTCATTTGACTGATATAAATGTGTTGCACAGATTGAACATTCATATTTTAAAGTGTGAGATATTGCTGTCATTGCTGCTTGTAAGAAAAAATATATATTTTGCATGAATAGAATAAAATTTCCCCTTTTGAGATGTGGACCTTATTCCTGCCATGCAGTTGAACACAGGATACCAGCGCTTTTTGTTGTGGCTTGGCACATCCTGTGTATTTTACTTTTGGTTGCCTTGGCAGACAAATGTACAGTCCCTATGTGAGACAGAGTTAGCATTCAACAACCAGTTAGATTTGTCTTTATTTATATTTGCTTGTTTTTCCTCTTAAGGTCTCGACAGACTGCCGGAAAATGGGCTCCTGCTTTACCAGATGTCACTCGAATTTAGAGGTTTTAGAAAATTCACCTGAATCTGACTCACCAGGTAGTTTCAGATCACAGACATGCATATGAAACATTAAGATTCCCCAGATCAAATGTTCACCTCTCCTCTGTGGCTCTGCAGCCCTCCAGGAAAGTGTGATTGTGTCGCTCCATGACTACCCAATGTTTGAAGACACAGAGCCCATCATGTTCGCTGGTGAGAGACTCCTCGTCGTATCAGAGTAAGTGGAACTGTTTGTAATGCTTCAGTTAAAAAAAAAAAAAATCTCCCTAAAGAGCGCCCTTTTTTGGAACAAAAACAGGGATGGAGATTTCATCACGGTGAGATCCTCGACCACCGGCCGAGAGAGCTACATCCCCACCAACTATACAGCCAAGGTGACGCACAGGTGAGGAACTGTTCATGAGAATGAATGAGGCACACTGTCTGTGTAGGTGAACTGTACCTCCGCAGAGACAAACCTTTGGAAAGAAGCGTTTGTTCTCCATTGACACATTTAGCCTCTGCCTCCTGCACTTTCAGTCCTACTCAACAAGCTCAGATCTTCTTCTAATGAACTTTCCAAACTTCAAAACTGTATTTTTGTGTTCCAGTATGACGGTGTAACGTCCTCTGTTACAGGTGGCTGTACACAGGCATCAGCAGATACAAGGCGGAGGAGCTGCTGCAGAAACCCAACAACCAGAATGGATCCTTTTTGATCCGAGAATCCGAAACAAACAGAGGTGAGAGTAGACGGTTTTATAAACAACTTAAATCAAGTTTAACCTTTTGTGTAAATGAACTAGTTTACAACAAAGTGTTTGAAATCTTTATTTTCCAATTTGTCTGGGGTGGGGGGATGGGGGGGGGATTAGTGAAACTTCTGATTATTTTAATTTGGAGAGCACAGAATCCCAATGCTGAGCCTCTATAGAGGAATACCTTGAGCTTCTTTTACCAGTTACTTTCATGAGAAGTACATATTGAATGTATTGTATTGAAAAGCTGTGAAAAGCATAAGAAGCACTTTATAAATTAAATTTAACTGTAATATTGCATGTTTGCTTGTTTTATTTGTTTGTTTGATTGCTTAAATGTGTGATTATGTATTTGTATGTTCGATTGGTTGATCGATTGATTGATTGATTGATTGATTGATTGATTGATTGATTGATTGATTGATTGATTGATTGATTAAATTGTTGGTTGGTTGTGGTCGATTGACCGATTGATTGATTGATTGATTGATTGATTGATTGATTGATTGATTGATTGATTGATTGATTGATTGATTAAATTGTTGGTTGGTTTTGGGTTGATTGACCAATTGATTGGTTGGCTGATTTAACTGGTTGGTTGTTGTTGATTGACCAATTGATTGATTGATTGACAATCATTCATAAATGTCCCTGGTTTCATGGTTTTAATGCTGTTTTTAGGCTTGCTCGGGTCTATGTTTGCTCAGATTAGGTAAATCATAACCAAATATATCCTGAAGAAATCCTTCCTGTTGGAAAAAAATAGTCATGTGATCCTAATTTTACTTATTTGTTCTTATCCTTCTTCTTTTCTTTGTTATAAGTGACTATAAAAGACTATAGAATTAGGACACAAACACAATTCAATATTCATTAGTTTAAAGTTCTAATTATCCTCCATGTTTCTTTTTAAATCACAAACTTTTTGGAAACAAAGATTAAATATGTAGGACAATAGAAATTTGTCCCACAAATTAGAATAATTTTTCTTAGGAAAACAAGTTAATTCGTGTAATTACCTTGCTTTTTTGTTGAATCTGATGAAACGTCGGTTTATGTCAAGTCAGAACAAACATATCTTAACTGCATCTGTGGGATGTTTCTGTTTTCAGACAGCCACTCGCTATCCATCTTGATGAGAACCAACTCTCTACAAGTGAACCCTGTGAAGCACTACCGCATCTACCGCCTCCAAAACAGCTGGTACTATATTTCCCCAGGACTCACCTTCCCCTCCCTACACTGCCTCGTGGAACACTATTCAGGTCAGAACTGAAGCCATGACTCTCTGCTGGATGCTGTCAGACAACAGAATTCATCAAACTGACAGAAAACTGGGGCTCCTTTCACAGAGTTTCCAAACGGCCTGTGCTGCCAGCTGACGGCGCCTTGCTTCATCCAGGGTTTAGACACCCCCAGGCCCGTCCCCAACACTATCAGAAGGCCTACAATTAACTGGAAAGACATCAGCAGGTGAGAAATGTTTGCATATAATGATTGTAGTGGAACAAGAGACACTCACTGTTTGATTATGTGAGAGGAATGAGAACGCTCAGACTGGTTAAAAGTGAAATCCTGGGATTTTAGTACAAAATCCACCAACACCATACATGAAATTTAGAGGTTTTTGATAAATCGTCCATCTGTTTTCACACTCACTCTCATTGCAAATCCCTTTTTTTGTTCCATTCAGGTCAGTGATTCTCAGAAGAAAGAGAACAGAGTCAGGTCACTCTCTGGTGAGCGAAGGACTGAGGGAGGCTATCAGCTCCTACCTCCAAATGACAGAGGGCGATGATCATAGCTGGGACACTTGAGGAATGCCTTTGGTCGGCCCGAGATAACGACATCAAACATATAGCATGAAATACTGCGCCGTGTCCACCGCAGCAGGAGCAAGCCAGAGGAAGAAGTCCTGCATGACTGTAGAGGACTGTTCTGGAGCAGCAAGAAGGAACTGAGACACTACACAGCTCAGAGATATGTGGAGACTGTTTTTCTGTACATGCAAAGAGGTGTGAGCTGATATTACAACATATTTCTATTTTATTTGTTATTGTTTCTCTTAACTTATAAATTATTGTGGAAACGACTTTTAAAACAACGCAAGTCATCAATATATCTGTGATATGACTGTACTTATGTTGTTGGAATCCAATAAAGACTGGCAAGTAAAGGACGTAATGCCACCATATAGAAAACTGAATTTGTAGCACATTTTCTTTTTAATAAAATAATTATTATACTCTTGTTTATATAAAAGAAAATGACCAAAATTAACTTAAATGTATACCCAGTTTAAACTCCACACCAACTATAGTAATTTTATAGTGAAGTGATACTAAAGAGGGCTGCACGGTGGCGCAGTGGTTAGCGCTCTCGCCTCACAGCGAGAAGGCCCCGGTTCGAATCCCGGCTGGGACCTTTCTGTGTGGAGTTTGCATGTTCTCCCCGTGCATGCGTGGGTTTTCACCGGGGACTCCGGCTTCCTCCCACCGTCCAAAAACATGCTTCGTAGGTTAATTGATGTCCCTAGGTGTGGATGTGAGAGTGAATGTGTGTGTGATTGGGGCCCTGCGACGGACTGGCGAGCTGTCCAGGGTGTACCCCGCCTTCGCCCATCAGTAGCTGGGATAGGCTCCAGCACCCCGCGACCCCGAAAGGGAAGAAGCGGTCAAGAAGATGGATGGATACTAAAGAATAAATAAATGTTCAGATATGAAACATTACATTTTAATGAACAAATAATGTTTTTTTTTTGTTTTGTTTTTTTGTGAAAGGGAGTTTACCCAACTAAATGATAGGATAACCTTTTTTTTTGTCATCTCTATTTTCTTCTCCTTATGTGGATTTGTTCAAATGTTAGACAGAATTGGAATTAGAAATAATTTATTTCAATCAACCAATCTATCAAAAAATAAATAAATAAGAGAAGCAAAAGAGACATATATCAATGCATAAATAAATAAATTGTATTAGTCATGATTTGATAAATAAATAAATAAATAAATAAATAAATAAAGTAAGTTGATACATATACCAAATGTGCTATACACATATGCACCCACATACAAATGTAAAATAAGCAATTTTAAGTACTCGTACCCATTTATACAATAAATTACACATTGAATCCAATAACTCTAAAGATGGTCAAAAACAGTTTAATTAGGTGCTTAAAAAGGAGTGGGAGTAGGTGAACTTAAATGATCCAACCCCTATTATACTTAACTTAAATATTTAATTTTTTTTACACATTTCAAATCAAATCAAATTGTATTTATATGACATTTTTCCAATTAATGTAACTTAAAGTGCTATTTATCTTATTTTGGTTAATACCTTCTTATTATAAACACTACATTATTCCAGACTTCATTATGCATATCCCAGAAAAAGTTTAAAACATAGTGTTTCATAATTTTCAAGAGAAAAGTTGACCCAAAAAAATTGCATTGTGGTGTATAGACTGCAAGCCCTTAGAAAACATTTCAAGTCTAAAACACATCAATTATCATTTTTATGATTACTATGATTATGATTATTGTATTGAGAATTGTCATTTTTATGATAGTAGTAGTAGTAGTAGTAGTAGTAGTAGTAGTAGAATCTCCGAATGTCACACGTCTGCCAGCAGACGTCGCTCTATCACCTCCAGTACATTGCTATTCCACACGTCTGCCAGCAGAGGTCGCTCTATCATCTTAAGAAGATTGCAATTTCACATGTCTGCCAGCAGAGACCGCTTTATCACCTCCAGCATTTGATCAAAGGCTTCCACTTCCTGCCTAAACAGTTGAGTCCAGGAAGAAGAAATGATGGCGACGCCTCTGGGGCTCGACGCGCCTTGCTTAAGAGGAAAACTAAGAAAATGCAGCAGTAATATTGTCACAAAGTTCACGGCCAGTAAAATTACTGGCAGGGGTTTCAGTCGGGGAACACAGGTAAGTGAAGCGACACGTTTAGATATAAAACACACCCATGTTTAAACCAGGGACTTGCGTTTGGAATCAAGCCCAAAAAGGAAGACGTTGTTTGTGGGTCCAAATTGGAGATTGATCGTGTGCTCCGTGGCTCAAAGGAAGGCACGACAGCACACGTCGTTCTTAAATATAACAAAGCGTGTTACCACGAATTATCAAAGTACTTTTTGCCAGTCAACCCAACATCGTTTTTGGCTTTAGCAGGTGTAAACCGATAGCTCCGCATTAAATCGGTCTTTGTTGTTAGCCTTGTAGCTTAGCGTCAATGGAAGATGAGACGCTGAACAAAGTCCAGCTTCTTCAGGTTAGTGTTCGTATTTTTATCAGACTTCGTTTAGCAAGTATTAGTTGATAACTTAGTTGAGCCATCTCTGTAAAGACCACAACAAATAGGACTAAGGTGTATTCGTGCTAGCTAACGGGCTAACTGTTGCTAACTAGCTGCCTTGCTAAGCCAGCTGAACGGCTCAGAGGTGATTACGTAACAACACACTAACCGCATAACCTATCGTTTCCATGAACGAGTTTGGCTCTGCAGCTGTTTGGCACAACGATGACGAATGTAACCTTTATTCCCACTAAAGGAACAGTTTACACTACATTTATAATATGGAAATGGAAATCTATTTGGTAATCATACCAGAAACGAGCGGCATTTGTTACAGTGGAGAATTTCGCCCGTTGTTCCTCCAAATCCCCAGTTTATTTACCTTCTGTTCTTATTGCGATAGTTAGATTACAGTGTACACCCAAGATTGTGTTCTACTATAATAATGACATTACGCTATTCTCTCTTTTATAGCCACTTGTGCGTTAGCCTTGACGCAGTCAAAATCATGTTATTCCTCTTTTTGCTCGTGCTATTGCTGAATGTTATCATAAAACTTAAAAAAATGACTTGAAATACAGTCTTCTTTGGGAAATGGTTCCTTTAAAATGTACAATAATGCAGAATATTATTTGTGTTTTGAGTAATTTATTTGTTGTCCTCTAATATTAAAAATACCTCTTTAAAACCTCGACACACTCACAATTTACACTAAAAGAAATACTCTAAATATATTGAGTCTTGATAGATTGATGGATCTCTTTACTTAGAAATCAAGTAGTTTATTGATTTTTTTTCTCACATCCCACACTTTTTACCTATTTTACCAAATTTAGTAAGAAAGTCAAATGTAACAGAATTGCGTGTACTTAAATATTTTTACAACAAAACATTTGCAAACTGTGTCTAGAAATTCAGCTCAATTTGTTACACGGGGGTCTCAACAGGGTCATTTAGTCCTCTTCTATCCTATTATTGTATCACAAAAAAGGAAAGTGTATTACTGAAAATATTTTTTTATCATAAATATTTTTAAATACAAACCTTTACTTTTACACTATAGCTAATTAATCAATTTAATGAGCCAAGAAATTGAATAAATTGACTTTATTTTGGATAAAATACACAATGTCATGTGTGCTCGTTTTCTTTTTTTTTCTTTTTTTAAACAAGTATACACATAGAAGTGTGGTACTTTTGCGTTTTAATGAATTTTACCGAACAAGCAAACAATCTATCAATATATTTCAACATTTTTATTGCATTAGAATGAAAGCAAAAGTTATAGTCATTAACTTTTCTCCCAATTTTGAAAACACCCCTTCGTTTTTTTTTTCTACAACAATTTTCTTATTTTCTTTTACGTTTTTTTATTATTCCTTTGGTACAAACTACTTTTTTTTAACAAAAGAGGTCACTTTTTTATATTTGCAAGAAACTGATTTATTTTTTTAGGCCCAGCATCGATGACCCAAATTTTATTTTGTTTGAAATCAAGTTGCCACTTGAGATGAGATTTTAAAGCACGTGTCTTACTATGTAATTTAATGAGAGAAAAATATAAACTGGGCCATTTAAACTAAGCTAAAAATGAGTGAAAGTTGAATGCAAAGAAAAGGGTTAAAAGTATTTAAGAAAGGCCTAAGCTATTATTTAAGATTCTTTTTATTTATATTTGTGCTGCAGTATTTTTTTATGATATCTAACTTGTGTTGCAGCTTCCAGCTGGACTGCTCCAGGAGTCGGATAAACACAACAAGTGGTATGGCATCCCTGTTCTCCTCCAAAAGCTCTATGAGAGCAGCCATCCCAACAGTGACCTTCTACAAGCCCACAGCTTTCTCAAGGTAGTCTTTACATTTTGACCCAAACAACAGCAGCACAAATAACATTTCAATGACTCAGAAATGAATTCTCATGAGACTGCATACATTAAATATTCCAGTATTTGTATCTATTTTAACTGAGTGGAGTTATTTAACTTTTTGTTTTTGATCTCCTCTTTTTTATTTTTATCCAGAAATGCAACAGTCTAAATGTTTTGATCTTTCTTCAGATATTGTCATCAAGGTTGTCCTTTGAGGCGATGACCTGTGTCACAGAGGACAGAAAAACTGCTCAGGAATCCACCTTCCCCAACATGTACACTTTTGACCTTTTTGGTGGAGTTGATGTAAGTGCTGTAGTATACGACTCAGTGGTTTGTGGGTATTGAAGCTGGAGACATTTAGGATGTGTGGTGTGTCAGTGTTGTATGGAATATCTGATTTGTTCTCATTTCCATCAGTCATTAATTTTACAAACATTGTTTCTTCAAAGCTGCTTGTGGAAATCTTGATGAGACCCACACTAACAATGCAGAAGAAAACCCCCAAAAGTAAGTATACATGATCTCACCTTTTATTTGTTTACTTTGGGGAAATTCTGTTATTTTTATATTATTATTTTACTTTGGTGCTCACACCCACATCTCAATGCTTTTATCTCAACAGTGAATGAAGACTTGGTTAAAGACTGCCTTAGTGTTCTATACAACTGTGGTATATGTGTAAGTATCTGAGCTTTTCTGTCCCAATCATTTTTTTTGGCTCTGATCTGATTACAAATCATTCAGTTTTGAGACATTCTAAATATTTAGTCCAGATCTGACACTTTTGTAACACATTAAAAATGAAAATGTTTAATTAAAAAAATTTTTTTGAAATAGTGTAACTGTCAGCTAGAAAAAAATGTTGATTCTTAACTATTAAATTATTATTTGTTATTTGCATCAGTTTGGTCACTGTGGCTTTAATATCTTCTCAGCTCTTGGTCTTTTGATTATTAAGACCCATTCTTACGATTTAAGCAGAGATTGATTCACTTAAATCTTTGTTGCAGTTAGACAGTAAATTCATAATTAGTAATACGAGAAAGTTTAGTGACCGTAGCTTCAGTATCTTCAAAACTATTGAACATTTTGGATCATTTGTGATTTCATATTTTCAATTAAAATTTCCTAACCATGAAAAAGACATCGTTCTTCCAAAATATTTGTAGCATGAATGTGATGGGTATTCTTTCTCATATCAAGGTAAACGTTTATTACTTTAAGTTGCTTTTGAGACATTTTGCATTTATTTTTCTCACTTTTTTTCCAGAGCTCCCCCTTTGTAGACAGACCCTTGGCAGTCCTTTCTGTTAAATTTTCATCCGAAAAATGTTTTAAATTACTATGAAGGGCTTTGTTTGTGATAAGACAAACCAATATAAATACTTGCTGTTTATATTTAATCGTTTCTTAAGAGTTATTAGACGCAGAACTCAGAATCTGTCAAACTTTATAAATCAAACTGTTTCTGCGCACTTCCTGCTCAAACTAGTGCTGTGCTTTTCAGCAATAAAACACAGTGATTCTGTTCACGATGTGCAAACTTGTACCAGGGCGGTTATTTGAAATAATAGTTTGAAATGTTTAGCTTTAATCACAATAATAATAAGATAAATATCCGATCTCTGATTGAGATGCATCATCTGATCAAGTCTGAAACGATGTCCTCAGACCTGATTTCCATTTACGTGATCAGATTCAGACATCTTTACTTTACAATGTGTTATATAATCAGTGTGCATGGTATCCTTTTGTGTTTTATCTGCAACAGCATATTTAGTATCTTCTATCAAATGGACAGATGTAGTGATGAGTAAATTGTTTCGTCTTAATTTGTAGATAGAGGGCGTGACGAAGAGCCTGGCAGCGAGAGATGACTTTGTTCTGTTCCTCTTCACCTTGATGACAAACAAAAAGACCTTCCTGCAGACTGCTACTTTAATTGAAGATATCCTTGGTGTTAAAAAGGTCAGTGTGTTTTTGAATAGAATATAGCATCACACTTTAAGTTGTCTTATAGATTGGAATTTACTCCCCTTAAGAATTTCTTGCTTGACAGCTTTCTTGCTCATTATTGCAATTCGTGCATCGATAAATGAGTTAATGTCAGTCATCTTCACTTAAGAATGTAATCATTTCAGTAAACCCATGACCTGATTTTCCTCAGGACCACCATCTTCACTTTGGAAAAGAATAGAAATTTTAGTAGTAAAATTGAACATATTTAACTTTTTAGATGCTAAAGACCAGTATAAGTCTTATAGTTAACAGTTAATTTATATTTTTGTTATATGTCACACTCGTATATCACACATTTATGTAGCAAGCATTTGTGTAGTTTAGTGCAGTGGTATCTGCAGCTAGATTAAGATTTATTTGTACACTAGATTTAGTTTATTAAAATAATACCTTTTCACTTGACCCATTAATGACTTGGTGGAAGCTAGCAAAGAAGAACAATTAAAATGTGTCTTTTCTTAATACAATGATAATGCTGAGTCCACCATTTGAGCAACTTTATTAGCAGCATCTTTGTAACATTAGACAGCTGGTTACTGAAGATTATGCATTATTACTATGGTGTGTGGGAATTACTGTCACAAAAAATCTATATTTGGAGTAAAAACTCTTGATTTTTGTTTGTTTAATGCAGATTTCTTTATTGTTTTAAGCCAAATTCTCTTCTTCTGTTTCCTCGCTGACTCTTTCCTGCAAAAAGAAACTTTCCAAATATGTTTAACTTTGCTAGCTGAAGGGTTTCAGTTTAGCGGTCACGCAGCCCCTTTAAGAGAGCAGTGGATGTATTTTTGACACTTGATCCAGCTACTTGATGTGTCAATAATAAGTCAGATGTTGTGGCGAGAATCCAGTAGTTTTCTGAAATAAAACTGAAAAATGTAGGTTGTGTTTTTTTGCTTTCTCTGTGATCCAGTACCAACAGTCTCACGGACCAGGACCACACGTTGGTGGAAGGCGTAGATCGTGTGTTTTACACAATACAGTCCTTCTTTATACGTTTATTTTTATTTAATTTTCGCCACAGTTTGTCTTTTGCTGCTGTGTTGACTTCAGCACTGAAGTTTAGTGTGTCTGCTGCTTTGATGCATCACTTGTGAACTCCATCCACTGTGCTGCACTCTTCTCCTCTAAACTAACATCTTCCTCATGTTTCTGTGACAGTGTTGTGTTTTAAAGGTGAAAAGCTCAAACCCATTGACACTATGACTGAACACAGCCATGAGAATAACTCCCACAGCGGTTCCTGAAGGCAGTGTCTGTGCCATTTACTACATTTGCAACACAGAAAACTCCTTTAACGCTCAATATAAATCTAAGATTGAGATACAAGCCATCAGATTTCCATTGATTTTAGTATAGATAATACTTTTTTTTAACTTAAATTGCAATTTCAGTAAACACTTCTTTTCTCATAGATAGTTGTATGAAAGATCAGATGTGAAATTACTATGGTAACAAAGTTGTTGAATTTGTCGTTCTCTGGTGATTTTGACCCAAAGGTGTGAACACCTGGGAGTAATCTCACATTTTCCAGCAACATTCTGTCTCCCCAACCTCCTTTATCTTTACATCTTTCTAATTTCAGTACTTAATTGCTTGCAGTTTAGATATGATGATTGCCGTTCTGACAAGTGAGAAAAATATCTTGTATCCCTGCTGTTCTTTCAAACTGAGTCAGTGCAGCAGCATAGAGGACAAAACAAAATCTGTTCCTGTTGTAGTTTTCTAATATTCTTTTTTTTTTATTCTTTGCTTAACATTTTGGTCATTAAAACCCGATGTTGCCTATTTAACATTTCATTTTAAATTTTTGGGGGAATTTAACTATTTTTGATGTGACTGTTGGTCATTGTAATAAAATTCCTAGTTTGGTGACAGATGTATCTGTTTGCATTTGAAGGAGATGATTCCGTTGGAAGGCATCCCCAACCTGTCCGGTTTGGTCCAAAGCTTCGACCAGCAACAGCTAGCCAACTTCTGCCGCATCCTGTCTGTGACCATCTCTGAGCCGGACGCGGGAAATGACGACAAGCACACTCTTCTGGCCAAAAACGCTCATCAAAAGAAGACCGCCAGCCCTTCACGGGCAGAGATCAACCAGGGTAGGCTCTTTAAGAAGTGTTACGGTCAAATAAGTGGTTTTGAAAACTTTTGAGGTTTTAAGAGGGAATTATTTTCCCTCAGTGACTCTCCTAAACATCCCTGGGTTTATCGAGCGTCTCTGCAAGCTGGCAACTAGAAAGGTGTCGGAAGCCACAGGGGCGAACTTCCTGCAGGAGCTGGAGGACTGGTACACATGGCTGGACAATGCCCTGGTGCTGGATGCCCTCATGCAGATGGCGACTGAGGAGACCGAGCAAAGCAGTACAGGTGAGGCAGCAGTCACTCGTCATGCAGGGTCCATCTTTATTTCATTCTGTAAACAGCTCCGACCTACTTCTGGTAACTCAAGTCTCTTGGGTTGTGGCTTGTGAGACTTGAGTCACGACTCACCAAAGCTTCAATGCGATTTTATGTCACAATTTGAGTATCAGAGCACCTTTTGACATGATGGATTCATTTTGTCCCATAATAACATCCCGTAGCTTTCAATAGTGTGAGTATTATTGATAAAATGAAGAGCTATCTGGCAGAAGTGGCTCTCAGCACTGACTTTTGCCGCTCACAGACTTTGGGTCGCAGCTCACGAGTTGTCACTCTGCAGGTGTTCCTTCCCCAGAGCAGAATCCACGAGTTAGAGTTCAGAGTCATTAGATTTTGTTTAGGCCAAAACAGTTTAAATAAAGAAACGATACAAAGTTTCTAGAATTTCTGATCGGGAGTTCCGGTCTTCCATTTCCCGCTTGGGAACTTTTTTGTCACCAATGTTATTTATGCTTCAGGTCTAATTATTGGGTTTTATGATGGAGGGAAGTGGGTTTGTTTTCCCTCTGTTTTTGTTACAGCTTTTGTTAAAATGTTGACCCATCCCTCGACAGTCTTCTCTATTAAAATTTTCAATAAGACCAAAAGTTTGATGTGTTCTGCTGTAACTCTGCCAGTGAAACTAAATGGTTCTGCTTTTTATGAATAAACCCTTTCCTTCCTCATCAAGTCTCTCCTGCACAACCATGTGAAAAAAAAGTTTGTGTTTCTTTGAAACTCTTGTAGCTGATTTTCATGTGTTTCACACAGCTGCAGCTGTTATGTGTGTGATCATAAACACCTCAAAGGATATTTACTTGTTCACTCAGCAAATATTAGTGCTATAATCTATATAATTTTTCAAGTTTGAATAGTTTTTCACAAAAAGTGGAATACTTATCTGGTACACAGTTCGTGGGTTGTCATGGTAACAGAACATGTCCCAATATATTGTTGCAGCCGCAGAAATGAACAGATTTCATGGAAATCAACCTCCTGACTCCATCAGACCTTCGTGTTATTTTAAGAACACACAAAGGAAAGACAGGGTGGGACTTCAGAAAACAGGGGCTGGTCCTCCTATCGTCGGACACTTCAAAACCAAAAACCTCAGTGCGTACCCGCAGAGTGACAGGCGTCAACTACGACCTGGTAGTCAGCGCTTGGAGTCACTTCTGCCACATATCCGCTCATTTTATCAACAATACTCAGATTACTAAGAGCTACAGGATAATATTATGGGACAAAATGAATCCAAAGGTGCTCCAACACTCAATTTATGACATAAACTGTAGTGTATTGATGCTTTGGTGAGCCGGCTCCATGAGTGTGACACATGGGACTTGAATCGTGGCTCATAAGACGTGAGTCAGGTGAGCCACCAAAAGTATGTTGGAGATGTTTGCTGTCTCTCGATTCTGGAGACTCACAGTTGTCTTCTTGTTTTTCTTCTCTTTTAGAGTCATCAGATGAAAGTTCTTTGGCCACCAGCCCCCTGAGACACAGACTGCCTCAATCCATGAAGATTGTTCATGAAATCATGTATAAAGTAGAAGTTCTTTATGTTCTCTGCGTTCTTCTTATGGGCCGGCAGAGGAACCAGGTACATTTCTTTCTCACAGAGTTTCAAATGATTAAATCCGAGCGGGGCTACATTTCCCACTGATGTTCTGTGTGTCTTCACAGGTTCATAAGATGCTAGCTGAGTTCCGGCTCATCCCAGGACTCAACAACCTGTTTGACAAGCTCATCTGGAGGAAATTCACGTCTTCAAATCATGTCGTGCACGGCCAGAATGAGAACTGTGACTGTAGTCCAGTATGCACTTCTTTTTTATTGCTAGTTAAGAGTCTATTACAGTTCCCAGTGATCCGTCATACTAAGTTTTTGGGTTTTTTTTTTTCATGCAGGAAATATCCTTCAAAATCCAGTTCTTGCGACTCCTTCAAAGTTTCAGTGATCACCACGAGTAAAGATCCTTTTCTCTTATTTTTCTGCTTAATTTGTTTCATTTTTGCTTTTGTTTTAATTCAGCCTTTGTCTTTTAGGAATAAATATCTCCTCCTGAACAGCCAAGAGCTTAATGAACTAAGTGCCATATCCATGAAGGCCAATATTCCAGAGGTGGAAGCTCTCGTCAACACAGACAGGAGCTTAGTTTGCGACGGGAAAAAGGGCCTCCTCACACGGCTCCTCGCCGTCATGAAGAGGGAGCCTCCTGACTCCTCCTTCAGGTGGGAGTGACCTCATCTAACTTTGGTTGTTTGTTACAGGAAAGCACTTTTGAGCCCCAGCCTTTGTTTTCTGAAAACTTCATGTAGATTCTGGCAAGCGAGGGCCGTGGAAAGTTTTCTGAGAGGAGCCACTTCTTATGCAGATCAAATGTTTCTCCTGAAGAGGGGGCTGTTGGAGGTAAAACAACCCTTCTCAGTCATGATTTTTAAGGATGTGGATCAGTGGGTTCAGTGTATCTTCAAATGAACAGCGTCTCACTGTCTGCTCGCATCCTTTGGCAGCACATCCTGTTCTGCATCATAGACAGCGGCTGCACCTCTCGAGACGTTCTCCAGAGCTACTTTGACCTGCTGGGAGAGCTCATGAAGTTCAACATCGATGCCTTCAAAAGATTCAACAAATACGTCAATACCCCAGAAAAGGTATCAACAAGCTCTTTATGGGGGTGGTGAACACCTCCTTTTTTAACTGTTAAAATTGCCAACAGTGATAAAAACAGGGCTCCCGCAGGGTCTTAAAAAGTCCTTAAAGGATTGAATTTATGAATAATGCCATAAAAAGCCTTCAAAATGTCCTGGATTTAAAGATCTGAGCCTTAAAAGTTGTTCTCTGTTTCACTTTTTTTTTTAAAATATATATATTTCAATGAAATTATGTAAATAAACAGCGATAGAAACGCTCTTTATGCAACAATATGCTGAATGCTGACCGCAGGTTAAAAAAAAAAAAAGTATACATAGACGCACGCTAAAACATCACGGCACAGACCACAAGATAAGACGCTTGAAATGGGAATGCTAAAAAATAGAGAAATTAGTTTTAATTTTTGACATTCGTGACATTTAAAAGGTCTTAAAAGTCTTGAATTTAACTTGAAGAAACTTGTAGGAAACTTGTAGTAAGTTATAGGACCTTAAAGTCTTCACTACAATAATTAGACCCATTGGCCATAGCCCGGTACTGGCGGTTACTTAGTACCAGGCCGCAGAGGGGAAAACATGTCTTAAATTATTTCAGGTTTAATTATCTAATTCTAAAGGAAGTTTTATTTTGTAAAACTGCCAGACTCTGTCCACCACATCCGTTTGTGACTCCCTCATATAGCATGTCAAATCGTTCACTACGGCCACATGCCTTAAATACATTTGCTACTTCCTAAAGCTGCTGCTCCAACTGCTAAACTGAAAAAGGCCCAAGCTAGCTGGAAAGTTTCTTCGTGTGGGAAGGAAGCAGAAGAAGAACCTTTGACTTCACAGAAAAAGAAATCTGCATTTAACTGAGAAACCAGGAGCTCTACTCATTTTATTAAGACGGTTGTTCCCACACATCAGGTCCTCCATTCATAATGTGCAGCAACTGACCCTAATGTTACAAGAATGTTGCCAATAAAGTTGTAAACAAGTTTATTTTACATTTAGAAAATACGAAACAATCAGACAAGGTTGAAGTTTTTTAGTTTACACTTTAAAAGTGAGTTTAAGCTTCGTTCAACATTTTAAGCCAGTGTATAAAGAAAGTTTAGACCTGAAATTTAGAGAATAAAGATAAACAATTCTCTTAAAACTAAGGGAAACTGGAAATAATCAGACGCCGACTTGAGCCCCTTTTTTAAATTACGATCCTTTTTAATCATAAAATATTTTGCATAAATGTAAGTTTAAATGTTACCATCAACCAATTCCTGAATATATATTTTTAGAATAAAATCTGATAGGTCTGTGCAGCAGCTTAATTGTAAACACTTTGGTTTGTTTTATTTTGCAGCAAGGGTTTATCATGTTAAATTTAAAATGCTTCTCAGTTAGTGAGGATTTTTTGAGACATTTGTGTGTGTAACCTTTCCTTCCTTTATTAGTTTCAGGCTTTCCTGACGCAGATCAACAGCTCTCTGGTGGACTCCAACATGCTGGTCCGCTGCATCGTCCTGTCTTTAGACCGCTTTGAGAGTCAGACTGAAGATGTCAAAGGTACATTTGCAGAAACGGCATTTTAATCCTTGGTTTTGTGTAAATGATGCCTGACGGGCCGTCCTTCCTCATTCAGTGGTGGAAGTACTTTCGGAGTGCTCGCTGCTGTCATACATGGCCCGGGTGGAGAACAGACTGTCCTTCCTCTTCAGACTCATCAACATCATCAACGTACAAACGCTCACGCAGGTCTCATTTCCCTTTCATTTTGTCACGTCTTTACAAGGAAACTTGTTTTTTAAGATTGTTTTACACAATTTTAAATGCCTGCATTAAATATCCCACATTTTTTTGATTCAAAAGTGACTTTTTAGTCCCCTTAACTTTAGTATAACAACTTTTATTTAAAGTCTTTATTTGTGTAGTCAAATACTCTGGGTCTATTCTTTCATTTGGGTTGGATCCTCTGTAGTCTTGACAATATTTTGCACAAAAATCACAATAAGTACACGCCTGTACTCCACAATTCTTCACATTTTGAGTCAGTCTTCATAGAAAACATTTACCAAAAATAAAACAATATTTTTGCAAATTTCTCTCCACCCATATTTTTTAAATTTGAAAAATGAATTCTAAAATCCTAAATACGAGCTTACCTTTTTTATAAATATCCTTCTGTGTGAAACAACCTCTGAGGCCCAGAATATCCTCTCATAATATTTAATCTCAAATGATAGCAGTTACAGCTCAGCAAATGAGTTTAACTGAGTAGATTGTCTGACTTTTTACCGATCTGTCTGCAGGAAAACGTGAGCTGCCTAAACACCAGTTTGGTCATTTTAATGCTGGCCAGGAGAAAAGCAAAGCTCCCCTTCTACCTCAACGCTCTGCGGGAGAAGGAGTACGCTGAGAAGTACCCAGGCTGCATGCTGAACAACTTTCACAACCTGCTGCGCTTCTGGCAGCACCACTACCTCAACAAGGACAAAGACAGCACCTGTCTGGAAAACGTGAGTCGCTGACGTAGAGTTCTGCATTCCACAGCAAACATTTTTGTTTAAGCAAAAAGTTAGTGTTATTTTTCAGTGTCAAGTTGAGAAGCAATCTGTTACATTTTGAGCATTTCAAACAGGCAGTCGAGCCACATTCCTGTTCAAAAACACTTAGCATCACAGTAAGAATGTGACGTCTGCAGGTCTGAGATCACATCTACATTTAAACTCTATAATACAGCTAATTGAATGTTTTGTTCCTGCGTTGGACCACCCCACGAGGAGCAGAGAGCTTCAGCCACAGCTGTGCTCGGGAACCATGTGTTAGTTTAACCCCCAATCCTACTTCTAATGTCGAGTGTCCAGCAGAGAGGCTTCCAGTCCCATTTGTTTGACTCGACTGTGGACTCAAACCCACACTCCACTTATCTGTGGGTGAACACTCCATCCGCTCACTGAGCTTTATTTATCCTTTATATAAATCACTTTTGGCTAAGAAACTTCTTACTAAATTATATTTAACATTTTGTGTGGCTTCCTGAGTTTTTAAAGTTTGTTTCTGTTGAGTTTCAAATGTTTCAACAAAACATTTTTTTATTTTGAAAAGTCTATGAAAGTTTTGAAACTTTTATGTAAATAGTTTCCAAAATTATTAGACTATTAACAAGTTTAAGCTAAAAACGGTTATCCTGGTTCTCACTGAGCAAAAATATAAATACAACACTTTTGGTTTTGCTCCCATTTGTCATGAGATAAACTCAAAGATCAGAAATATTTTCTGCTGGGGTGTAATAATCCCTGTAGTGATCCCTACAGATCACTTCCCATGTACTTGGGATCCCCTACCCTCCACCCCCTGGCATGCATCATTTACATCCATTTTCTGATCAAACTGCGTACAATTCACATCCCTTCCACGGTCTTTATCTTAACCTGCATTTTAGATGCCCAAAAGTGTGTTTAAAAAAACAGTTGCCTTTTTTCCCCCTTTTTACTGATCCAAGAAATGATCTGAACCGTGAGTTTTGTGATACCACACCCCTATTTTCTACTGTACAAAAGAACATTTTTTTCAAATGTTGTTCACAAATCGGTCTAAATCTGTGCTGAGATGATCCATCCCATGTTAACAAGTGTGCCATAAGAAGCTGATCAGACCACATGGTTACTGCACAGGTGTGCCTCAGACTGGCCTCAATAAAAGACACTCTCAAACATGACGTTTTGTTTCATGGGGGACTCGGTAAACCGGTCGAGTATTTTGTCTGTCCCTGTGAATAAGAAAGTTAGAACTACTAATCCTGATGATAGTAAAAGCTGCTGCTGTGAAACCTCCCGTTTCTCCCCTCAGAGCTCCTGCATCCCCTTCAGCTACTGGAAGGAGACGGTGTCGGTTCTTCTGGGCTTGGACAGGACTTCTCTGTGCGCTATAGTCCGCTACATCGACGAGCCCTTTGAGGATTTGGACAGGGACCTTCTGGAGGATTGATCTCCCGCCTGTTCACTCTGTTAACCGGGAATGGGACGGAGCAAACGGTTGCAGGACACTCGGACACCCAGAACCGGTGGCGACTCCGAGCCCTGTGGGTGCTTCGTGACCGCACTGTGGATGTAAAGCCTCACCTTCTTGATATCCGTACCCTTCGCATGGAGGCTGTCGTCGCAGATGTGGAATTCGCCCGAAAAAAGTTTTCTCACTAATTTACGTCCTGATTTTTGAAAAAGAAGAGCAAAGCTGCTTGGATCCGTCACACGGTTAAATGGTTGTGAGCCCATGGAAAATGGCGTGCTTTGGTCTTCTGCTTTAGCAAATTTTCAGAGAGAGCCTTTTTATATGTAACCTATCCCACAAAAAAACAGAAATATCGACCAGTTGTGAAACGGATCATGATTCAGATGTGCTGGACGTGTCACGGGGCTGCTGGGAGTCACCAGCCTCCCTCTCACACTACCTTCATCCTCTGTGCTGACTCCACCTCTGCCTCGTGTGTGGAGAACATCTCCATATGATAAATGCAGGGCTCCTTTCCAAAGCACACCTTCATTTCGTCTTGGTTCTTCTGGTGGCTGTAGTTGATCGGCTCCAATCGGATCATTTAGGAAACTCGAGGCCCGGCTTACACGTTCAACATGTCACACAGTGTTCCTCCCGGCCAAACCATTCGTTCTGTTGTGGCTTTAAAAGCTTTACCCAGGGACTGATTTTTTTTTTTTTTTTTTTATTAAGTTACTTTGCTGGTTTGTTCTGATTATAAAGAAATGAATTTTAACTCTGGAAAAAGTGTAGAATAAAACATTAGCACAGTTGAATGACTTTTATTGTTAAATATATGTTAATTCATTTGTTCTTTAAAAATATTTTCACTCTGTAACAAAAGTTGCTATGTTGTAAGAACCGCAATAGGATGAGAATAAACTATGCAGGTGTTAGTTTAAAGTAAGACTCTGCTCAGTCATTTTCAGCTAACTGAGGACGGATTTGGGTTATTTCCTCAACAGGAATGCAAGACGAGATCTGATAAATCCAAAAAAACAAATTAGCTGCTTTGACTTTATGTATCCATTCAGATGAACTCCCAGAATTTTAGGATTCTTGTTAGATAAATGAGTTCAACTTTTTGTTGTGAGAGAATTACTGTATATATATTTCATTTGTTTGAGTCACTTATGACCAAACAAGAGCTTTCATCTAACATTTTAGCTCATTTTTGGCAGATTTATACAAAAACGGATTGTAAAAATGTGCTTTTTGGTGCAAAGTACCGCCTCACTTCACTGTTACTGGGGTCTGTTGTGATTGTGGATACTCACTTAAGAAAAAGCCTGGACCTTAATCGTGTTTGTCATTTTCATCTGCTGAATTTAAGCAGAATTGTGGAACTGTTTATTTTGCAAAATATACATTCAGGGGAAGTTTAATTTTAGAAAACCCTTGAAATTGAATCATTCAGATGAGCTGAAACATCAAAAACAGGAAATTATTTGATAAAATTGTATCATGATCCTCAAGCTCTGCTTTCAACAGGGTAATGAACTTCATTCTCCTGTTCTGACAACTGGTCACAGAGAAACGGAATAAACTGAGTCATAAAGGTTAAATGTTTTATTAGGGCTTAAAGAGTCGTTTCCTTAGCAGCTGACTTCTGTAATGTTCTCTCATATTATGTAAATACAAATCTTTACTAGCAGCTGTTAACAGACTATGAACTATGAAAGTTTATCATCTGAGATAACATTTTCTCTGAAGTCAGATGTTCTAGGAATCTGCAGGTTGCTTTCCTTTAAAGTTCGTCCGATTGCGTCCAGGAACGCGACAGAATATGAATGTTGGATCTCCTTTCCGGTGACTTCCTTGGTTCCAACCAACAGGTTTCTGTTTGCAGCACACGGTCCTACTGGAGCGTTTGAACTCCCTGCAGGAAAAACATTTCAAAAACAAATTACAGTGAATTTATAGAAGATCATTTTCGGTTATATGTATCTTAAGGTGAACTTCTTCTTCAAAATATTTTGTATATTTGAGTGAGGTAGATCAGTTTTAAAACTCATGACCTTTTACCTCAAATCATTACGTGGAAATCCTTAAATCCCATTAACTTAGGCGTTCCTCAGGGTTCTCTCCTGGGACCAATACTCTATCTTTACCCTTTCTCCTTTGGTTACATTATTATTATTATTACACAAAAATTCAAACCTCCACCATTCTGTCCACACTTTAGTGACTTCCTCTTTGACTTTAGAGGCCGGTCCAAGTGAATTTCCATGGTTTCGATCTCCAATGAAGTACACTAAAATTCCTCTATGTGAAGAATCACAGAATCATAACGTCACCAGGTCAACCAAACCACACAGGTCTGATCCAGTCAACCTGTCCACTCCAGCTATTGGGAGAAAGTCCTGCAGCTTGTTTGAAATTCTGCAACCCTCATTATAAAAACAGTTCCATCCACCTGTTCTCCAGCTGCTCCACCAGTTCCTGATTCATCACAACTCTGCCCCGTGCGCACCTCCCTGCACACTTGCATTCATCTAGTCATGTCACAGTTCTGTCTGCAGGTCTCTGACTGGTGGAAGGAGATTTCATCTGATCTGCTGCCCTCCAACAACCATAAATTCAGCTTTTTTTTCTTCACTATTTCAAGCTGAACTCGTCTGTTTGTGAGAGGTTAGCTTCATTGTATCTGGAGTGTCTAAAGGGCGCCACGTGAAGATGATTTTAAACGGAAGGATCAAAGACCACAGAGATTGGGTTTTTGTGGATTATGATCCCCCCAAAAAATCCTGTTTGTGTTGTTACTGAAAGTTTAATTGATCAATCCTCCAAACCAGAAAAGAAGCAAAGTGTCACTTTAGCTGAAGCACCAACATTTGGTGGAATCATCTCAACCTACAGCTGAATGTCACAAACAACACTGCCTTGCTCAAAGGCTCCTCAGTTATGGTCACTATACACATAAAACTCAACGAGTTTTCCTCCTCAAGTCCCTTTTAAATCATATAGTTTAGTGTTTAAGGGTTTATCTTCTTAAACAGCCCTCAGCGTACCTAAGTATACTATGTCTACTATAGACCATGAACGTGTAGTGTAGGAAGTTTACTAACCAAAAACTTCTTAAACTAAATTGGAACAGTTTAACTTTACAATATGTAGATATTATATAAAAAGTAAACTTCAAGTATACCACCTCACTCTTAGTATGATTAAGTATACTTGTAGTACACTTGCTAAGGAGGTTTAAATGTTTCAGACATTTAAAGTCTCCTCTAAAAGCTTTTATTTTCAAATTGAAGCTTTGCTTTGAAATTCACATTGTTCCTAGAATTCATCTGATAATTTCAAAATAAAATTTTCGGTCCTTACACTGTTTTTCTATTTGTTAATAAAGATCAAATTTTTTTATAACTGTGACTCACTGTTTTCATGTTTTCTCTCCTCTCAGGGTTTTAAGTCTCCCATCCTGTTTGCGTTTGGTGAGCAGCCACATTCAGGCGACATTTCTGCTTCAACCACAAAACACACACAAAAAATAAAACATTTTAGGGTTTTGTTTGTGGGGAAATGTGTGGAGAATCAGTTGGAACACTCACTGCATGCAGTTCCAGGATGATATTTCATCGGATGGATTCCTTTTTTTGGCTTGTTCCACTCTCAACAACAGCACTTCCGAAAAGGTCTCAGCTTAGCTGCAAAAGAAAGAAAATAAGACTTTTATTTTTAAGATTATTTTCAAAATAAAGGTTTTTTTTTTTTTATACATTTGATTTTTTTGTGGCAGTCATAATTTATATTCTAGAGGAACTGAAGGATTTCTATTATAAAGTAGAATTCAAACAGTGTCCTGCCTATTTCCGTCTTGGTAAGCAGGCAGACGGTGAATTATATCAAAGTAAAACTTCCACTTCAGCTGTACCGGCTCTCAGATGAGGCCAGAACCTTCAGTGAAAGTGGGTCATGGGGATGAAAGTGGGACTTCCCCGTTTATTTATTGACTTTTCCTTGCTGTCTAACTTTTGGCACTTATCTCTGAGCTACCAGTCCCATTATATCTAATCACATGAAATCAAACACCAAACGCTGCTTTTGATGTTTCATGGCTGCAGCCACACTCTTGCCAGGGTGATTTAGTCCCAGCGGGGACGGTGTCTCACAGCTGTAAATAGGGACCTTTGGTTTGGTCAAGGACTTAAAGGAGAGCCCGCCTCCGTGGCGAGGCGGTTCACATTTTTACTTCAGTCCACGCCAGGTGGCTCTAAAAAGGTGAGCATTTTTGTTTTATTTGTGAACCCTCTTTGAGCCCGCTGGCTTTTAATCCTCCGTCACCCGCCACACATCCCATCAATGCGTTTGCCTAGAAGTACAGGCGCCGCAGACAAAAGGGGCCGGGGGCCATCGGCGTCCAGGGAGGGGGAGTTGTATTTTTAGGGAGGCCTGACCAGCTGCTACTTGACACATGTCGCCACCTGGCTCTGAGGACACCGTCTGCATTGTTGAAATTAGAAAGAGCGCAGGGAGAGAATGGGCCAGAGACCTGCGAATGGGATATGTGTGCACGGCAGAAACTGAGGCCTTATTAACAGCGGGGCCACACACATGCCTGCCGACCAAACAAGGGCAAGCACACGCCTCACACACGCCGATAACATTACCCTTGCATGCCACTCGCGCTCCGGTAGGGCAGTAAATGCAAAGGTATAGTGTATCAGAGGCCGGAAGGCTGAGCGTGGGATTAAACCTGTTGGGAGAAGCAACTGGTGCGGGAGGTCCTTCTGAGAGCTCAAGGACTTTCCTGCACCCAAGCGCACATTTTCCACTCTTTAAGACAACAAGAGGAGGAAATGTCTTTGATTCATACCTCTTCTCCATCGTCTTCTGTAGATCCATCCTCATGAAGCGGCCTGCAGCCATCTGAAGAAGTGAAAACACAAAAACAGACAAGCACATTGATGTATCTGATGACAAATATAAGTTTCAAAAAGATAAAATGAAACATTTAAACATGGAAAATCAATGGTCTAAATTGAGTTCAGCCTGTAGAAATGTATTATAATGTTTGAGTAAAAACATAAAAAAAACACAAAAATGTAAAAAAAGATGAGTGTCACCTGTATCTGCTGATTCTGGAGATTCTTCAACCTGACCAAGGAGCTACAGACTAGGTCTCAATGATACCTGATGGATGTCTTCACCTGGACGAGAAAGGCAATTTAAATCACTAAGAAAACGTAATTCAGGAAGGTGAATGCACACAAAAACTGAGTTTCTGTTCTGTCTTCTGGCAGAAAATCGCGTCGTGAAGAAGAGAGGAGTCAGCACAGACTTAAAGTGATGTTCATGTCATCATTGCCCTAAACATCACTGCAAGTCTTAACTGTCTCAGCCCCGGCTGTCCTTTTGACGGCTCTTTCTGAAGTGGTAGAGAGTGAGCACATTCAGGTCCGGGACATGACCTACCTTTACCTGAAGCACCTTCTCTGCAGCTACGTTGGTCTCTGATGCTGGAACACACCACAGATTGGGTTTTTATCAGACAAAGTTCTGATCATTACAAAAATATGTTTGTACAACATGTTATAAATTGTGAAACTCACTTGTTTGACATTTTTTCAGATAAATTCCAAAAATGAGAGGATTTCTATGGAGATTTTCATACAGTTTTAATGTACAGATGCTTGACCAGATGCTCAAACTGCAGAACAAATATGTGTATTTGTTGAATGGTGGCGGCGGTACATCTGCCTTTGAAGTGTGATGACAGGAATGCAGAACAGCTGACAAATCAACAACAAATGTTGGAACTAAAAGAGCCCATGAACAAAATATCTACATTACTTTTATCTGTGTCATAGTGTGAAAAATCAGTGAACTCACCTCATAGATCGCAGATGCACTGATGTAAGGAGCTAATGTGGAATCAAGCCGAGTGGGGGGGGCGCACCGTTCGGTTTGAACATACAGTCACATGTGGCTTTGGCCAGTGCTCCCACAGCATAGGCGACCTTTAGCGCCCACACAAAAATACACACATGGAAGAAACAGGCCTGTCATTCACACAGAAAGCTTCAGGCATGAGGACAGGTGCCCACCTGACCGCCAAACATGAAAGAGAAATTTTAAAAAAGCTCTGCTTCTTCTTAAAACTGATTAAACTGAGTGATGATCTAATTGATTTTTTTATTTGACACAAAGTCCTAGCAAATCTCTGTACAGATAAAAAAGTCACTGAAAATAAAGCACACCAAATTATTATTTTTTTTTTATTAAACAAGTGATTAAAAAGATTCCAGACTGCCTGTTTGGTCCAGAATTAGTTTGATTTACTCTGAAGATTGAAGAATCAGTGTAGAAAATCACAAAATCAAAATAAACCTATTTGTTTTATTTGCAGGACAAACTCCACGAAAAGCAGGTCTTTACACCTCATGAGAGGTCAAGTTCGCCGCAGAGCCCAAATAACCCCAAACCCCAGGCCTCGAGGGCCGGCCTCCTGCTGGTTTTCCAGAAATCCCGTCTTATCTGCTGCTGATTACCTGGATCAGGTGCGTCTGGCCAATAAGGAGCTTCAGTGGCAGATTGGTTGGAAAACTTGTAGGAAATCGGTCCTCGAGGCCCACATTCTTACACTCCTGCCTTGACCAATTTTTTTTAAGAGGATGACCTCACAAATCCAAGCATCCCTTGCTGCATATGTGTCCATTTCCCTGATCAATTTAACCCTTTTGCAATTTTTTTTAAATCTTATTTAATACGTTTTATTCAGTTCTAAAAATATAAGCAGTTTGTTTAAAGGCTTTATACACTCTTTATTATGATGTATGAAATGTACATTTATGAGTATATTATAGCTCATGTGGGTTTTTCACAAAATCTATGTTTATGTCAGAATTTTCAAACAATACAGAACATCAAACTATAGATTTTTTTTTAGATTCACTCACCTACAGTGACTTGTTTTTTCATTTCATCACAGACAAACTTCTCACTTTGCCTTTAGATCATCCAGAGTTCCCTGTGAAAAAACAAAACCGTTCAAAAGGTAAATATAACTAAATAATAATGTGATTTTTTTTGTGCGTGTGTGTTGTATTTGCAACTAAAATCCTCGTGGCTTTACGACAAACATAAAAATGATACAACTAAAGGAACAAAATTTTAAAGCATTTTTGAAGATTGATTTTTAAGAACTATAAGTAGGAGGAAAAGTGGAGATTTTAGATGAATCCTAAACTATTCAGAGACATAAACATTCATTACCACTGTAAAGGAATAACGGTGAAGAAACCCTAATAAACTATTTACCGTCAAAAATTAAAAATGTTAGTACAAGAGGCAAGCAGCAGAAGCATAGAAATAATCCATGGACACAAATTAGATTAAGATTTGAGTTTATAATCTAATGGCACTATATTCTTTTTGATAGAAATGTTGAAAATGCAAAATAAACAAGTAGAAAGTAAAAAAAGGACCCAATTAAAGAGAAAGAGAAAGAGAAACCTGGGAAAAAAAAAACAGAAGGCAGAATTTAAAAATAAACAGTTTCTTTCCACAGGGTGATTGATTTTATTCTGTCTGTTTTTTTCCCCCAAAAAGGAAAAAGAAAACATGTAAGAATCTGAGATGGAAAAAAAGAAATAAAAGAAAAAATAAAGCTGTGTTTGGTCTTGCATTGCTCATGAAGGAGCTGAGTGACTTTGAAGCTGCATACACAAGCTTTTACACAAAAATAAAAATAAAAAAAATCAATTTTAATGGAAAATACAAAGACTCCAATGCGTCTCCAGAGTGGAGTGGCAGAGTGACATCTGCTAGGTTCAAAAGGACAGACAGACTGATGGCAGACAGGAGGAAGAGGAGGTCACGCAGAATGAAAGCAGAAGCGTTTGGAGCAGGATGAAGCTTTTTCTTCTCATCTTTCATTTTCTTGCAAATGCAAATATATCCTTCATTTAAACACCCATGCTGTCAAACCTATCTTGAAACTTTTTAAATTAAAAGTCTGGAGCAAATAAAATACAATTGTATGAATGTCTCAAAAGAAACGTGTTCTATTTTTCTAAGAATTAATCTGTTAAATATTTTAAGTGTTTTTCAGACTAATCTTGAGAATAAAAAATACTTGAAAAATAATAAAGGGTTACAAGACAAACTCCAGATCAGTTGAAAACATTCCCACCAAACGTTTCAGAAACATGCGCACTACCTCGCTGGAGTTGGCCTGCCCGCGCGCCCCGCGGCGCAGCTCCTCTCCAGTTTTGTGGACTCTCCAAACTCTCCTCGTCCAAACAACTCCTCCCAAGACTGTACGCAGAGCCGACTCCTCTGGTAAGAAGACACGAAGCCATTGGGTAGTTTGTTTTCTGGAGTCTTTTCTCTGAAACTTTGAGGAGGCAGAAGAGGCCGCCCGTGCGTAAAAATGGCACCACATGAAAATTACGCAACAGAAAAGTCGCTTGGATGAAGTTTAAGAGAGTGCAACTTTCTCTTAAAGAGAAGGCCAGACTGAAACAAGACTCTGTTCGTTGTTCTGAGAGTAAGCACAACGAAATGCGCCCCACCGAGGTGTGCCCACATTTATAGCGCGTTCCTCAAGGTCACGGTCAGTGGACATTTGTCCCTCATTAGCATGTGCCACCTCCTCTGAAGCCCATTGGCTGCTGAGCGCCTGTCTCAATTGACACAAAAGGAAAGCAGCGTTTTTGTCATAGCGCTAAACTCCAGCAGACTATTTTTGTATCCCAGTTATTTCATGCAGCGTTCACACTGCCGAGGGAGTGGAAGAGCCTGGTACTGGGAGCATCCCAGCGCAGAGGAATTCCTTACTTTCTTTGAAACTTGTCAAGATTTTATAACAAAAACATATCAAACTGACAATGAAAATTGACATATAAGATATAAAAGCAGAAAAGTAGCTCAGAGATTAAAGGAGGCTGTCAGAAAAAATATATATATTTAGGTTTCATAGAAAGAGTCTAATCATCTCTGTCAACCTCTCAGAATGACATTGATGCCGTGCACTCAGGTTGCCCTCGAGCTCAGCAGGCTGGGATGTTTGCTATTGTGTGCCGCCACTGAGGATGCAACTTTAGAAGAGATTATTTCAGGATCTGAGAAGCATTAAACATGCTACTATAAATAGACATCATTTTATTAATAGAAGAAGATGGCGGAGTGACTTCACAGTTCAGTGTCTCCCATGGGCTGAGAAAGATCTGCTTTGTGTTAGTGTTTGGAGTCAGATGATGGTGGTTGAACTCTGAGACCTCTGCTTGTTGGATTGTCCTGTCATTGTCTCGCGAGCTCTGCGCCGCTCCTGCCCCAGCGAGTCTGACCTTCAGAGCTCTGGGAGAGGTTGGTATGGGAGCAGGGTGACAGTGCTGCTCGGGGAAGTGGGGGAGGGACAGAGGACCACAGTTTCTCAGAATAGACAAAGCCAGGATTCCTGATGGGGAGATCAACCGTTAACTGTTGCTTGTGTCAAATTTAGCTAAAGCAAACACGCCAGAAATGGCTTTCTCTGCCCCTATCAGGGATGTTTTCGCCTTGAGGGTCAGCCATCTTTGTTGACGGCCTTATCTGTGGCGGGCACAGAGGTGCCGCTGCGATGGCTGAAACTTTCTTAGGCATCAGTCAGATAGAGTGGGCTGGGGGCTATTCTGGGACAAGAGTCACTTCACAGAGGCAGAGGCTGGTTTATGTCCCATGTCACTTGGTGCACTATTTGAAAAGCTGGAATGCTGATAACACATGAGGAGGAGATGAATCCCGAAAGTCCCCAGAGCTGCTCGGCTTTAAATAAGTTCACAAACTGCGGCTCATAAACACACACACACCCCGACAGACCCCAGAGTCCGGGACGTGCAAAGCCGGCGTCGGCGTCCCGGCACATCTCTCTGCAGCCCGAGCAACAGCTGACCCCTCAGGCTCTCCTTACTGTGTTCCTCAAAATCATTTACCGTCTGATGCGGCTACTGCTCATGTTTTGAGACTTAAGTGCAGCCTCCTTTTTTTTCCAAATTAAAAAACGATATATTTAAAAAATGAGGTAGAAGCTGATTTGAGCCGAGGGGGCTCCTTCTTTGTCCTGCCAGGGATTTGTCTGCTGCCAGTTTGGTGATGTACAACCCAGAAGCTGACATTTTGGGAACGAATGCTTGATCTGGGGGTCAGTCACAGTTGTTTTAGATCATCATGCACTGAATACCAGCAGACTTAAGCAGGAAGATGGAGAGGGACGGGGAATTATGACAGCAGCCATCGCCCTTCCCTGCACACATGTCTGACAAACTTTCCAAATGAGGCAAAAATTGATCAATTATTGATCACATTTTGATTTGTTTTTACCTTTTTTGTAAACTTTTGTCTGTAATTTTTTGGTCAAACTTATGTCAAATTTTGAGAAGTCTATGATTTATTCTCTATGTGCGTGGACAGCAGCTGTTTTCTTCACTCTTAGCTGTTTATGAAGTTGCCCGTTGTGAGCTTCAGCAGTGACCTAAAGCCGAGCGCTGAAGCTGTGATTCACTCCGGATCAAAGCATTCATCGCTGGTGGATATTTCTGTAATCGCCTCGTGCCTGCCCACAATACCTTGCAGCAACTGTGTGGGCTCAGGTCTTAGCCATGGGTTCATCGGAGTGGAGTCGGGCAGGCGCGTGGCAGAATTTCACTCCAAAGCCCCAATTACCCCTCCACGCCCTGCTCCGCCACAACCCCCCTCCCCAGTCATTTACCCGCACGCATGCATGCACCACAGCAGAGACACTTATTAGTCTTTTAGCCATCGGTGTCATTCCTCTGCACTCCAGACAATAGCTCATCTCTCATTGTAGTGAGTTATGGAGCGGGTCAGAGGACCTGGGCCCGCTGACCAGCCCTGCCCTCAGTATGCATGGAAGCTCTCAGCTGTCTTTCTATTCCGGGAGGGTGGAGGCATTCCTGGGCCCAGCTGGGGCACCAGAAACAATGGGGCAAACTGCCTTATCCAAGCGCAGACAATCTGACGCACTCCAGCATCCCACTGACAGCCTCTTTGGAGCCCCCTCCTCCCCAATTAGGGGTTAACAAGGCCCTCCTGCATGAGCTGCAACAGCGGTGACTTTCATTTTTCGTTTGTTAAAATAAGTCTAATTATTAGATAAAATCTCAGTTCCTTTTATTTTTGAAATAAAAATAATATTTTTTCTACAACCATTTAAGCCAACAAGTGGGGGGTGGAGTGGACCTCCAGAAGGTCACCTGAGGTAAACGGCCACACACAGTTTTAACTAATAAACTGGATATTCACATTTATGTAAAAAAACGAGAGTGAGTTTTTAGGATTCCTGAACTCTCTTGTTTTAATGTGTTGCAGTCTTCAGTTTCTAAAAGGACTTTAAAGGCACTTGTCCATGAAAGACCTTGACTCCCTGTCAGAATCCGTCATGGCTTCACCTGATTTACTGCCAGTCCCATTGAAGGGGTTGTTTAAGACGTCCAGAAATGCAGGTGATGGCGGCGGCGGCGGCGGCGGCGGCGGCTGTCTCTTTGCACTAATTGCCGTTCTAGCAGAGCTGCTGTCACAATGAGAAGCATTTGGTTGAGTGGGATGGCCGTTCCTTCACACTTTACACAGGCTGAGTCCTACATGTGCATCAAAGTGCATACATGCACACAAACCCCATCGTCACCTCGGCCTCGCTGTCGCCTGCAGCAACTGCACACTGCACAAGTGTTTCACGCTCACATTGTGAGGTTACTTTGTCGGCGGGTTGAGACTCAACAAATGGAATCGGCAGAAGACGACTTTCAGTCCTTTAAAGTCCTGCCAAAAGGGACCAAAAGGCCAATAAACCCATTTTGTTCCCTGGAAAGACTAAATCTTAAGAAAGTAGGTCTTATTTTCTGTACTGCAAGAGAAATGCTCTTATCATGAAAGTTTGTAATAATATTAGTTTAACAAAACATGTCTTAATTATTTTCTTAAAATAAGAATTTAACCATTTTTCTTACCCCATTGGCAGATTTATTTTATTTATTTAAAGAAAATGGGTTTAGAATGTTCCATGTATTTCTAGCATTGTTGTATTTCATTAGATCCATATAAACTTTTTTATTTATTTTATATTTTGATTATTTAATTCTGTTCTGAGAAAACCTGATTTTCTTAGACATTAAGAAGTTTCTGTTTCACATGTCTAAAATATTCAGAGAAATTTGCAACCCTAAAAATCTGAGATTAAAGAATTGTAAATATACTTCAGTATTTTCTTCCACAGCTAAAGATTGGGCACATCTGAAGTGGAAAATCTAGATTCCTAATTTTGCTAGTGATTAGAACATTTGTAATGCTCTCAGTAATTTACAGAAATCTTCAATTGCTCTATCAGCAGATGCAGCATTCACCAGAACCAGCTGAGTGCTGCTGACTCAACTTATCTTTGTCTCAGTTTGAAAACAACTAAATATGTCTTAATAGATTGGTCTTTATAGATTGTTTAGTGCAAAATATAATGTGAGTTTCTAACATGAATTGAAAATTTTCATTTATGGCTGCCTGGCAAATCTTTATATATATATATATATATATATATATATATAAAACATTAAAACCGTTTTTTTAGAAGCTGTGATTCAAATCTTTGTAACTGGAACAACAAAAATGAAGAATAGAAGACAATAAGCCGAATAATCAACAATTTTTAGGTAAAAATGTGTGACAGTGTGTTAGGAGGAACATTTTAGGTGAAGATCTTTTATGACGATCACCTGAAGCACACAATTATAGAGCTACAGTAGAAAGAACCATCAGTGTTTTTAGCCGACTACCTCCCACAGTGTTGAATCAAGACTGCGGAGCAACTAAATCTCAGTTATGGATTAAAATAAAAATAATAATTTGAACCTCTAGTGTCCAACATAAAAGTCAGTCGCTTTATGGCAGAATTCTTTTTTTTTCATAAAATCTTGCTGATTTTCCCTTATTTTCCATTTCGCCTCACATTTCTTCACTGTAAAAATACAGATTCTACTCTAATTTTATCATAACATCTTCATATTTGCCATACATTTAAATACATTTTACTTTTAAATCCATTTTAATATATACAAGTTTTCCCTTTTCTTTGATGACATCAGAAAAGGTTTTAAACAAGTATTGTGCAGACGTTCCTTTTGTATTTTTATTTTAGAAAACCTGATTATATTGTTTTTTAAGGGACACTGTTTATTTTGTAATTATTCAGTCAACCTGTGTAAATTATTATTTGGATTTAAAAGGGTTTTATTGTAGGGATATACTTAAACACATACAGCACCATGTGAATATTTATTAATATTGATTTCACCCCTGTGGTTTGTAAAAGCAAATCCCTTGTATTCAGTTTGAAGGTGACACATATTTTGGAATATTTTAAATATTTTTTTTTAATATTTGCTTGTCTGTTAACATCCCTCTTCTTTAGTCCTTAACAACTTTTTAAATGTTTTGTGAGAATGGAAGGAGTTTGTTCCAAAAGAAACAACACAAAATTGTTTGATTTTAAATAGTTTTTAATCCCAATTTTTGGATTTGAATAAATATTTAATGATATAGTGATACAGTTTATGGCACAAAGTGATTTCTTGTCTTGAAAAGTTTATGTTTTGCTCAGAATTGGAGTGTTTTGTCTTAAATCTAGTTTTCAGTTTTACTTATTCCCCTCCAAGGACCTTCATTATCATAGACCTTTTCAATTTGTACTCTGTCTATATTCTTATGTAAATTCAATTTAGTTCCTATGTTTTCACCAAAAAAATCGATTTTAACATTTTTGCCAATATTCTGTTTCTTCATTTTTGCAATCCAAACATTTACATTCTCCTTCAGTTATTGAAGGATAATATTGTTCTTCCCTGTGGAGCTTTTAAATCACGTCCTGAATGACACCAGCAAACAGCTGCATTTTAGTGTCTGTAACAGTCTACAACTATTGTGGATGTACAGATATATTATTTAAAATTGGAAATTCATTTAATCTTCAAGATTCTTTAGAAATTGTTCATAAAAGGAGAATAAACATTTGAATAGATTTAAATAAAGTCTATCAAACTATTACTTTTTATTTTGAAGAAATCAATGATGTGAAGTGTTTTAGCTTTTTAAATGCACATTTAACAGCTCATTGATAAAAAAAATAGAAATAAAATAAAAACAAAAAAAAGACCTATTAAATTTAAAATCAAATTCAAATTTAAAGGGTATTTCAATTAAATGCATTCAAACTTTAATCAAAATTAATTTCTTGCTGACTGGGAGCAGCCACATTTATAAACTGATTTTAATCACCATGAGGTATCAAACAAAGTAACTGAAGGAACCAAATGCAACGAAAACTTAAAGAACTAAACGTGTGACAACATTAAACTGCAAGTGACTATAGAAACAAGAGAACAGGAGTGTAGGTGACCTGACAAAGACGAACCAAAAATAAAGAAAACAAGCTGACCCCTGAATAAGCCAGAGGTCAACTGACAAACAGAAAACAGCTGTGAAGAGTTGACAAATGAAACCTGGTGTGACCGAGGGGAAAATAAAAGGAATTTATTACAAAGCAAGTCTAAATTTGATCGGCACAAACCGTCAAAAAGGGCCCTAAACAAGAAATACATTCCTTTCAGTAAAAAAAGGAAGAATTGTTGTCACTGAGTGCACAATTTAAACAATCTGCAGTTTATATGCATTAGATGGTTCAATTGCTTTTATGGCAGGCATGTCCAAAATGTGGCTTGTGGGCCAAATGTGATCTGCATTCAAATTTCTACCAAACAGTAGGCACCTGTCATGAAATCAATAATCTGCAAAGGTTTTAAGAGCTATGATTTCTGATTTCTGATTGGCCAAATGATGTGGCTGCTTGACCTTCAAAGCCTTAAAGGTCAAATGTGAAGAACAACATTTTGGTTTGTATCAATCAATCCCTTTATTTATAAAGCTCTGTTCAACAACATGCTGTTAAACACAAGGTGCTTAGCAAAGACGGATATAAGCATTAGTTAAAACAATAAAAGTCATTAAACAAATTAGATTAAACGCAACAACAATAAAAACAGCCATAAAAATGAAGGAAGCGGTGTGGTTAAAGTTCTTTTACGGACTGCACAGATTAAAAGATAGATAAAGATCTACAAATGATAAACCATAAAAGCCATAAAATATCTAAAAGCCCAATATATAAATTATTCATTAATGAACATTATTGAGAAAGAGACAGTACATATTAACGAACATTAAAACATTTTAAAAATCAGAGCTTTTTTGTAAAATGATTATCATGTAATAATAGTACATAAAAACAAATTATTCAAAAAGTTGATTAAATGTATTATTTTAAAGCTAAATTAAAGATGTGTCTTTAAATAACATTTAAAAATCTCCTCAGAAGCAAAAACTCAAATTAAATTATTCCACAAAGAGGATAAGATACTGAAAGTAGTTCTGGATAAAATAGTTATTTGCCTGTTTGCATGATTTTAATTTACATTGAGCATTTTATTGTGAGTAATATGTAACATTTCAATGTTGACGAAAGTTTTTTTTTAAAGACAGACTTTTGTTTTCTTTGATTTCTGGTCTTCAAATCAAAAATTCTTAGTGATTTTGAAAAAAAATGTATTTAAAGATTTTTTTTGTTCTATTTCTGTTCAATTTCAAATAGTTTTAATGATTAAAAAAAAAAGTTTTGAGGGCATTTGTGGAGGACTTTGATTTGGCATTTGCCCGTTATGTTATGGGTTTTTGTCATGTTCTGTTTGAGCTGTCCCTCAGTTACATCCGTTTCAGGCTTGTCAAGATTCAAAACTGTCTTCATTTCATTAATTACCCTCAGTCTATTAAAGTGTCTGATTTTTACTTCTTTCTAGTCATGTCATCTGTTCTGTTTTGTCACCTTTTTGTTGCTTTTTGCACGTTTCAGTTTATGTATTAGATATTTTTGATTTTCTGCCACCAAGCCTGGTCTCCTGTGTTTGGGTTCACCACCACCCCTTCCTCACACTGTTTAAATCCAGCTTCTTTAATTTGAGCCAGTTGGTGAAGGTGAAGACATTTTTACCAAAACTTCCTTTTAAAACAGTAATCCACGCTTTCATCACATACAGCTGGATTACTCTCTGTATTCTGGAGTTACTCAGTTGTCCCTCTCACATCTCCAACTGATCCAGAATGCTGTTGCTCGGGTTCTGGTCAGAGCGTGTAAGAAGAACCATCACTCTCATCCTGGCTACCTGTGAATTCAGAGTTCATTTTAAGATTCGATTATTTGATTTTTAAATTTTAAACGATTGCCATGCCTCTGTGAGCATCTCTGTCCGTCAACCCAATCCGGTGTTTAAGCTTCTCCTGGAGGTGCCGAGCTCCAAGAGGGAAACGAGCATTTATAATCTGTCCACTGAAGCTGTGGAACGTCTGAAGATCTATTTTTATCACCAGGCGTTTGACACAGCATGAGACTCTGCTGTGCTGGTGTGTGGTCTAGTCTGTTTTATTGTTTTGCTTTGTGTTTTGGCATTTTTACAGCTCCTATTTATAATTTTAGCTTTAATTGTTTTAGCCTTTTAGCTGCTGTTTTTATTGTTTCTTAAGTTTTTAATGTACAGTGCTTTGCATGACTGGGGTCAGTTTAAGGTCCCATAAAAATTAATAAACTATAACTATAAAAAAATGATCATTAAATAATGAATTTGCATTCTATAGTATGGGGTCCAAAGAATGCACTTTTTCACCAAATCTGGCCCTCTTTGCATAAAGTTTGGGCTAATAATTTTTGCTTGGAAATGCAGCTGCAGCTCTCAGATGTCACAGACATCAATGTAGCAGCTCATCACATATGAGAGGGGCCTTACAACGCAGCGAGAAGAAAGTGAAGGAAGACCTGAGAAACATCTGCTTCACTCTGACATGCAGGAGGAGGATCAGCTCTGCAGTCAGTCATCTTTCTCTCTGACAGCTTATTAACTTTCCATTGTAAGTTAAAAATTACCCAAAGCCCCCAAATAAAGCAGCTTCATTCAAATCTAAAATCTATGATGAAGACACTTGTTACAAATAAGTTCAAATCAATACAAAAAGACAATTGCCAATGAGCATTATTGTTTTTTTTTAATGCAAATCAAGTGTCACGATAGTTTTCTTTATACAAAAAAGGTTTATTGTTGCTATTACATAAATGTGAAGTAATTACTTCTGCATTAATGTAGGATTCGGTGTGTTAACACCAGGGGCCTGATTTACAAAGTCCCAAAATGTGCGTAAAGCAGATGGAAATGTACGCACGTAAACTTTATTCTCAGAAAGAATCTACAGGAGAAGATGCTTCAAGTTGAAACACCTACAAAATAAAACAGTTTTATGGGGAAAACAGGACATGACTCACAGAAACGGGCGTTGCAACTCATGTTTAATGTTATTTATTACTGTGCCATACGGCAGAATGGGAATGAATATGTATTTCACATGGTTGAAATACTTTAATATTATCTATAAAATCATTTGCTTGGAAGTGCGCTGATCGCTCCGCGCTCCGTTCCCCTGAGCGCTTTGCCTGTCCTGCGCTCTCACTACAAGCGCCATCCCCTGGACACCACAGTGCTGAAGGACGCCACATAAAGAAAATCAAATCTCCAGACAATGATGATACAAGAGAATAATATCAAATGCGCAATGTTTCTTGTTGTGTTCCTCTCTGTTTCGGGAATTCTAAAAGTGTTTCCCCAAATTGTGACAAATAATTACAATAAACACCTGATCCAGTTGTGAAACTCTAAATGTTTTCAAATTTAAGCAGAGCTTCAATTTCAGCTTCAGCTAAACTGCTTATTGGTGTTTGTTTCTAATTAAGTTTCATGAATGCAGGAGTGGAAAGTGGGGAGTGCATGGGGATATCCTGTGCGTATTTACGCACAGCTGACCGCAGGTTGGTTCTCCTAACCCCTGCGAAAAAGCACGGGTCGTGCCATTTTATTTTTTGAATCTGAAAGACATCTAACTTAGGCACCTTTTTGGATTAGCTTCGCTGAAATCCTATTTATAATGTCACAAGCTCCGAGTCTCAGAGGAAAGTGATGTCAGAGATGGAGGAACATCTCAACCTCACCAAAAACAAACGGTATGTCCGCTAAATAGAGAGTGAAGCATGAAGCCATTGTGTTCCAGCAGTGTGTATCTTGCATGATGCCACCCTCTGCTGCCAAAAAGCATCACTCACATACATCCCTCACTGCTGGAGCCTATCCCAACCGTTGGGCAAAGCTGGCCCCAGAACAGGCACACACTCACATTCACATCGAGGGACACTTAGAACACTCATTTATGAAGCACATTTCAAGAGAAGTGCTTAGAGAAAACTTACAGATACATGGAGAGAACACACAAAACCCACATTCTACCGCTACACCATCATTCAGACACTATTTGTGGTTGATATTCCCAAAACAGAAAAACTTGTGGAGAACTGAAACTTAAACTGAAAGGAACAAACAAGCAAGATTACAAATACACTTAAAAAAAATCTAACTCATTTACCACAATGGACAATAAAAGCAAAATAAAATGATTAAAAATATGTTCAGAGAGCTGTGAATTTCTTTATTTATTCATATGATATGGTGTAAAAAAATATTTTATGAGTAGAATTATGCAGATATACAAATAACCACAAGAGGGTGACAAACCAAAACGATCAACTGTCTATGATAAAAAAACCTTTAGACATTAAAGTATGTGAATGAATAATGTATACTTTAATAAATTGAAGATTAAACTGGTATTCATAGACACTCATTTGATTAAATACTGTAATAGAATTGTTGAAAACCAAACAGTTCTGTTTTCATTAAGCCAAGCAAATCATTTTTTTCTCTTATTGTCTGTCACTAAGAAAAAGTTTTTGGTTGTGTTTTATTTGTACTCCACTTTTATTTTTGAGAGATGGTGTGACATTTTTCTACGGTCACTTCTGACAAACAGCAGAATTCACAATGGCATCCATAACGGGGAGTTTATCAAGTCCTGCTGCAACAAAATCTCAGGAAGGCCTCCCTTTTTACTTTTTTTTCCAGATTTTCCATCAGTTAAAAATTATATTTCATAAATGTAAATTTATGACTCGGATTCCCTTTCAGATAGACTATAAGGGAAGAATGAATGGATGGATTTGTAGTTTTACAGAATAGAAAAAAAAATGTTCTGGTTTATAATCCAGATTTTCAACATTGCATCTAGAGAGAAGCTTATTGAAGTCTGAAACAACTGCAATGAAAAAATACCCTCAAAATGTTGTTGTTCTCTAAATTTTAGGGTATTTTAAAAACTGAAAGGTGTGGAATGAGCTTTAAAAAATCTTAAGTGAATTTACTTTTTCTTTTTTTAATAGAACACACCAATTATGTCATGGAAATAGGGGAAAAATACCATCTCTTAGTAAAATATTTTGTTGATTTTTTTTAGGTTTTGACTTCAATGAAAGCAGAATTTATGTAAGTGACAAAAATTGCTTGCTTATGAGATCTTATAAGAGCTCAGTGGCTTTGTGGTAGAGTGTCTGCCCTGGGAGTGGAAGGCCGTGAGTTTAAGTTCCCAACGGAATCAGACTGTAAAAATGGGATGTCCCTGCTTGACGCTCAGCTTTAAGGACCCACTCCAATGAAAATTCTGTTTTTAACATGTTCTTGTGACATTTTTCTTGTGATAGAAGATGTTTGAAGAAAATTAAGCTTACAATTTCATTTCTGAGTATTTGTTTATTTAAATTGTTGTAAATCAAGAGCAGAAAAAAAGCACAGCTGTGACAGGTGCTATAAGCTCCCTGTTCCGCTGTATTTCGATGTATCCACTTGAATCCACTTAGAAACCAGGTCCTTAAAACAGCAGTTTTTTATTTTTTTTTATTTTTTTAGCTACATACAGCATAATCATAATAAAAAGAACACTGGGAATGCCATTACAATAGATCAAAAGATTATTTGAATAAGTCCTTGGTTCAAATAACCTGCTTTTACAATTATACAGAAGAAAAAAAACTTTACTAAAGCACAAAACTATGTATTCATATGCACAAACATTTTACAAACACTTCTTTATCATTTAATTTCAACAACAAAAGAGCCACCACATGCCACTGTGTTGTTATTTTAGGTTGACATTTTAAAAAAACTTTTTGATTCTCCCTATAAATGTAATAATCATAATTAAAGGACCATTGGGAACCTTTTTAAAATAGATTAAAAGACGGAGTGGGACTTCATTCATAAATCTCTCCCTTTTACAGTGACATCTTTGACCACTAGGGGGAGCCATATCCCTGTTTGCCCGTGAATTTCCTTCTTCAGCTTGAGGGGAAGCTCAGAAGGAACTTCAGGACTGAGCTGCACCTTGCAGGCAGCTGCTGGTATTTCAGAGCAGGAAAACAAAGATGTTTAAAAAAAAAGTACACTTCCTTTATTTTCCTCTGGAAGTTGGAAGCTTTGACTTTAGTTAGATGGTTTCACTGCTTCACCAAACAGGTATTAATATGATATTTCTGCCTGTTTTCTGAATGACAGGAAGAGGTTATCTCAGAGGAAGTGGAAGTAGGAGCGTCCCTCTGCCGTGCTCATACACACCCTCCCTCCATGGCCTTCCATTTGCCTGCCCATCCTGTAGCTGGGACCTTTGTGAGCCAGGAACACCCCCGTTTCGCTGGTCCGTGGCTGCCTGCTAGTATTTTGGTAATCGTCATCCTCTCTGACCTGCTGGCCCGATCCTGGCGCCAGGAGTCTCCACGCCTCCCCACCACCCCCTCTGACCGCCCACCCCCAACCCCACGGATAATTCAGACCAGCTGTTGCAAGGTGCCGTGCCTACTCCCACCCACTGCAGACTCACACTTGCCTCCTCTGCAGGCCTGAAAGTCAAGCTCAGGGAGGAAAAGAGCCAGGCTGTGGGATTTTTTTTGGCCCCTCAGCCTTTGCGTTGGGTCTCACTGGTGCATAAAATAAATCCAAGTCAATCACAATCCTGGGTTCTGCTCTGCAACAAATCAGAGCCATGTCTGGATTTGATGTTGTCCCACATATTCTTCTGAGAATAGTCCTCTGGCCGGCTTTCAAATACTGATATTTGCTCTTTTGTTTTCTCACCAGAGACGCTGACCTGATTTTTTTTCTCCTTCCTCCAAACTTTTTTCAGTCCTAATGATTTGGAGTGTGTGCCACAGCGAAGGGAGAGTCCTCACAGAATTGAGTTTTGGAGCAAAATGCCACAACAGAGCGTCTCTTCATGGGAGTCACATGAAGAGCATGTGCGTCCTCAATGATCAAGTGATACTGCAAGGATATTGAGCCTTATTGCCAAGGAATGTATGACAAGAAGATAGAAGGGAGGGGGCTCAGATTGTTATAATTCTTTCATTTGGATTTTCAGTCCATTCCTGTGCATGTTCTTTTGCACAGGCGTGTGTTTTTAACATTCAGGGGCTCTGTGTAAAGTTAGGTGCCTCTCAGTCTATGGTCTAACCACAGTGGGACTCTGGGCTGAGATGGAGGGGAACCCCAAGCTTTTGATCCTCTCCTCAATCCCAGGCTCTGCTGAGTAACAGCCCATGAGTGAGCTGCATGCATGTGTGTGTGACAGAGGTTTGGGTCTTTTTATTTTTTTCTTTTTCCAGCGGCGCTGGTGGTGGTGCGGTTGCCTCGTAGAGCGGTGGTGGACGGTTGTCAGAAACAGAGGCCCAATAGAGCTGGACAGGGAGGGGGGGTGAGGTTACAAAGAGCTGTTCTGGTGGAACTATGGAGGAAAACAGTTCATGCTGCATTGGGATTTCCTGTCTTTGCCCAGGCCACCCCCTTACCCTCACCCCCACCTCTTTAGCCTGTCTATCCGCTCTGTTCTTGACCCCCTTTTGCTGTGGAACAGGTGAGACGGGACTGAAATAGAGCAAAAGAAGGCTTGGACAGTGGTCCAGCTTAGAGGGAATCCCTGTTAGAGACTTCATGGTTTGCTATCAGCTTTCATTTCCTCCCTTGATGTATGCATCCGTGCACTTAGTAGTGTGTGAGCTGATTTTAACAATTCAATTTGTATTGTAATTTGTGGTTGGCGATACAATTCATAGTTGATATTGGTTCATTTTTAAAAACCTAAAATTGATCTTCAGCCAAAAAATGTAACCAGTGTGACTCAGAGATAAATATCTGGTGTTGAACAGGTGAAATTTTCCAGATTTCTTGTATTTGTTTTAAGATAATACATTGTAAAGTAAATACATGTACAAACAACTAAACAAGAATGAATCTCAAATTAATTTATCAGTTTTTGCTGTCATCATGTCTGCTGCGATGGCCCTTAGTTATTATAGTAAGATAAACCACCATGCCTAAATCCAAATGGTTTTTCCAAGAATGTTTATCAATTTATTTCATTTTGAAACAATTTTCTAAAGCAGTAGTGTCAGAATCCAGGCCTCGAGGACCAGTGTCCAACATGTTTTCCAACCAACCTGCCATTGAAGCTCCTCATTGGCTAAAACACCCGATCCAGGTAATCAATCAGCAGCAGATAAAGCAGGATTTCTGGAAAACCAAAGGCCGGTCTTGGAGGCCTGGAGTTTGACACCTCTGTTCTACTGAAGTAGGTCGATTAATAACTCACCTCAGACAGACTGATCTGGTTGGATCGTAGGAATATAAATCAATTCATCGATTGATCTTTATACCTCTAGCTGAGGGGCATTAGGAGACGCTGCTGCTTGTGCTCACTGTGGCAAAGACAGGTGCGTCTCCATTTGGCAGCTCCCAGACGTGTTGCACTGGTGCCAAAAAGGAGGTGGATGAAGGATGTGGGGGTATAAAAGTCCTTCCAGGGCTTTGATGTAGAAGTGTCAGCAGCAGAGCTGGGGGGCATGTGTCACTCATTAGCAGCGTGGTGAGAGTGTGTCAGCCAGCTTCGTTTTTTTAAGAGCCGAGCGGAGATGATGCTGTGAAAATGGCGGCTCACAGGGTGCTCCTGCTAATAAATCCTGAGGGTGGTGTCGAGGTCTGGTGGGAAGTTGGAGAGCTAAAAATAAACCGTGAAGGAGAGAACACTGCAAGCTTGCTTTAATAAGGGCCTCTGTGTGCGGGGCATTGTTTCTGCCGCTCTTTGCGCTGCACACATTCATGCTAAACTGATAGCACAGGAAGTGGAGGAGACGATCTGAGTGAAAAAGCTCCACTGCCAGCATTCGCTGTCCTGGGAGAGGAGGGAAATGGAAACCAGATGTCTGGGATCCAGCGTGAATATGTCAAAGCTCTAAGACTATGTTAGTTCCTCTGCTTCCCATTGGCGGACAGAAACTTTTCTGCGCTGTCATCAGTAATGTCTGTAATACTCTCTCCCAGCGGACGTCTCATGCAGCCTTGGCTGCAGCTAAGAGCTGCAGACTCTGGGAAAGAAGCTTCTCCGGTCCAGAAGATGGTCATTTTCAGTATTCCTTGGGTTTCAGACCTCAACACATTCCTCAAATTTCAGGTTAACTTCCCATATCCCTGGGCTCAGCCGGGTGGCAAATCTCTCAGCACTCCTTTGTGGATAGATTGCTTTCTCTTGCTTGAGAAAATAACAAGCTCCAGAGTAATGACTTAACAAGCATCGAGATAATGGCTTCAACATGTGCAGCACTGTGTGCATGTGTCTCTGTGCATGCGTGCTGTTTCGAATGCAAAAAAATGCTTTACTTGCTGGCTTGTGAGCGCCTATTGTTCGACTGTACAGAATCGATCTCTGTTTGGTTGTTTGAAAACTGGTTGGCTCTGGAGACTCGGAGCTGTTTGGGAGCAGGAAGCCCTTGCCGTGTCACCGTGACGGCTCGGCCCGTGGGGTGCTGGATCGGGTGTTTTCCATCAGAAGCAGCTGTTGCTTAGGCCTCCCACACAGGCGACAGCTTTCCAGCCTGCGTGTTCACCTAGATGTGTTTGTGTCCGAGGATGTGGAGGATGGAGGATTGATTCATAACAACATGGCAGCTGCTGCATGTGTGTGTGTCTTTAAAAGTGTCATTTAGCATTTTGACCAATGCTTTTACACAAACACATCAAAAGCACAAAAGGAAGCTACAGCAGAGCTACAATAGGTCTTTACATCGATTCAATTCAATTTTATTTATTTTGCCCAATATTACTATATGGTTGTCTCAACGGGCTTCACACCAGTAATTGTCCAAAAACATAAATCCCTCACAAATTCGTAAAAAATAGCTGATTGCTAAACTAAGCTAAACAGATTAAACTAAACTGGGCATCCCTTCCCTTACACCCTCCTTTTCGTTAAAGAAAAACTCCTAAAGAAATCGATTCTAGGGGGAAAAAAGAAGAAACCTCAGAGAAGTCCACATGAAGGAAGTATCCTCTCCCAGGACGGAGAGGCAATGTACCAGGACTGTTAAGAAGAATCAGCGTATCTAACTCTACAACTACATGTTTGAACAGTGTAGCAGATGGGCTCCATCCAGTTGGAGCTGGGGGACAGCTGGGGGACAGCTGGGGACGCGAGATGAGCCAGAGGCGAGGTCCACGGCCAAGGAAAAGCGCAAAGACAATCCTTTATCCAGATGGATCTGGGGAACAGCTGGGGGCACTAGTCGAGCCGGAGGCAAGGTCCACAGCCAAGGACCACCTGGAATCTGGAATCTCTATCACTTCCCCGGAGGAGAGTGGGAGAGAGGGACAACACATGAAAAGCACTGCACCAAACTTTAGAAACAAACATTAAAATTCATCTCTGATTTAGGCAGGACTGTTGGCGCAGAAGTAAGCCTCCACTGCTATCCCATCAGCCCTTTGTCTGCACTCCCTCTTGCTAGCTTACAGTCCCTTACAACCCCAACACAACATTATCGATGCAACAAAAATGGTGAGAAATATCAGAGCTGTCCAGTCGCATAGGTTGCCAGCTTAAACGAGGAAAATGAAGACAAATGTGGATGTATTTGTCTGCAAGAGGATCCATGGACTCAAGCAGAGATTGTAGCCCACCTATCATGTTTTCTGTTATAAATACGCTCTTTTTTTAATCCACTTTTTTTCTGTCTGCTCCTGATTCCCAATGATTTGAATAAAAAATACTCAGAAATGCAAGTTTTAAGAATATTATCTATAAACACCCTCCATTATGAGAAAAAGGCCACATGTTAAAAACTTACACACACACAATAAAATGTTTTTTAGTAGTGGGTCTTTAAGCCAAACTATACAAGGGTGTTCATGGGAAGTGGCACACCTAAGGTCTCCGTCATAGTTACCGATCCCCTTCCTGTCAGTGACATGTTCATGTGCAGCACGTTCATCCTCTGCATGATCCAACTTGCCTAAAAAAATCTGTTGCTTTTTCACACAGAGCTTTCGAAGTTTCAGCAAATCAAAGCCTAGAAAAAAATGAGCAAGTGTTGTTTCCCAGCACTCTGACTGATGCTGTTTACACACGGTTACACTGTGACATGTTCTGACAGGTGCGCACCAATCGGCATTATCTATTTCATAACTCTATTCCAAACCCTCAGGCTGCAGTTCAACGTCATATTGCACCTTGCCTGGGAAAATATGCTCAGGTGAAAAACAGGTGCGCTGGTGTCAGGTGTTAGGACTGTTAAAAGCTCCTAATGTGTTTCAACTTAGCTTTTAACAGATTCTACCTGACTCAGTGAGTTTCAGAACCAAGTAAACACAAGTAAATTTATGGAACTCTTCATTAATTTATTTAACTTAATTCTGACGTGTCAAGTGTGCTCTGATTAGTCTAAAATAATCTCTAATTTAGCCTGATCTCTGGAGCATCACCAGGGTATAAACTTTGACCTCTTTGCTATAGTCACATGACCACAGCTAAAGTTTGGAGAGACTAGGAAAGAAGATAATAGACATGAGCACAATAGTCCCATCAAAGAGAAAAACACTCAGCAATTTGGCTGTATTTAGCAAACCTGAGAAATTGCAACACATTTTTCAGTTTTTTTTTTTTTCGCTTATGCAAAGTTTGGTCAGTGCAAAAGTCCTAGTCACCCCTTTTGTGCTTCAGAGGCTGTTTTTTTATCTTGTTGTCAAAATCAATTGCTGTCCAAGATTCTCAAAAGTGCTTTTCGTGTCCGGATCTTTACTACTTTCAAAGATATTTTCTCTTTTTTTTCTTTATATTTTTGTTGCTGTCGTCTTCCTGTTTAGCCGCTGACCCATGAATGACTAAAGCACGAAAAGGATCACGAAAACATCTGGCATCTTGAAAGCGACGTGTAGGAAACAAGAGCTGAAACTTTTACACAGTCCTGTCATTAGCAGAGACATGAAATGCTTGCATGTCCTCAAATGGAAATTGTTTAAAGAAGAGTTTGATCTCATTTAAGCAACATGAGCGATTGCCAGTGCTGCTAAAAAGCCTCTCAGCTGTTGCAGAGGAGGCAGGGACTGTGTTAAATAAACCAGTTCTGGTTTCAGCAGAGTTACATTTAATTTCAGAGTCACCCGGGGCAAGATTTGAACTGAGACCTTTAAAAAAGAAAGTCAATCTGAGTTTGCAAATTACTGTTAATCAGAGGTGATGACTAGAAACGGCGAGGTGCTTGATTGAGGTTTGCAGAATAAGCCAGAATGCAACCAAAATGGAAATGATTTACACTTTGAAGATCATGTAAGAAGTCATCTTTAATTTCCAGTCAAGTCTGTTTTAGTTTTGTCCACACAATCACTCATCATCTGCCTCAATGTCACATAAGAATTTGGGAGTGATGGTAGTCTAAAAAAGCTGGGTCAGGCTACTCTCTGAGAAGCTCTCGTTTCCTGCTCCAGGCTAAAGTTTGGGTTTATTTTCCTCCTGCATCCCCTCTCCAATCCCACCAGTGTGAGGCAATGCCCAGGACCATCAGGAAAAGCAGAGAACTCCGGCGCCATCCATCTTTGTGACCCCCCCTCCCTCAAATTTCCCCCCTCTTTTCTCTATGCTCTCACTGGCATGGAGTCCAGACTGCAACACATGTCTCTGATCAAGTCCAGCCTGCGTCATCAGTTAGTAAACTCCAGGCTCCAGGAAAACCAACAGAGAACACATTCATAGCCGGCGACCCTGTGACTGAGTGTGTGATTCATTACTCTTTAATATGCACCCTTACCCCCATCCTCAACCCACCCCAACCACTTCTCCCATGCAGCCTTGGGGCAACTCCACAGCCTGATCAAATCCATCATTAGGCATATTTGCGGTGTTACTGTCGTTGGCATTATTTTGCCGATGCTGTGGTTTTTTTCTCATTGTTTCTGTCTTGCAGCTTAGCAGAAAAGTTTTCACTCTGCAGTCTCAACTTCGTGTCAGTGCTTTAGTGTTGGAGCGTGAGACAACTCCCTGATGTGCGTACTAAAGGAAGAGTGTTAACCCAGATCACTGGAGTGAGGTGATAGACACAGAGAGGTGCTAATCTTGGTGGAGGAGGCAGGGGGAGTAACGGATCAGGTTAGAGGTGTTCAAGGAGTAAACCTCTTGAAACGAAGAAATATGTTGACTTTCAAGCATAAAGCTTGAGGAGAATTGTCTCCCTTCACCCATCAGACACTTTTCTACACACAGATAGTTTAGTTCGGGTTCTACAACACATCTAGATGCTTCATTGGACTTATCCAGTGGTGATAATCAACTAGGGGCTAAAGAAACCCTTAAATGGAAGTCACAAGTCCAGTCAATGTTTTCATGAGTCAACGTGAGCTGTATTAAGAGTCTGTCAAAAAAGGGGCATACCTACCATTAAGCAATAGTGATCGATCTCCCAAAATGTTGGAGGTCCCTCACCGAACACTTAAAAAGAGTGTCTAAGACAATTTTCACACTTATTATTTTCTAACTCTGTCATAAAAATAGAAAATCATGGACTTAAGACATGCTCATGTGAAGGTATACAAATCAGCCCCATCTGGTGTATTCAAGAGCACACTATACGGTGTCATGAACGTGCATTCCGCCAATGATGTTCACACTGGACCAGCACCAGACACAGTCTTTTGTTTTTTTTTTACCGTTTACCAGCTCATGTCCGCCACCTACAGTTGCAAGCAAGAGGCTCAGTGCGAAATGTTAAAGCGGTTCTAATAGTGCAAATCTTGCTTTTTCTTACATGAATCTTGCTTTTTCGATATATGAAAGACTTAACCCTTGTGCTATCTTATGGACCCAAATGACCCAAGCCTTAAGTTGACGAATGTGGATTAAGGTGGACAGGATTTCATGTTTGCCACGAACACCAGTGAAAATCAAAAATAATTTAAAAAAAAAAAGAAGTTCAGCGTCTTGTGGGGTCCAGATGACCCCACTCTCAACGTCAACATACGAAAACACAAGGGTTAATATTTGCGGCCAAACAGAAAAAGCAATTTCTCTTTTGTGATCAAGTTTACAACAGTTGTTTTAGAAAGGACACTACCCATACTACCAAATCTGAGTCCCTCATTGGTCAAAGTTTACTGTTTTCATGATTTAGCAGTGGTTGAACTTCCAGTGTGCGATCAATGTTGTGTATGTGCCCTCAACCAGATTTAAAAACGTGCTTAGTGACGGGGGAACGCAAGAGTTCTGGACGAAGCACGAAATTTGTGTGTCCACAAAGTCTTTTCATTGAAAGAGGAATGCAAGTATATGTGACCAGTGTGTATGTATTTGTAGAAACTATTCCTTCAACAGCATGGCGGGCAAGTTTGTTGCTGATCCAGCAAGCAGAGACTCTCCAAAGGGATTTGAAAAAGTGGTAAGATGAACTGTCGTTATCCTAGCAGCTGTGAAAATGATCATTATCTTGTTGATGCAATAAAAGAAAAGAAATCCATCCATCCATGGTTTGACCCAATGTAACGAGTAAAGAGACATAAAAGGAGAGGAAAGGCAAAGGTAGGGGCAGAAAATTATAATTTAGGGATTTTTTTTTCTTTGACACTCTTAGACTTACTGTCTTGTTCAAGTATTTTTGTTTCTCATGCCTTCTTTGGTAAAACATGAAAAATTAAAGAAAATATTAGATCCTAAAATCTTATAAATCTTATAAATAAAATCCATTGAAGTCCCCCTGTGACAATTTATTTTATATATAAAGAAAAACATTATCAGTAGTGTTTTAATTATGATTATGAAGTTTTTAAACCAAAATACCACAGCCTAAATGTCTTTAAAAGTCATTTTACATGTTGATGTGAAGCCTCTGTTTCCAAAATCTCCTCTGAGGGGGCGTGGCTTTTGGATCTGAGCTGAGTAGCCCCACTCCTGATTGCCCCCCCGTCTGTGTCTTGCTAGCATAAATCTTCATCACTTCTACATAAAAGCTTCAAGCAGTATCGGTAATAACCAGTCGTATCGTTTTGAGCCGGATGTCAGCTCAGACGAAGTGAAGAGCTTCGTGGACCGCGCTTACTACAAAAGACTGCAGTCAAATGAGCCGCCGTTCTAGCAGAGATTTTCCAGCGTTCTCAGCCCTGCTACCATAAGTATTGTATGAAACTCACACAAAAAAAAATCCAGTGATGGTGGATTTGACCACAGAAATGTGAACGGCGGCTCATTTGACTCAGTCATGGGAAAATGCCATCTTCTCTTTTCCAGCACCTGAGCTAGACACGCTAGCTGGGCCAGATAACACGATCGTTGTAATTCTACCAGAGCCGCCTTTCTCTGCTTCAGAATCTGCTAGAATTCCAATGATCGTGTTATCATTTAAACGTTAAGTCAAAGTACTCTAACACTGGAGCGTCGCCGGAGACATCTCAGGTGTTAAAGGGTTGAAGTGGGGGGGCGGAGGGCTTTTCCTGGGAGCGTTTTCTCCAGGTTCTGTGTGTCATAAGCGCAGGATGAGTCGTGTTTATGAGACGCTGACAGCTCCTTCCTGCCTCACAAACCTTGAGCGCTGACTCCTGCTGCAGCGAAGGCCACTTTTTAAGGTTCTTGGCCACCCAACTCCACCCCAAAAGCCGGGTAAGAGACCAACCATGGCTGGGACAGCTGAACGGGGGGATGGGACGTGTCGCTGGTGGTAGCAAAGTGCAGCACATGAAGCACTTGATCTTTGCAGCTCTTCATCCTGAGGCAGCTTTTTTGGGGGGTAAAGTAGGCCAATGTAAACTCCCACTTCCTGTTGGCCTTGTCTCCAAGGGAAAGAGATGATCCTTCTGTGAGGAGGGAAAGGCCTGCCGCTCTGAAGGGACCGTTTCCACTTAATACACACACAGACACACACATAAACAGAAATACAGCCGAGAGAGTGAGTGGGAGAGCGAGGAATACACAAACACAGTGGGGTTCAGGAATGTTAAACACATGCTTTATGGCATAAATAGCAGCCACTTTTGGTAAATTACAGTGAGTGCTCTGGCACTGTAAAGCACACAGCAGGAAAATGCTCTCAGATTTCACATCCAGGCCCTCTGCTCTCCCCGAGGAACAAGAAAGGGAGCATGTTGTGTTTTTAGTTCTGTAGAAAGACGCCTAAAGAGGTGCAGTTTCATCTCTGACAAATGTAAACTTCTCCTGACCGATCCAGACTAGCAGCTGGTGGTAAAGCAAACATCTCACTGGAAGGAGAAATTAAATCAAACTCTATCGGAAAAAACATTTAAAACCTTTTTTTTTTACCCAGAACATGACCTGATTTTTGCTAACTCCCAAGTCAACTTCCAACATCATTTGTAAATTGTTTCAAACCTAAGTGAAAAACAGTTTTCCTACACTGCAAACCAAAAAGGCAAAAAGTAGGGAAAGAACACGAACAAGAAAATCACTTAAAAGAAGTAAAATTATCTGTCCGTGCAGTAATTATTTTTACTTTACAATAAAATATTAAAATCTAAAAACCAAAAGTTTTACACAAGCATTCAAAAAGGGAAAATATCTAAAATATGTAACTGTTAGAATTACTTCAAATTGAATAAGTACTTCTTTTCAAGTTTTAAGTAAATGGTTTGTATTTGTTGAGTTTTAAGTACTTAACTGTAGTTTAGTTTGATTGCAGTGGAAAGATGATATTCAAATCTTAGCACACATTGGCTCATCTCAATAAATCTTCTTAAAATCTAAAACTAACGCTTACACTTAGAACATAAATCTACATTTTTGTTTCCAAAATAATGATAATTGAACTTTTAAGTAACATCAAACCAAAAATTAGAGTGAAATTTGAGTTTTTTGAGACTTCAATCAAGTTTTTTTATTGCCAAGGGTATGGAACAAAATGATTTTAACTCATTTTAATAATAATTTCCTTATCCTAGCTTAGCTCAATGAAACAAAAAGTCAACTGTGCTGATTTTCAGAAAAACTTCACTGAAGAAAGTAAAACATTAACAAATTTTCTGTAATTTGTTACATTTAAAACGATTAGCTTTCACCACATTAAAATTTTGAGTTGATGGTTTACTCAACTTAAGAATTTAATTTTATGAAAACCCATATTTTTTAAATGTAACAAGTTACACAACTTTTGTTAATTGATCCAAATATCACCTCTTACAGTGTTGGAATGGTGTAGAACTAAGATAGATTAGATTTTTTTTCAAATTGACTTAAATTTCTAAAAACAAGGTTTTAAATCTTTGCAAGTAGTTTGTACAAAGAGCCTGGTTTGCGTTCCAGTCTCTTCGGCATTGAGTTGAGTCAGTGCAGAAGATGCTGTGGTTGCTCCGAGCACATTTCCCTGACTCAAAATCAGGAAGGGTTAGTGGAACAGCTTACCTCACTCCTCATTGGGCCTCGGCCCCCGCACGCCGACTGAGGGCCTGGCAGGAAACTGACTAGTAGTTTGACTTACTGACTTAGAGCAGAGGAGCCATGGGAATCTAAAAGCCCCAGTCTGGAAAGACTCTGACTCACCGTCTAGCAAGAGGAGAATATATACACATGCAGCTAAAAGAGGTTTGCAGATGAATTCATGGGATTCGCTCAAACTTTTACGTCAATTCAAAGGTCCCTCGCGTCTGCACAGCCCTCCATGTTTACGCTGCGACAGAGTGAGGTAGACGGCAGGTGGAAACTAGAAGCAGGTGCATTCAGTTGCCCATCACACCCTGTGCTCACCTGCGCATCTACAGTTTACTTCCCAAACAACGGAAACTTCTTTAATTATGGGATGCAAAGCAGAAATTTCCCCAGTTAATGATTAAAAACTCACATCAAAGCAGAAATCCAACTGTTGCTCTGCTTAAGTAAATATCTGGTCGTTTTAATAAACATAAATTACTTTATTGAATGAAAAGTTGTCAGTTACAACATACAGGTTTTACAAGTGAACACACAAGCATGGTACAAAAAAAACAGATGAAATAATACATCATTTGCACATTGCACTAGAAAAAAAAAAAACAGAATATTTAGGAAAGTTCATCTTTGTGTTGTCCATCTTCTTTCATCACATGTCAGGCAACCACATTTCTGTGGTGTAAACTGTAAAAATCTTTGGTCCCAGCCTTCTTATGGTTTAAAAAAACAAATAGAGCGGATTTCTGCTAATACTGCATCAAGATTTAAAGCCACAGCTACCAAATGAGGTAAAATAAGGCACATTTTGGCTGAAAATGCATTACAATGTCATAGGAACATTCATTACAAATATATGGCTTTTATATGGCTGGTATTATTAACACTGTGGTAACCAGGAGTGCATGGCTTTTATCTTGATTTCTTGGTAAATCTTCTTTGGAAAATAGCAGAGCAGATTTTCCTATATCTCTGAAATCCATCAGTTTAAAGGGAGTGTAGTCATAACAGAGGCTTAAAGTCATCCCCGCTAAAGCACTAACTGGTGCCATTCTTCTGTTATGACATACTTCCTCTTTTTCTCTTAAGCAAACCAAGGGCAGTGGAAGTCACCTGCTCTCGACCAGCGAAGGTCATGGCTTCAGCACCTGTTAGCACCTCATCTATCTGCGCCGCACTACCAGAGACAGCTGTGTGTGCATTTACTTTTGTGACACGCCAAGAGATTTATTCCACCCACGCACCCCTACCTCTGAGCAGCTGTGTCTCTAAGCCATGATCCTGAGCTGACCGGCACCAAGACTGAGACAGGAAAAGGCACCTCTTACCATAAAAAGTTCACAACATACTTGCTGCTCGGAATGGAAACAATACAGACAAAAAAAGACTGATATCAAGTGAGTTTCTGCATTGTTCTGGTCAGATTTTGGTCCTCCCACAAGCCCTTATGGAAGACTGGAAGTAAAAAAAAAATCTGCTTCTCAGCTGTAAAATAATGGCTAAGAGAAGCAAAAAAGCTTGTAAAGTCAGATCCATAAATGGGGTTTGGTTCCCTCCAGGTCTGTTAAAATTAGGCTTTGCAGGTCCAAAACAGCCTAAGTGGGCCTGTGCCGACCTCCTCTCTTCATCCAAGAGTCCTCCTCTGCTCTGAGCTCTCGTTAAGCCTCCTCCTCCTCTCTTGCGGTGTCTCACACAGAGGTGGAGCAGCAGCCTGATGAGCTGTGTTTCTGCAGCAGCGACATGCGGCTGAAGGTGCGAGAGCAGACGCTGCATTGGTATTTCTTCACCTCTGCATGGGTCTGCAGGTGAGCTCGCAGGTTGGAGCGGTCAGCGAAGGCCCGGTTGCAGTGGGGGCAGGAGAACGGGCGCTCTCCTGGACAGAAGAGGATGAAAACACAAAGTTCACCTGACTGCAGTGGTCATTCACATGCAGCGATGGGCCTTCACACAAGCTCTCCATTAACACCTCACACACACATGCATACACATTGTGAAGATAATGAAGAAACACATGGCTGTGTGGTGATGGTGGGGGCTGAGGACCTGACTGAATTAGCATGATTCAATCAGAGCCAAATGAGATTAGCACGCTAACAAGTTGCTGCAGGCTCCAAGAGCTCAGTGATAGCAGCAAGCGTTCAGGCATTCTTTGCAGCTTTTGTCCCTCCTCTGTCCCCATTCTTCAGCAGCCATGATAAGATAATTAGCCAAGCAGTCATTGTTGCTGGGACATTAAACACAATGAGTGATCAATGAGTACTAAGTCTACACAAGGCTTCCTTGTGTGATAATGTCTGCTGATTGGGAGTAGAGTTCATCAGATTGATTGTCATGCTCCAATGATGAGGGAATGACCTGCTGACTCACAACAACTGCAGCCAGAGATGCTGTGAACTACAGAAATGGGGGGATTTCAATTTCAACATCTTACCTGTGTGTGTGCGGATGTGGCCACGCAATAGCCACGGCCGGGAGAAAGCCTTTCCACAGGTGGTGCAAACGCAGGGCAGGGTGTGTGAGCGGATGTGCATCTTCAGAGCCCCCAAGCTGGTGTACTCTTTGGGACAGTGTTTGCAAAGGAAAGCCGGTCTGGCCGCCGTGACGCGAGTCTCCCTCTCTTCCTCCTCTGGGGGACTGATATGAGCCATAACGCCAGTACATTTCATCCGCTGTCGAGGGGCATACGTGTGCACCGGTTCAGGGCTGGGAGGGTCGGAGGAGCGTCCTTCATCCTCCTCCCCGCTGCTGCTGGCACTGCTACTGAGGCTGCATGGGGAGCTGAGGTCCAGGGGGGCTGAGGTGGCAGAGAGATCTGACTCTGAGGTTGGCAGGTACAGGGCCGGGATGACACTCAGGTCCCACAGCAGACCTGTGGTGAAGCAGGTGGCAGAGCCGTCTGCTGATGAAAGCTCGGCAACAGGATACCTTTTGGGTGAAGAGTCTGAAAGAGGAAGAGGAGGACAGTCAGTGGTCAGCAGCTGGATGATTATTAAAATCAAATTATTTCAATCTGAATTATAAAATAGTACCATAACAACATTTTATAAACGTCCAACATCTGGCAAACCTCTGTTCTGCACTTATTTGGCACACTGATCCATGTCTTTTCCTGAGATTTGACTGAGCATAAAATAAAAGCCATATGGGAAAGTTCCACGGGCCGTTTCCTCCCACGTATTCACGAGGGCTTGTAACATGAATAGAGCTCTGTGTGCGCGCAGAAACGGGGTAAAGTGCATCTAACGGGCCCCGACTTGATTTGGGAGTCGCCTGCTTTCGAAAATGCTCGACTCTACTTAAAATAACACAGCAGGTGCTTTTCAGTGAAGTTTGCGTCAATGACGTAAGGATAGGGTGTTTTTTAAGGCCAGACAAAAGTATTAAAACATATTTTCTACTTACCATTCTGACATTCCAGTTCACTGTAGTTTGGCTTTTGTTTAGCAAAGTACTTTTTGACTAAGAAAGACCGAGGCATTGTCCCCGTGGAAGTAGAATTTCTCCGTGCGTAAAAACAACCCGTGGCCAAGACGCACGTTGGAGAAAAGCAGATCCTGTCGTTTTCCGCGCGTCCCGAAGAATCCCAGAAATATCCTCTTGTGGTCCAAGAGTCGGGGGGTGGACTTCAGCAACGAAGTGATAGCTTCAATGCAGAGTTACTAAATGCTGGTCTCTGTTCTGAAATACTCTGACACAGGCAGTAGGGGTGTGCTCGCCCCGAGGGCCCTCCCCACCCCGCATTTCGCTGCACAAGTTTTTAGGAAGAAGCCGTCACACTCCGAGGGGGGAAACGGGAGCTTCGCAACTTTAACACGGTGGAATCCAGCAGGGCTCTGAAGAAAACGCAGCTTTTCAATGCAAAGAGACAAAGCTGACATCATGACATTATTAGTTTTGAAAAAGATATTCTGAAAAACTCTAAACTGACAAAAAAAATGTGTGCATTTGGAGAGTATGGAAATAAAGTAGTTCACAATAAATCGATCTTAATTGATTAGATTACATTTGCTGCTTGGTGCACATCTGGCCCTTTTATTTCTACTAAATCACAGAATGTGCATTATAGATTTTACGGATAGACAAAAAATCCTCATATCGATATTTAATGTAATTCTAATCCTGTCATCTAATTTTCCCAGATTCTCTTCAAAATAACGACACCTTAAATATCGACTTCATCAATCCCTTGAACGTCTATAGAGTTTTGGCGCCACCTTCTGGAGAAAATGAGTAACGAGATGATCTACTTTAGTCAGCAAATACAAAAGGATGCCAGTTTTAGTATGAAAAAGATTGGATTTGATCTGGATGTAATATTTGTCTACATTTATGAATGATTCTTAAAGATTTATCTTGAAAAAAAGACATGGATTATTTTCAAAGTTTGACTTGATACTTTATTTTTTTAACACAAACAGTTAGACATAAAGAACAAACATAAAATAATAAAGTGCTAATAAAAGGAGTGGGCAAAAGAAAACGTAATAATTCCCATGCCATCTACGAAAAACAGCTGTAGTTTTGAGCAAGATGCCAGTTCGGTTGATGAAAACGAAGACGTACATGGATCTAGTCGTCTATAAGTGGATGCATCGAAACAGGGAACAGGGGATTGTGACCTACCCAGTGTCACAAAAGGGCCCATATTTGAACTGCATTCATTTTGCTTACTCAGAAAGGCATTTTAAGCTTATTTTTATGTCCTTCATAATAAAAATATACCACAAGAAAATATTAAAAAACACTGGAAATGTGATTTTAAATGCCGCTCTAACATAGAAAATGTTTCCAAATAACCATAAGCCATATAGGAGGCTTCTTTTTCGTTTTAAAACATATAACCTTATAAAAAGTCACTTGGAATTTCTACTGAGCTGCTTGTTTTAAAATTAAAGATGTAGACCTACTAAATAGACTTAAAACTAAAGGACTTATCATTCGTCTGTAAAGAAAAACAATCAAATATCTTTTTCCAAATGTTTTCGAAGTGCTTATCAGAAAAGCGAAAGTCGGTGCCAGAAAAAGACCTTGATCTTGACTTTTAAAACAAGAAAAACAACTTGAAAAGAAAATATTTTTGCCAGAAGAGAACGTGTTATAATCGCAGGGAAAGCAGCTTAACATTCACTGAAAGCGTCAGTGTCTTTATATTTCTGTTGTTTTGTCCTCAGATGTTTCCTCAAAAGTGACAAAGACCTCACATCTGTCTTGAACGGTTTTTGCCAGGTAAAAACTCGCAAAAACATCTAAAAATGGGACAGGATCCGCTCAATCAAACATGCTTGATCTCTGGAAGAATCAAACTAAAAGGCGCGCTCTGATTGGTGCTCTGCCATAGTGGGCGGAGCTACGGTGTGGGTTGGCTTGAGCCGAAATTTTGAAATGAACGTCAACAAAGTCGCTTTGTAACATCCTACTGTCCCGTTTATTGCATGTTTTTGCGTCTGAAATAGCTTTTTAGTCTGAAACTAAACATTTTTGGCCGGAAAAACTGCACGTCTTTAGTGTCAGGTAAGTGTTGTTGGTTTTAATAAACTTAAAAAGCGTAAAATGTGTGCCTTTGAGTTTGATTAAATGTAATCACTTATTATGTTTTTATTTTGGTTGCGGATATCTATTTATTTGCACATTTTAAAAGTTACAAAGTATGATGTAATCTAATGCTAAAATATTTAACAAAGAGAGTTTACAGCGTTTTTATTAATATGCTTTATGATAGAAGCCCCGCCCCCTTGCCATATAGAAACAGATGGATCCGATACAGTGGAAATAAAGGAGGGGCTGACCTCCTTCCTCTATCCTACAGGAATTTCATTGGGCAATCTAGTCAGCTGACTCAATACTGCTTAAGTTTGAAAAATAATAAAGAAAGGCTTGGATGGGCTTCTAACCAAAATGATCAAACTTAACTTGGAAGCGGAGGTACATGATCTCTGATCTCATTTGTCTTCTGCAGTTAAAGTTCAGAATTTCCAGCTAAAGAAGTAAAGAAGAGGAGCAGTTATGTTCAGAACAATTGCTCGTCTGCTTTTTGGAGACCAAGAGGAGTCTGAAGATGGGAAGTCTGAAGAGGCGAAGGAGGAAGACTGGCTGGTCATCACACATCAAGGTAAAGAATGAGAACTATGAATGTAGAGGTTTAGTTGATCATTATAGAAAAGATTGTGAATGAAACAAAAATGATGCTCTGTCTGAGAAGTGTTTACATACACCTCAGCAGTGAAGCCATTTTTAGAAAGTACCTCAAACACTTACGTCATGTTTGCTGTACTGCAGAAAAACTCTTTATGTACTTGGCAAACATCTACCAGTTGTTGCAAAACATGGGTCTGTGTGTGTTTTTAGAGGCTGCTGAAATCCAGGATGCTCTGACACCTGACATTCAAGAATCCACCTCCACTCTTCTCAAAGACCCACCTGCAAACACAGAACCTGACAGGTCAGGTGATCTCAAAATATTGCAATCAGAAAACTTTATTACCAGAGATTGCTTAACATATTTGCCCTAGTTTGTCTCTCAGGACATGTTTTTTTCTCCTTTTTCAGGGTGTCAGATGCAGCAGCTGGTGACTGCAGAGCTGTGTCTGCATTGCTTCTCCAGCCAAAAGCTTTGATGGAGCTGACACGCCTGACCTGTCTCCAGAAGGCAAGGGCAGACAGACAGCGTGTGTCGCGCAACACTATTCAGCGGCAAAACCGTGCTCGCCAAAGATTCCGCCCTGCCTCATTCCACCTGCAGCAGCCGGTACTTCGCAGCCTCAGCCGCTAAACCAGTGCTGGAGATCAGGAACTAGATTTAACTGGTGGCATCATTTGCATGAAGTCAATGTACAATCACACATTCAAAAGAGCAATAAAAAAAGATGAAATTGTTCTCACTTGTGACTGAATTAGGTATGAATTTCTCTGTATCATGACATAAAGTATTGTTTATGATTTTTAATCAATAAAAAACAATGTAAGCTATTTTAAAAATGTTTCGAATAAAGTATTTTGCAAGTATATTTTTAAACATCTGTACATTCTTGTTAAAGAAGTCAAATTCAAATGAACCAATTTCATTGGTTTTGAGGTGATTACACCTGCTGTGTTCAATTCCTGCTGAGTGAACTTAATGGAAGAGTCAGACTGTTGTGTTTGAGCTGATTTAGACAAGATGGAGAGCTGTCCCGGAACCAAACTGAACAAGCACACTGCTTTTAGCTACAAGAGTTTTGGGAGTCCATCTGAGTTTACTGATGAATCACCATCAATTGACAGCAAACAGGATTTGAAGAGCAAACATGGTGAGAGGAAGCAGATTACATTGGCTAATCTCATCAAATAAGATGCTATTGTTTTTCTGTAGGTGTGAGTAATTTGGCCTCTTAAGACCTGGCGTCCATATGTGTGGACATAACATTTAGGGTTATTATAGTACAGTAGTAGTTTTCTATTGTAAAAATAATCCAGAGGTCTTTTAATTATGATTATGCCCTTTTAGCCCAAAAAAAAAAAAAAAAACTTTTTCTTATTTTCCATGGAGCAGCAGGAGCTCATTAGAAATTCACCTCTGATTGTTGGTGCAAAAGTAAGCCTTCAATGATATCCCATCATCCCTCTGCTTTCAAACTCTCCCCAGCTTTCAGCCCCTATAGCTAACATTGCTGGTGCAACAAAAATTGTGAGCAATATCTGATCTATTGAGCTGTCCAGTTCTGAGTCAGATTCCGGCTCGGCTGAGGAAAAAGACGTACATGAATCCATTTGTCTGCAAGCGGATGCATCAGAATGGAGCAGAGCAGGGAGACTTTGGACTGCCCATTTCAGTTGCTGCATCACAACTGACAGCTGTTTCTGATGGCCTTTTTTCCTCTCTTGATCCATCACGATTTAAATATGATTTGAATAAATCAGAAATGCAGTTTAAATCTTAAATTGTTTTACATATGTCCTCAATCATAAGAAAAAGCTGCAAGAACATGTTTAAAAACATGATTTTCATTGGCGGTGGTCTGTCAAAGAGGAAAAACAAAAGGCCGATTTGACATGACTTCAGGTCTTATAAGGTCAAATGAGATCATTTCATTTTGTGGATCTGAGCCAAAGGCTGAGTAAGCCTTTACAAAATGCTTTCTCTGCTCTCACAGATCCCATTCAGTTGAAAGAGATGTCCTCTGGAAGCCCAGAGATGTTTGACCAAAGCTTCTCCAAGCTCCAAGAGGCCGAAGAGGAGTGCTGCAGCCCGGAAACCCCTGTGGAAGTGTACGCTGCGGCCATTGTCATTGCAGTTGGAGTAACCATTGCTCTGGTTCTGCAGATTCACCTGAATGCAGGCTTGGTATGCTGTGTGACTCGTACGTCTGAACTGATGGCATTCCTGGACCTCATCATAGCTGCATTGCAGGTCACGATGAAAGGCGTGCTGTCTGATCACGAGCGCTGCACCACGCTCAGTGAAGGAGTGCTCCGCGATGGTGGGTCCAGCGTGGACGCAGCCATCGCTGGTGCCCTTTGCTTGGGCATTGTTCATCAGCATGTGTCCAGTGTAGGGGGGTATGTAACCTGCCTGTGTGGATGTTTTTAGAATAATATGCACAGATATTTGTATTCTCATTGGTGTTTATCCATAGAGGGGGAGTGATGTTAGTTCATGACATCAGAAGAAATGAAACCAGGGTGATAAATTTTCAAGGATCTGCACCTGAACTGATAAGAGAGGAGATGGTGCAAAATTCCTCTGAGATGAAGGTAACAAATCCGTATGTAAAAATGCATCTTCAAGTTTTGCTCTTGTCATTGAGTTTGTAAATATCCATTCATAGGATGGTGCATTTGTAGGCAGGTCTCCTTGTGGGGGTGCCAGGAATGCTCATGGGGCTTCACCGTGCCCATAGGCTGTATGGAAGGTAAGGAGAAATTGAAATGATTGACAGTTGTTTTGGTCAAATCAGTAATTCCACATGAGCGTTGCAGTTGTCTGTGGGAGGATGTCGTCAGCAGAGCTGCAAGTGTGGCCAGAGAAGGGTTCAATGTGTCACGTAGTCTGGGTGAGTAAAGGAAAACGCCCCTTTTTACTCCTGTTTTTTGGCAAAAAATTAACCTACATACAAAACAATTTTTTTTTGTTTTTTTTTTTGTTTTGTTTTCTCAAAACTTGAGTTCTAAACTCAAGTTTACTCTAGTCCAGTTTGAGCTTTGGCAACAAAAGAACAACTCCTGGATTAAAAAAAAAATAAAAAAAAATGTTCCCACTTTTATGCAGTGAGTTTTATAGGAGTTTAACATGCTATGACTTGATTATCTTCATGTGCAGCTGATGCAATATCAGAAATAGAAGGTGAGGAGCTTCCCAAGCATTTCCGGGACCTGTTCCTCCCGGAGGGCCGTGCTCTGAGTGCTGGTTCTTTTGTGACGATGCCTGAGCTGGCAGAGGTCCTGGAGGCTGGCGTCTGGAATTTCTACAGTGGAGCTTTTGCGCAGGAGATAGAGAATGAGGTGATGAATGGATTGTAGTGGTCTTTCTTTTAAAAACAGAAAATAACGTTGCTCTCTGCTCACACAGGTGCGAGCACACGGCGGCGTCCTGAGCAGAGGAGATCTGGGCAACTACACTGTAGAGATACAGCAGGCCCTCGAGGGTGGATTTGGGGGTATAATTGACACTTGAAAGGCGATAAACTTCAAACGTATGTTCCGACACTATCACTTTACTTTCAGATTTCATTATTCAAGTCCCCCCTCCACCATCTGCTGGTGCTGTGTTGATCGCAGCTCTCAATCTCCTGGAAGGCTTTCATTTTAAAGAAAATGGAGTCAAAGAGAAGGAAATGTACCACTGGATTGAGGAGGTGAGCTGCTTTGTAAAAGTTCCATAAATCATTCTAACAAGAAGAGATTCTTGCACTTCTCAAAGTGTGACTTCATAGGAATGCATTTTCAATAATTCTGGCATCCCTGAGTCGTGCCAATATTTGCTGGAAAGCTTTGTGCTAAATAGTTGGCTTAAATCCATATGATCTTAATTATAAGTTCAGACGATATTAAAAAAAAATCATATTTCTAGAATTGAATTAAAATGTTTCCCCCTTTTATGAAGGCTCTGACAACGGCTTTCTCAATGGCTGCTGGACTGGGTGACCATAAGAACAACTTGACTGATCTTCTCTCCTCAATGCTCAAGTAAAACACTGCATTACTCCAATTACTGGACTTTCACTACTTTAAACATTGTTAAATGTAACTTGTGCACATGCTTTAATGTGCATACAGCCAACTCAGGAATGCATGGGTTTAAAGACCCAGGCTGATGAAAATTGTGTTCAACATGTTTTGCGGTTTTTAAAAAAATTTTTTTATTAAACCTTTATTTATCCAGACAGGGCAGATTAAGAACAGGATTCTTATTTACAACAGTGGCCTGGCAAAAGGCAAGACCTTTTGAGAAGGAAAGGGGTTACATGGAATCAGAAAAAAAAAAAATTCTAAAATATGATCCCTTTTAAAAATCATTGCATTGTGTGACAGCAGCATTCATCGTTAAAATTGTCTTTTATTTTTTTATTTTGCAAGTCATTCCAGTTTCTGGCTGCAGCAGATTGAAAAGTCACAGAACCATGTGAAGAGTTTGATTTTTGGGACTGTTCACACGATTAAGCTTGTTGATGCCACAATAACATACAGAAGATTAAGCTTAAAATTGTATTTCTTAGTTCTTTTATATTCAAATCGTGAATTGGCAACAGACAAAATGCAGTTTGGGGGACCACACTTTTACAATAGATCAAAAGGTGATTTGACTTTAAGCCCCAAGTCCACCAAAGTAAAGCTGTATTCAAATCCCACATCAGAGGTATTCCACTCAACAAATACCTGTAGAATGCAAGATTAAATCCTAAATGATGGGCACTAACTTTTTTTTATTTTATTTTTAGTAAGAGTCAAGCTGAAATACTGCGCAACAGGATGATTCACTTTCAAATGTCCCAGTCTCTCTGCAACTCCACCATCTACTCCTTCCCAGCAGAGCTGCTGGCTGCACAAGTAGTAGTCATGGGACCAGATAACCTCATGGTATCTGTTGCAAGGTGATGATGCAGCTGCCGATAGTCTTCTGTTAAACACACTCGCAGGTTATGCGTGGTATGCACAGCCAGGCAGAGTGACGTTCTCTCATGGTAATCTTTTGACCTTTTTTCTTCCTCTCTTCTAAATACACAGCACCTTGAACAGACCCTTTGGAAGCAGGATTTTGACTCCATCAGGCATTCTCCTCAACAGCCTAATTCTTGACTTTTTCTGGCCAAATAAAACTTCCATCAAACCTCAAATTGAGCAGGTGGGAATGAGTGCAGATTCATAAAATGATCTCACAAATCTTTAATTTAATCTGTTAGTTTCAGGAAAACCACGTTGAAGCAAGAAAGAGGCCTCTGACGCTTCTAATGCCGGCCATGCTGGTGCCCTCCTGGGATAAATGTGGGACCTATATGGCTCTGAGCAGTTCAGGTGGACGAAACCACCTGAATAGAATCACACAGGTTTGAACTTCATCAGATTTTAATTTCAGAAAAAAAATGAAACCATGGCTTTTCCATATGTGGACTGTGATCTTCAGATGCTGGTAAATGTGCTGTTCCTCCATAAAGAGAAAAATGACAGCGTCCCTCTGAGACGACTCCACACTCAACGTGAACCTTATGAGCATCATGACTGTAAGTGTGACACCCTCTTTGGTGTCTGACCTCTTCCTTCATTTCCAAAAAATTATGAGTAATCTTTTCCAATTTCCCTTTTCAGCTGCATTTACAACGGATGTGTAGTTTCTCAAGCCAAAGGCTACGTGACCTTGAGTTGAGGAAGACTTCTACAAATCCAAAGAAATAGCTCACATATTACAACAAGCTGATTTTGGAGATGTTTTTGTTTAAACTTTGGCATTGTTCTCCTTTTATTTACTCTCATCCTACATAAGCCCTTGAAGATCCAGCTGCTAAAGATTAATTGTGCAAGTTTTATCAAAATTATACCCCCAATGTATGTGACAATGCCTCCAATGAATGATGCTTGTCATTGAGACTCTTGTCTATTAAAGGACATGACCTGTGAACAAAAAGACTAGGGCTGTTATATAAGGAAGATCAGCAGATGAGGTATTGCCACACATGTTGACTCTGCATGGGTGACAGGGATGGTGTGGACATTCCAGTTAAGTATCGGTGACTGTAAACATCACTGTATTTGTTCTGCTACTAATGAGTAACATTTAATGACAAACTTTATTTATTTCTTTTTGTCAACACTACGTTAAAACAATTTGAGGCTACGTACTAAGTCCATAATCAATTGTTGGACAACAACAAGCACGACAAACTTGCCATGAATGTTTGTCTTATCTATAGATCTATTCTGGAAATGGTAATCTGGAGCCTTGAAAACTGTCAAGTCATCTGTTGAAACTGGAGGGTTTGATTAGATGACTAGAACAAACTGTTCACACTGTACAGCAACAACCTACAGAACTAACCTGAAATGCTGATCAGTTGCATAACCATACGTAACTAAAACTTGATCAGGTAACTCCATCTTAAAATGCAAACTTGATGACAAATGGACCCTTCATTGAGATTGCATCATGTGTTGTGGATCTTCTCCAGTGGGCAAATATCAGATGTAAGTTGGAAAAGGAATATGCTTGTTTTCCAGGGTAAACCCCTACCTCTAGCATTTCCTCCAACTGTTTCCTATTCTTACTACAAATACAATGTCATTTGCAAACACAGTGCATGGTGATTCCTGTCTGACCTCTTCTGTCCATCACCATTGCAAACAGGAAGGGTCTCAGAGCTGATGTAATCCCTCTGTCACCCTGGAAGCACACCTCCCCACTGTCTTACAGCCCTCATACATGTACTGAACTGCACTAATCACTTTAGACTTCCTCAAACAATTTCACAGTTTGTGGACATTGGGGACTCTGTCATAAGTTTTCTCCAAATCTACAAAGATACAGTGGACCTCTCTCTGACCTTCTCCATCAACATCCTCAATGCAAATATTGGATCTGTAATGCTCCTTCTTTGCATGAAACCATACTGCTGCTTACAAATGTTCTGTTCTGCTCTTAGCTTAGCTTCCACGACTCTTTCCAATAACTTCATTGTATGACTTATCAGCTTTATTCCTCTGTAGTTACCACAGCTCTGCACATCTCCCGTTTTCTTATAATGGACACCATCACACTTCTCCATTCCTCAGGCATCTTCTTATCTAAGATTGTGTTGAACAGCCCAGTCAAAAACTCCTCTGCCATCTCTCCTAGACACTTCCATACCTCCACGTGTACTTAATGGACCTGGTGCCTTTCCAATGTTTATCCTCTTCATTGCCCCATCACTTCAACCTCATTAATCTTTGTTACTTCTTACTCCACAACAGTCACCATTTTCTATTCTATGTTCTCTTGCATTTTCTTTCTCGGTTTCTCTGGTTTGCTCACCTTTCCCCCTTTGGGCTAGCATACAAGTCATCATAAGCCACTTGTTTGGCCTTTGACACCTCTACCTTCACCTTATGCTGCATCTCCATCATCTACTCTCCTCAGTCCTCTCAAATAAAAATGAGAAATGTATAAATAATGCTAAATGAAATCTGGTTTACTTTTTGTGTTTAGGGGTCTGGTCTAATAATTTGGTTATGTAGTCTACAAGGTCTACTCTTCTCCTAAAAATAAATCTAATTTCTCCATAACACGCACTGTGTCATTATTCGATTTTAGAATTATAACACGTTTTCAGTTGAAAGACCAATATATATTTACACATTTACTTCTATACCCGTTTAGAATGGGGGAAAAAAATAACAATTTATAAATGCCAGAGTTAATGTGTTTTCAATCTCTTTGTGTTTTGGGGTCTTGTCTAGTCTTTAAGTCCCCTGGAAGTAAATCAAATTTCCTCAAAATAGGCTATATGTTCTGCAGCAACGATTTGTTTGGTCTTAGATCTTTGCAGAGTTTTTCTGTTAAAATCTAATTTTTTTTAATCATTTTAATGTTTTTTTTTTTTTTTGTTTTTTTTTTAGTACAGAGCTACTAAAGGATACAATATAAAACAATAACATTGACCCATTTAAGGTCCTTAAATGTAAGATTTTTTGAATTAATTATTTTCTACTTCCAAGCTCTTATAAAAGGCCTAAATGTTCAGCGTTTTCCTTTGAGTTTATTTGGCAAATTCTACACCAATTTGTGACTTTATTATAAAATTAACAACCTGTAAAATGGAAATGTATAGGCTGTCAGAAGCCGTCAGGTGTGCAGAAGGACACAGACATCTCTCCGTTCCACTCTACTAATTGACGAAGTAAAGAATGCGCGAGGAACTATCTGCAGGTCACGCGCTCAGCTGATTATCAGTTGAAGGATGCGTTCAGGAGACCTCGAGGAACCTGATAACACAGCGAGGGCGGGAGCAATCGCACTGAAATGTCTTGATGTCTGCGCCGCGGAGCAGCCGCCGCCTGGCCCGGGGCCAGTCCTCTGTCAGCGGCGCTCTTCAGGGCGGAGACCCGGCGCGGTGGGCGTTGAGTCGGTGTTTTCTCCCTCCTCCACGTTAAAGTCTCAGCAGGAAGTGCTGCGCTGACAGACAGACAGACAGTCACCTGCTTTGGCTGCAATTACCTTAACCAGGTACAATTTGTTCCACATTTAGCGCATCAGACAGTAAGTAGACTCTCTAGTTTCATTAGAAAGTGTTTTGTTTTTAAAGTTTTAGCAGAAACTTCGACGTTGTACTTTTTACTTGTGGGAGTGGAGTTCTATTGTATCCTGAAACTGGTTTCTTCAGGAACTTATGGAAGAACTTGACATCAGACTAACAGTAACGAAAAGCCTTGTGTCTCCAGGATCCACATCTAAAAGGCAGAGTTGGTGGAAGTGAGTCCACCATGGAGCCCAAAGCTGCATCAAATGAGAAGTTTTTCATTGTCGTCCGCGGGAAGTCCAGGAAAGGGTTCTCCCGAGGATGTATTGGTCGCGTGGAGTCGGAGAACGAGCGTGGGGAGGTGACGGTTCTCCTGTACGGATGCGGCAGCAGCGCGGGGACCCCCAAGAACAGAGGCGTCCTGAAGAGGGAGGACACGTGCCCGCTGACGCGCCACCAGGCCCAGCTGCTGCTCTACATCTCCAGTGTCAGCAAACGCTTCGAGCTCATGTGCAACACCCGGCTCTTCAACGCCATCTGTGCGCTTACCCAGAACGACCTGGTGGTGGTCAGGCACAAAAAGGGACACCTGCCGGGGATGGTGAAGAACCTGATGCAGATTGGAAAGAAGGAGAACAAAGATGACCTGCACATGCTTGGCTTTGAGGTGGACTTTGTGGTGGGTGTTGTTTGATTCTCACTTGCTTCTCATTTTGACGATTCAATTCATATAATTTATAATCGCCGATACGATTTATCGATATTGGTTCATTTTTAACAATCTGAGCCAATTAAACAACCTAAAATCAACCAGTGTGACTCGGATAAATACCTGGGTACTAGGGATGTAACGATTTATTTGAACAATTTGGTTTTAGTTGACGATATGATTCATATTGATATCGTTTCCTTTTTAACAATCCGATTCACTGACCTGAAATTGATCCAGGACATCTTTAGCTAAAAATTCAAACGGTGTGACTCGCATAAATACCTGGGTTCTAGGAGAGTAACGATTTACTTTAACAACGATGCAATTCATATCATAATATGTGGTATATCATGATAATAGTTCCGATCCAATTCACTAACCTATAAAATCGATCCAAGAAATTGTTCGCTAAAAATTCAGCCAGTGTGACTCAGAGATAAATAAATACCTGGTACTGAACAGTTCATGTAAAGTTTTCAGGTTGATTGTATTTCTTACAACATAATCAAGTGTAAATGTGTGTACATATATAAGAATTAATCATAAATTTCATTGTTGTTTTTTCGCATCAAAATAATACAAAAAGAACATCATTAGAACATTCTTCCACACTGTATGGTCACATGTCTGCAAAAACCATAGTATGTCCACACATTTGATCATTTTTGCTGTCATCACATGTGTGTTGTCCACTGTGATGGTACTTGCTCATTTTTGCGTTATATTAAATAAACTGTACTTCATAGTATTTTCTAACATTGATTTTTGATTTATTTGATTTTGAAACAATCCTATAAGGGTATCGGTCCATTTGAAGAGAAATAATATTCTTAACTATATACAATTCAAGGATAGGGTGAAAGAGAAACTCCTTATGCCTTTTTAGATTGATTGATTTAAACATGCACAGTTTTATCTCTGCAATTTTTCTTTCATTATGGGTTCCAACTCTAATATAATAACATTCCAGGACACTTTCTCCCTACAGAACAATGATCACACTTTGTCATCCAAGAAAGCTGCTACGATGCAACTCTTCAGTGCAGCAGACATCATTCAAGTGATTCCATCCAACTCCAACCCCTTTGAATTTCACTGGAGTGATGGCAGTGGAAGTAAGTTACAGAATTTATTTATTTTTCTTTCTTTATTTTTAGCTTGTCCAGTCCAGAAGATGAGTGAACAGGTGAGAGCTGTGTCGAACAGATGCTACTAATAGGGGTTTATGAAGCTTCAGACACACAAGGTTGTATATTTGTATAAACCCCTTTTTGTATTTGAGGCTAAACTTTATTTATATTAATTGTATGAGCAGAAAATTCTTGTTGGACCAGACAAGAGCTGGTAGAATAATTTTAAAATGTTTTATTGTGTAAAATTTGTCAATCAAATCAAGAAAATTCCTTACCCCTAAAGGTTTTGATCCCGAGTTAAACTTTAAAAACATGAACACTTGTGACTTCAGACACTGCTGGAAAAACGGGTCCTGCTGTTCTGGAATGTAACTTAAGATTCATCTCGTGTTTTGACATTTTTTGCACATAAGTAGCTTCAAAAGCTATCTGTACATCTCCTTTTTTAGACATGCAGTGTTTGACAGGAGATCAGTTGGATGAAATAACATGTGGGGAGATGTCAGACAACCTTCTAAGTGCAAGTCATCTCACGTCACCCATCTATTTGTTCTCAGGTTTAAGCAAAAAAACACTGAGTCGTATCCAGTCCATGCCCAACATGGAAACACGCACAAAACAAGATGTGGAGAACCTGAGAGAGCAGAAGATTGTTCAGAACCAGCGAACGGATTCCCCTCAGGCACGCCTGGAGGTGGGATCCATGGTGGAGGTTGTTTCCGACAGTGGAGTCACTGTTTATGGAGTCATCCGGTGGCTCGGCATCCCAGAAGAGAAGAAGAAAGAGTGGGCTGGGATTGAACTGGTGATTGACTGGAATTTTACTCATAAACACCGACTGTCAATTTCAGCTACCATACTGACGTTGCATCCGTTTTTTTCTTTTAACAGGACTACGAGGTTAATGGCTGCTCTGATGGGAAGTACGGAGGCCGGAGATATTTCACCTGTGAAGGCAATAGAGCTTTGTTTCTTCCCATCACAAAGTGCAGCCCTGACAGCCGCTTCTTCTGCTCGTCAACAGAAAAACACAAACTCACAGAAATTCCTTCAGGTTAGACACTTTCACTTTTTCCTTCAAAAAAGAAATTTTAAAATCTTCCTAATTGTTTTTGGTGAAAGAACTTGACGAAATATCCACTTCAAGAACGGATGTAGAAGATTTCATGAGAGTACCAGTATTATAGATAATCCTTACATAAAGCTCAAATTAAATAAAGCATTAGATCCTTTGACTGTATCACTTACAGTTATGCAATATGCACATTTTGACAGAGCTGTCATTGGTGGAACAAATCTTTTTGTCAATTAATAAAAAACATCATTCTCTAAGACTTGTTGTGTCACTAAAGTTGGACCGTCACCAGAGAAGTGATTAATCAGTTCCTAATGTTCTGCTTTTCTATTTGCACTTTTCAGTTCCTCCTTATGAGGAGCTGGAGGAGGACGCACCGCCTGTTCCAGAATCCGAGGCGCTGTCTCTATTTTTGGGTCGAATGAAGGGCATACAGGGCCACATTAATTCTTGTTACCTGGATGCGACACTCTTCAGGTAAAACCAGTTCCTCAACATTCAGGGCACATGGTACAAAACCCAGCCCAGTGTTTTGTTTTTCATACATGGTGGAAAACTATCTTCTTTAGAAATTAACTGTCGCAAAGTGAACATTCACATCAATCTGTCTGTAATAGTAAAACACGTTTTACTTTACTTTCTGCAGTTTGTTCAGTTCATCTGTTGTGGTGGATCGGATCTGCCAGAAGCCCACTGACCCACAGCAACCCCTAAACTGCACTCTGAGAACAATAGTCAATCGTTTACGCAGGTAAGAACTCTGCGTATCTTTGATCCTTTTTCATACTGTCCCGACACCATTTAATTCTCCTATTTATTCCCGTATGTTTGCTAACCGACTCATCTGTTGCAGACAGGGGTTTGTGCCTGCAGAGAGTGTGATGAATTTTCGAAAACAGCTTGGCTGTGACACTTTCAGGACTGATGAAAAAGGTGAACATGAATAGTGAGGTTTCCTCTTGAAGTAAAGGATGAAGGTCTTACTGCTGCATTGCTTCCCAACAGACCCAGAGGAGTTCATCAGCGTCCTCTTTCAGAAGGTGCTCTGCATAGAGCCACTACTCAAACTCAGGTGTGTCTTGATCCACCATTGATATGCAGCATCCTGCTCTGTTTTACTCCATTTATTTAGGTTTTTTAAATGTTTTTTTATGTTTTTCCCTTAGGTCAGAAGGTGAAACCTCGCAGGGGGCATACACCCTCCAGATCTTCCTTGAAAAAGAGCAGCTGCCGCATATTCCAACAGTCCAGCAGTTATTGGACACATCATGCATGTCAGGGGACATTAAATTTGAAACTGTAAGACATTCTCTTCTATAGATATTACGTTTTTTTTCTCTTTATACGCATACAAACAAACATTTTCATGTTTTTGACCCCCAGGTGCCATCCTGTCTGATAGTTCAGATGCCAAGATTTGGAAACATGTACAAGATGTTCCCCCACATCATTCCCTCCATGGAGCTGGACATCACAGATGTTCTGCACAATTGTGAGGAACTCCTAAAATGTTTAAATGATAACTTTTTGGAAAGCTTGGTTTTTAAGATGATGGTTTTACCAACAGCTCCACGGGAATGCTTTATCTGTGGACGTTTGGCAGAATTCGAGTGTCCTCAATGTCTGCAAGATCGCAAACTGCAACCAGGGAGGATCAAACAATTCTGCCTTACCTGCAGCACACAGGTACGCTTATGAACTGTTTGAGGAACCAGGTTTTCTACTTTATGAATTTTCAGTGAAACTTCTATAATGTTTTGGTTTTAGGTGCACAGCCACCCGTCTCGGGGCAGTCACTTTCCCCGTGCAGTAACGCTTCCTGCAGATGCAGATGCAGACACACCTGTGCTCAGGCACACCATGCAGCTGTTTGCTGTACTTTGCATCCAAACCAGCCACTATGTGTCCTTTGTCAAATATGGCCCTGAACCTCACTCGTGGGTCTTCTTCGACAGCATGGCCGACAGATGTGGTAAGAAACATCTCAGTCTTGTCACATGTATCAGAAATCGTTCAAGCAAGACAAAAAATCTCTCAGCTGAATTTCATACCGACGATCAACCTTGACAGATTTAGATAGAGGCTCTGTTGAGATCAGCTCTGACGTCTTATGACTGTCTATTATCTCCTTCTGAGCTGATCTCTAATCTTATGTTTCCGCTATTTCTTGTAGGTGACGATCAGAGTGGTTACAACATTCCAGAGATCCGAGCCTGTCCGGAGCTCGGAGACTTCCTGTGTCAATCAGAAGAGGAGCAGGCCCGCTCCAATCCTCTTCAGGCTCCAGAGTTAGTGCGAAGGCTGCTGTGTGATTCTTACATGTTGTTATACCAGAGCACGGACGCACCGCTTTCAAAGCCAAACAACCAAGAATCTTAAAGGCACTTAAGGACGAGGACGCTATGTTCCATAACAGTCTTTAACTAAATATGTGTGTTCACTTTATGCACTTTAATACATCCAGACAGCAGGAACTGGAATGGATGTTGATACTATTACAAAAGGAAGGGAGTTTATGTATCATACATTATTTAGTATGATATAAATATATTACATACTTTATAGTGTAAAACATTTTTTTTTGCACAAGTTAAACTCTGATCTGTTCTTCATGAATGATCACGCCTTGTGGTTATTTGTCAAAATCTCTTTAATAAATGCAATGGCAGATCATACTTGTGTTGTGTTTGTCTGTACCAATGGAATTACATTTAAGTGCACTTGAACTTAAGTAATCCTTACAATATTCCAGCTTTTGGTTAAGTTTGACATCTATCTAACTGACACTATAAAACTCCAAAGACAACCAAAAAGCTTGTTTGACTTTTAATTCAAACTTAAGCCCTTTTTTTGATTGACAGAAGACAAATACGTATGTGAGGCTTATCCTAAAAGTCTCAGTGAAAGATCAAAATTGGATCTTTCTCAGAAAAAAAATCAAAGCTGCAGCAAAGATTATAGCTGCTTCATCTCTCTAACTGTATGTAAAATTACTCAAAGCTTTATTTAATAAATGTGGTCAGATTAAAGCTGAATTGTTTTCTTTTTTCACTGAATGCCAAACATATTTATTTTGCCATCTTCCCTTAGACCTAATATTTTTCTAACAGACAAATATAAATGTCTTCAGACGGAAAAGTAATTCAACATATTGTTTTTCCTTAACAGACTACAGCACAAATCTGAGACTTTGTTGCCTCAAAGCACATAAACTGAATGTTGTTAAAATGTACGTTGGCACCCTCTAGTGGAATAACAAGGTATTTCAAGGAAAGCACTTTGCTGTCACATAAGAGCTGATTTCAACACCAGAAGTTTTCTTTGGTGCTTATGCACCTATTTCTTAGCATTTAACTTTCCACTCCTGTATTCATAAACAGTATTCATCAAATAAAACTTTTAGCATTGTTTTTGTGGCGTACTCATAGTCTTACGGACAATTCCCTATGTTGACAAAATACAATTTCATTTTTTTATCTGCAACTCAGAAAGTTATCATTTTAAAACTTTGCTCTTTTATTTTGCATTCTATGAAGCATTTTCATGCTCAAGACTCTAACTTTTACAAACCTAGGAGACCTTTGGAGGTGCTAAATTTGTTTTACTGTATTCTTATTTTTGAATATACATATATAGTTTGGGTTTTCATTAGCTGTACCATATTTTTCTGTTTGTGGCTGTTTTTGATTGTATTATTTGTGTTTGAGTCCACATATTTTAATGTATTGTAAGAGAATTTCACAGACTCAATATAGTTTTTTTTTTATTTCGATTAACAGAAGATTGAATGTGTTTCCCTAGAGGAAATTTGCATTTGGGGATATACATTTTAGTTTGCATTATAAATAGATTATTGATATAAAATTGTTTTTGATAGAACTGCTTATATAAAAACATTCTCAAAAATTGTACATTGCACAAAGAAGGCAAAATAATCTAAATTAAAATGAATTATAACAAACTATTAATATAAATAATCAAATAAAAAAAATCATATATATATATATAATATTTAAGTATCTCGACCAGATACTGTATGGAGCAATGCGTTTTGGAAAGGGGAGGAGCTACACCTTTCTACACCATTTAAATTACCACGCATGCGCACTGGTATACAATGGGAACTTAGCCGATTGCACAACCCCATCTTTTCTTCATTCTGCCTTCATCTACTCACCGGTGTGTGAGAACATACGTGGTTTTTATTTAGTTTTTTGTTTTTATCCAAACAAGATTTAGAATATGAGTGGGGACCATTCCCACAACGAAGACCAGGTAATTTGTGGTGTATTTCCTAGTGTCATATGTGGTGGTGTTCCTTCTCACCATCATGTATTTGATCTGGTTTGACAGAGAGGTATCTCGGCTAACGGCATATAGCAGCTAGCACGATAGCCGGCTCTCATAGGAAATCATCATATTTCAAGGTTTAGAACGTCTTGAAAAGTTATGTCCCTTATTTTGGGAAATGAAAAGACAAAAGTGCTATTCATTGAGCGTTTTGCTGAGTCTTGTTATACAGAGATAAGGAGATAACGCAACGTACTCTTAGGCTTTAGCTTAAAGCAATGCTAGCACGAGCGGCTTCCAAATTAGCCTTTAAGCCATGTTATCAACCAGCGTAGCTATGTAGCTTTGCTAGCAGGGAAGCTAGCAAACTGTCGCTTTGCCATTCAGCAAGTTCAAAGTTAGGTAGCCGGCTAGTAAGCTAACATACTACTAAATGTAACATTCGTCTGTTTTTGATTTCCAGATTATGGGTGGCTCTCGGATCAATGGTAAGTTTGACATTCGGCCAACGTATTAACACGAGAAATGTTGACGTTTTCCCAGAGTTAATGGAACATCATGTCAGTTCTCCGTAGTAGAGCGAAATGGCGTCCAGAGACTAAGTCCTGTGTCTCACTCACAAGCGCCTATTGTTCAAAAGCGAGGCCTTGTAAAATCGTTTCCCTATCTTAATTTCTCTGTTTAAGCCAACAATGCCACACAGCTCGATGTGTTTTATTAGTTTATCCCCACGGAAGTGGGAGTTGATATTTTTGAAGCGGCTCATTTTCCAGCTGAAAGTGAGGGTTTGGGGGTTGAGGACTTAGTCTCTGCGCCATTTTCTTTTTCGGTGTAGCGGCCCGACTCTTCTTCAACCTAAACCGAGTCTGTGAGCTGGAAGACAGCTGTGGGAACGAGTGCAAAGGCTCGGTGTTGAGTAGCGATAGAATGAGCTCTACGTGTATTTGATTCAAAAGCTTCAATCACGGGTCAATCCACTGCTTTAATAACTAGAAAGTTAACAGCCCCTATCCTTAAAGAAAGTTGATAGATTTTGGATCCAAACCCAAAAAATCAACACAAACTCTTAGTAGTATAGCCAACAACCTTTATTATTTTTTAGAAATGTACTGTTTTTTTTTAGTTAAAATAAATGTATACGTTATATTATATTGGCTATAGCTAGTAGTAAAAACCAGGACCTCTGAATAAAAACTGGTTTTAAGAGCAGAGTTGAGAAAACTTTGTAATATTATAGCCTTTTATTCCCATATTTTAAACTGCTTTTGAAGGTTTTAATTGGGTAAACCTATTACTAGCACTTAAAATGTAATAGAATAAATAGAGCACGAATACAAATATATATGCATATATATAAATATTTTTTTTAACCGTGAATATATATTTTTAGAAAACATTTACATTTATTCTGATAACAATTGGACAACTTTGAGGAATAAATAGGACATTAAATTACAACCATCCATTTTGAATTACTTGCATTTATTTAAATATTTTGACTTTGTATTGCAGCATGTTGTGCTAAAATATGGGTTATTACTACTTAAACCCTGTTGTTAAGGTTTAAGGTTGGTATTAGTGATAACTGCTTGTACCACACAATGAAGCTTTGAGCCCCTTAACGTTTTAGGGTGGCGTGCTGATCTCAAGCTTTTAATTTGGGTAGTTTCTGCTGTTTACTTACTGAGAGGAATCCCTTGTTCTTGAGCAGAACCAGGTATTCTTCTGCTCAGTCTTTAAGTCGACGCATATATTGTTCACTCGCATGTTTAAACTTGCCTTGTGGCTCAAAATTTTGTAAAGACACAAAACAGGGCATGAGGACATGCTCTGGTACGACTTTATAAATGTGCGGTTTGCGTGACACATTGTGACTTTGCATTGAATTTGTTTGAAAAAAATCATTCTAAGTCTTAAGCTGTCTTTTTTCTGCTTTTTAAAAATGTTTCAGTTTATATTTCAGGGGAATAAAGGTTGTATATATTTGTATCATAATCTGTATTGTAAAAAACTACATTTTTAATTAAAACCCATTTATGTTTATAATGTAGAGCCTACTAGAGTGTTGTTTATCCCTATTTAAAAAAAGAAAAACTTTGTTTTACTAAAAATTAATGAGATATTCATAGCTGCTAACATCTGTTAGCAGTTGCCACACACTTCAAACCACATAAAAGTCGTGTTTTATTGTCCTGTTTTTCTTCTCCTTCTCAACTAAAAACGAGAACTTCATTAATGATTAAATTAACTGGCATTAATAAGACAGAAACACTATTTATACTTTGTGTTTACTGGTCAGTTGAATTTTTATAGTTTATTTACTTAATATAGTTTGATGCAACCAGACATGATTCATACCTGAGATATAAGTCAGAGTAACTTCTCTACTCTTGTACTCTTTGAATGGAGTACACAGACTTCAATGAAAGGGATTTCCGCTGTTATTCCCTAAATATAAATTTGCACATAATGTATGTTGTAAGCTACATTGATAGAGCAGGCCAGTACTAATGTTTTGATCTTGTTTCCCCCTTTCCAGACTCTCACAAGCATAAAGACAAGTACAAAGAGCATAAACACAAGGACTACAAGAGAGACAAAGAACGTGAAAAATCCAAGCATGGCAACAGGTAGAGCGTCCACCTCACAGCTGTTTGTCCAGATGTGTGTGAAGTGTTACCTGAGCTGAAAGAATAAAGGTGTGTATCTCTGCAGCGACTACAAAGACCCCTCTGAAAAAAAATACAAAGACAAGGAGAAGATGAAGCACAAAGATGGCAGTACAGAGAAAAACAAAGACAAGCACAAGGAGAAGAGGAAAGAAGACAAGGTAAGTAAAGCTGGAGCAATCAGATGGATTTAATTATGGCAAATACAAATTGACATTTGGTTGTATTGTGATGAAAATAAAAACAAAATTTCATAACTGGAGGGGGGTTGTCAAGACATTTTTAAAATGTAGCACATGTTTAAAGTAATTTCTACCCAGCGGACAGAAGCCGTTGTGCAACACCCCGGTAATGACTGTGTGGAATGTTATTATCTGAACGGGCTCTGGTCTTTTGTCAGTAATTCATTGCAGCTGTATTTTATCTTGTACCAACAGTAACGTTGGCTCATAAAATTTTAAGATATAAAACTGTATTGTCAGTATTTGCCTCTGGCTTCTAGACTTTCTCCTCATAATGTTGTGATTTCAGATCAAATCGCTGGATGACAAAATCAAAAAAGAAAAAGAAAATGGTTTTGTCAGGTTGGTATTTAATTTTTTTAGTGTGTATAATTAAAGCTATCCTGTGATAGTGTCACATTTGAACTTTTTAAAACATTTTCAGCCCATTGCATGTGAAGTCTGAGCCTGAGGAGGATTTCTACCACTCTCCCAAACACGAAAAGTCCCTTAAGAGAGAGCGAGATGAGGATTACGAGTAAGTTACCCCGACTCTTTGATTCCTGTTGGTTTTATAAACCAACATGTATTTTTTTTCCATCTAACCCAAAAGCTTTTCTTTTAAGAGTTGTAACACATTTTTCTTTTCAGCTCTGAATTTAAACCCAAGAAAATAAAGACTGAAAATGATAAAAAGGTCAAGAAAAGAAAACCAGGAGATGAGGTATGCAACTGCTTCTATTTGTTATTTATATTTACACTTTTAAAGTAAACAAACTGATTACTTTCTTCTCCTTTTTTTAGGACATTAAGTCTAAAAAAACAAAAACTCAGAAAGATGCAACAGATGGAAAAAAGAAAGCAAAAAAAGAACCAGAAGAGAAGTGGAAATGGTGGGTAAATCCCTCCCATTTTGGTATTTGTAAATATTAAAACATTTTAGTAATTGTTGTTTCCAATCTTAATTTTTGTTGTTTTACTTCAGGTGGGAAGAGGAGAGATACACAGACGGTGTCAAGTGGAAGTTTCTGGAACACAAAGGCCCAGTGTTTGCTCCCCCCTACGAGCCCCTTCCTAGTCGTGTTAAATTTTATTATGATGGTAAATAGCTTTTTGTATAAAAAAATGAAATATCCCAGCGCCCCACAAAATCTGATGTTTGCTTTTGTTTATTTGCTCTGCTCTCTTAGGTAAACCCATGAAGCTCAGTCCAGAAGCTGAAGAAGTGGCTACCTTTTTTGCCAAAATGCTAGATCACGAGTACACAACAAAAGATATTTTTCGCAAAAATTTCTTCAAAGATTGGCGAAAGGTAAGAAGGAAATCTGTGTAAATACTGGTGCAGTTGATGCTTTTAAAAATGTCATAATGCTTTTTCTTCTTTATTCCCTTTTGCCTCACAGGAAATGACAGCAGAGGAAAAAGCCACAATCACAGATTTGAAGAAGTGCAACTTCACAGAGATGAGCGAGTATTTCAAAGCACAGTCTGAAGCCAGGAAAGCAATGTCAAAAGAGGAAAAACAGGTCAGTTAAATCAGTGTGAGGATGGCGTGCTCTGCAGCACGGGTGTCAAACTGCAGGCCTTTTTCCGATATCCCTGCTCGGCCTGCTGCTGATTACCTGGATCAGGTGTGCTTTGCCAATAGTAAGCTGCAGGAGTGGGGTCAGTTTGAAAACAAGAAGGGACACCGGCTCTCGAAGGAAGACTGAAGTTTGACACCTGGGCTCTATAGTGTGTTTACACAAATGACAAAAGCTGCCCTGCCTTTCAAACTGCCGTCCCTGTAGGTGTTTCTATTAGGGTGTATCTGTCCGTCTCACACGATTCAGTGTGCACCATGATGGATCAGATTCAGCTAACTTTGTGGTGATACAGTCCAATTCTGTTTCCTACATGAACACAATCTAGATATGTATCATTCATTTTAAAATTATAAATAAACTTTCATGGAGAAACTTTTTTTTCCTTTTTGGGACTTTTTAAAAAATAAAATAAACAAAAAATGTTTTTGACGCTATATCTTCGAGCATTAAAACCTGCCACGTTTTGGGTCTTTTAGACTGTTTTGTTTAATGTGAAGTGCTGTTAAAAAAGGATTATTGTATGTTTAGTTCACACAACACACACCCCTGGCTGTTGTTCACCTTCATCCAATTGCAATTGATGCAACTTGGTTGAAGCAAACTTGTGATTGGACGTCTTTTTGTTTGTATCACATGTACATTAAAAAAAGACCATAGAGACACAAATAAAGAAAATAGAAATTGTTTACTTCCCGATCGATTGATACTTTTTTACCAAAAAAATCTATTGTTTTGAACCAATACCGCTGATACTTTTAGTACTAGATCAATTATTTATTTATTTATGCATATCTGAATCCCTTACTCCCTTAGTTTCTATTTGAAGTTTTATCAGGATATATTTAGTATTTTTTTATTATTTTTTTGAAACATTTTTTCAGAAATCCACTGAAAATGAAAAACTATTCATCTAGGAAAAAAAACCCAAAGTATCAGAAGTATGGGTCCAACAGATGCATAATGTATTCAATTCAATTCAATTTTATTTATATAGCCCAAAATCACAAAGAGATTTGCCTCATTGGGCTTCAAAATATAAACTATTATTTTTTTATTTGTAGAATTAATTACCTTTGTGTCTTTTTCTCCTAGAAAATAAAAGAAGAAAATGAGCGCATCTTGCAAAAGTATGGTTTTTGTATTATGGACAATCACAAAGAACGCATCGCTAACTTCCGTATCGAGCCCCCCGGCTTGTTCCGTGGCCGTGGAGACCATCCAAAAATGGGAATGCTCAAACGTCGTATTAGGCCTCAAGACATCATTATCAACTGCAGCAAGTGAGCATCATGAGCAAGCACTGATAAACTCACCAGCTTACTGCAATATTAATGTTTGCATGTTTATCATTTTTGTTCAAAAAAAGGGACTCAAAGTACCCAGAACCACCCCCTGGTACTAAGTGGAAAGAAGTTCGCCATGACAACAAAGTGACTTGGCTGGTTTCCTGGACAGAGAACATTCAGGGCTCTATCAAATACATTATGCTGAACCCCAGCTCGAGGATAAAGGTAGGAAAAGCAGCCGCCTTCCTCCTCCAATTAATGCTCTCAGCTGATTTATAATGTTGTCGAGGCCCATGTTTGTACTCGTTTGTGTAATTTTCTCATCTAGTGTAACATTCTAGTATAATTCCAGTATGCACTCTATTGTAATTTAAAATACTAGTCTTTATTCTTCAGATCTGTTTTCCTTTCTTCACTGTAACTTGTTTTGTGTTGATTAGTTTCTGCAGTTCTCATCATGTTTAAGTTTCCTCATTATTGTTCTGTTTGTGTGCAGGGAGAGAAGGACTGGCAGAAGTATGAAACGGCTCGCAGACTGAAGAAATGTGTGGACCGCATCAGAGCTCAGTACCGTGAAGACTGGAAGTCCAAGGAAATGAGGGTCCGACAGCGGGCTGTGGCACTCTACTTTATCGACAAGGTGAAGACTTGGGATTTCTTTGTTGACACTTTCCAAATATGGCTGGGTAACATATGAGACGATGCAATTCATGATGGAGATAGTATCACAATATGGCAGATAATAATCAACATATTACCTGGGTAATTTATGACGCTGCACACCTCTCTGCTTGAATCTGGTGTATTTTAGCGCCATGTTTGGACAGCTTACTGGTGTGACTGCCCTCACAACCATATTTTTGTTGCATTAAAAACGAATCGCACTGTCTGCATCTACGTTGGAAAATACAGAAGTACTTTGCACCTTTTTGCTCACTGCAGTCCTGTTAAAGCTGATGATGTAGCACCGTTTACCAAACATCGCTACTCTTCACTATCATACTCGTGTGATACCCTCCTGGTGGACTTTTCCAAATATGTCTATGGAGCTTTCAATCCACTTGTTTTTTTTGTTTTTTTTTTGTTTTTTGGCTTGAGTAAGTGCCTCATCAGTGTGCACGGTGAAAGTAATGTCTTTTGGCCTCCTTATGTTCTTCTGTTTACTAGCTGGCTCTGAGAGCAGGTAATGAGAAGGAGGAGGGGGAGACTGCAGACACAGTCGGCTGCTGCTCGCTGAGAGTCGAACACATCAACCTTTATCCAGAAAATGAAGGTCAGGAGTTTGTAGTGGAGTTCGACTTCCTGGGTAAAGACTCCATCCGCTACTACAACAAAGTTCCAGTAGAGAAAAGGGTGAGATGTACATACATTTCTTGATCATCACTATGATGTGTGGAAATGTTTAATATTAATGCATAATCTGTTTTATTTTAGGTGTTTAAGAATCTCCAGTTGTTCATGGAGAACAAAGAACCGGATGATGACCTGTTCGATCGGCTGAACGTACGTCCAAGCAAAAGCAAATCTTTTTGATTTTAGAAAGACTCTCCTGCAAATTCACTGGTGATAATAACCACGTTTTCCTGCAGACTTCTATTCTGAACAAGCATCTTCAGGAGCTGATGGACGGTTTGACGGCTAAAGTTTTCCGTACATACAACGCATCCATCACCCTGCAGCAACAGCTGAAGGAGCTCACGACTGGTATGTTCTCACCTTTTAAAATAATATTTTAATATCATATATTTCTAAACTTTACTGATCCTTGTTTGTGCAGCGGATGAGAACATTCCAGCCAAGATTTTGTCGTACAACAGGGCCAACAGAGCTGTGGCCATCCTGTGTAACCATCAGAGGGCTCCACCCAAGACATTTGAGAAGTCTATGCAGAATCTGCAAGCGAAGGTGAAGATTTAACGATTCTTTTTTGGTTTAGTCTGGAAAATGTGATGTACACCAGAGATTGAGATCTTCCAGTTCTTGGGAGTTTTAAATTGTCGTAGGAGGATTTGTCTTTGAACTGCTAATCGTCTTGCTAGAAAGCTGAACTATTCTCCTAAAGGATGTGTGTTAGATTGGAACAGAGCTGCTTCCCTACATTTATAAAAGTCTGTAAGACTAAACTGTTTTGACTGTTAGATTGATGCTAAAAAGGACCAGCTCTCTGATGCCAAGAGAGAACTGAAGAGCGCCAAGGCTGACGCTAAAGTACGGAAAGATGAAAAAACAAAAAAGTGAGTTCCCTTTTCCTTTTTTTTGTAGTATTCCTGCATTATATTTATGTAGTTGCTAAACTGTGTTCTGTCACAGAGCGGTAGAGACCAAGAGGAAGGCCGTTCAGAGGATAGAGGAGCAGCTCATGAAGCTGGAAGTGCAGGCGACCGATCGTGAAGAGAACAAGCAGATTGCCCTCGGCACTTCCAAACTCAATTATTTGGACCCACGCATATCTGTGGCATGGTAAGATGTGCTGTATTTAGTTCCGTTTTTTTGTAAGCCCCCCACAGTATGACTTTTTTGCCATTTTAATATGAATTTCATTGGGTCTTTTAGGTGCAAGAAGTGGGGTATACCCATTGAGAAGATTTACAACAAAACCCAGCGTGAGAAGTTTGCCTGGGCCATTGACATGGCAGATGAAGACTATGAGTTTTAAATCCCAGTTTAACTGATGATTTTTTTTATTATTGAATACATGTTTTTAGCTTACATGGATTTGCTTGATAGGCAAATCCAAGAAAACATTTTAAAGTTTGTTCCAAGGAAAAACAAAAGTGACAAGCAGGATCTGGCCATTACAACATGAGTGCTTTTGTGGATAGTCTAAATATCTGGTTGGAGCTCGGGTAACAAGGCTAAGCTATGTCTGCAGCTGCGAATCGGTATAATTTTAAGACTCCTTGACATTAGTCTCTGTCCCTTCTCAGGGACAAAGCCTGACAGAGCCTGAGATTTGAACTCTGTGGTCCTATAACTGCTTTATCAAGCAAAAATAAAATGCTTTTTAACCTTTTTATTTTCTTCAATCACTTGCTCTGTATTTTAGCCCTCCCATGTATTATTAATGAATTCTATATTTTGATAGATGAAGTAAAAATCAAAAAAACTTCTTTAACTTCACCCACACGCCTTTCAAGGAAATGTAAATGTGAGCTTTTGTGCGTTTGTGTATGCATGAGTATGTGTGTATCAGAAGCTCTGCCATGAACGCTTTCTGTCTGGGTCAATACTTTAAACTGGACATCACTGAAATTGTTGGGCATGAAAGAGGATGTCTGGGCAGGTAAAGGGGAAATTTAATGCAACCATTTCAAGTTTTGTTTTTTTTTTCTTCCTTTTCTTAAGCAAGCAGAATGTGAATATTTCGTTTTACCGCTTTTATCAGGGACTTCATTCACTGAAAATGTGAGCCAATCATGTTCATCCCTTGAGTTGCAAACATTCTTTGAATCTCAGCTCTCCCATCATCTGCTTTTTTAAGGTAATTTAATGATCAGAGAAGAATACGACTCCCGTAGGTTACTTGAACATAATGTTGTCAAAATGTATTTAAAGTGAGTAAATGGGAAGTGTTTTGCCTCCTGGTGGGAGGGTGTGAGGGACATTAACTTTGCCAAAAAAAAAATAAAAGAAGAAAAAAAACAAAAGTTCACCAAACTGTTACAGTGCTGGCAGGTTTTAATTGTGTTATGATTGAATAATTTAACATTTAATGTGAATTACAGGTTCATTTTATTCCACTCTGTTCCACTTATAATAGGAAAGTTGATGTAAGTAGCTGTAAAGTCAACGTCCTACTCCTGTTTTATCTTTTTGTCATAGCCTTTGATTATGTTTTTGAGTTCTATGCGGTCGGTTGAAAACAATGAATAAATTCTTAGAGGTAAATGCTGTGTGCTGTTCTTAATTTTTTAATTCATGTGTGAGAATATTAAGCTTTAGATATTCTGACTGTGTAATGGTGTAAAATGTTGTCTCCCATGGAACAAGACCACATGTAATGATCGGTTTTCACCAGCAGATGGAGCTACACACCATCAATAACAACAAATCTAAATATTCCAGTTCTCAAATAAATGAAACATGAGTGATTGGTGAGTATTTAGTTTATTCTGTAAAGATTCAGAGCTGTAGAAAGGACGACACAACAGTGTTCTATGATCAGACTACTTCCATAAAAATTTTAAGTGATCATTTACACCGCAAGTCCAGATTTCCATTGATGTCAAACCAAAATAAATTTGCAACATTCGACACAAGTGCATACACTGCTGGTAGGAGATCAGACTCCAATTTCACTTTGGATGGTATAGCACCGTTCTTAGCTATTAGCAGCTTGACAAAGATGCAGCTTTATAGGATTCATGTAGTGGATGTATGTTTATATAAACAAGAAAATTCAGAGGAGTGTAAAGATCTGCTCATTTGGCTCTCTAGCTACCACAATGTCTCACTTTCGGTGTCTTGGGATCAAATTGAGAATTTTGCTTTGGAGGATTTCTTTTTTTTTTTCTTTTCCCTTCCAGCAACACCATTTAAAAATGATTACAGCTTAAACATCTCCAACTGTACAAAAGCAGCACAAATTGAATGTTCTTTTTTTGTGTTTTTTTTTCTTTTCACAGAAATAGACTAACAGTGACCACCAATAAACTCCCATGTACTTTTTTTTTCTTCCTCCTACATCATATCTGGACTGCACAGTAGCTGAAAAGCAAGGTTATGGACAAACAGGTCATAGAAACACACAGATGGAGCTGAGTAAGGCAACATTAGCGTGACAGGCTTGTCTGTTCAGTTTGCAGGGCAGTGTAGTGTATTGATCTCCACTGAGCTGTCAATACTTTAACTGTAAAGCAGGGTATTTTTTTTTTTGTTTTTTCCTTATCTTTTTTTTAAAGCATCACTGTCTTCATTAGTGCATTGTTTATAGCCTCTTGCATGTAGCTGAACTGCAAAGTGATTATCAACATTTACTGTATACAGATCCAAAAACATGTTTGATTGCATCTGGACTTACAGTGAATATAGAAGAGTAGATAGATTGAAAACCAAACAACAGAAAAAGTAATAGTCAAGGCAGTGCTGAAACACTTTTTGCTAAAAAATAAAAGTAAAAAATATCACAAATCCAACAATAACATTTTTTGACACATCTCATGTTTGTCCAGTCAGTACAAACCATTATCTATAGTGCATTTTCCATCACACACATACACTTTTATATATTTATATATATTATAATAATTTCTCCCTATTGCCTAAAAACAATACCTCTCTGCCCTATCCTAAGCTGTCTTCTCTCATTCAAGTCAGTTTTCCAGACAGTGTGCGTCTTTTCTTTCTTTTTCTTTGATCCCTCGCGCTGACCTCATTGTGCACCCTCCCCACACGACCACAAAAAAAAACAAAAAAAAAGCGTAAAAGCCTTAAACATCACAGGACTCGAAGGTGAAAAGTTCTTTCTTTTGACGATGGCTGGAAGTGATGGCAGATGGAAGAAGAGGAGGAGGAAGGGTGGGGGTATTCACAGTTACAGTCAGAGTAAAACGGTCCAGCTACAATCACATTTGCTGTCATTACAAACACACTTTGTTCTTTTTTTTATTTTTATTTTCTAGGACCCCCGAGGCCAAAACCAGCTTTCAGGCATCACGTTGCTCGTTGGTGTTTCGTCACACCTCCAGCAGCTCCATCCTTAGGTGATCTCTGATAAAACAAACAAGCAGAATGCAAATTGTGAGGAAGCAGCTGGAGAAATCTGGTTGTGTGGTGTTGCTGTGCAGTCACTTTGAGGGAGGAATAATACAAAAATCAAGCCTTTGTGTGTTCTATTTTACGAAACACAACAAGAGAGATGTATTCACATGTATTAGCACAAGTGCTCAGTCTATAATACAGTGGCTCCTGCTTCTCTAAAAATAGATTCCTAAACAGAGACTTGATTGCTGGAATAAGCTACTCAGCATGGGTACCTGTACACACTTCTGCTTCCTTTCCTGACGTACATCTCATAGCAACTCCACAAACATGTCATGCTTTCATCGCTCCACCTGGCTCACATTCAGAGCTCACCAAGCTTGAAGAATACCACAACTCAAGTACCTGTCTTGATTGGCGTCACGCTGGGATTCGATGAGCGACTCATTTGCCATTTGCTGCTGGAGGTCCTCTCCTCTGTCTGCCCAGGGATCCTGCGGGACTCCCAGCTGTGCGGACTGCTCGGCTCGCGCGCCGCTGCCCTCTGACCTCGTTAGAGCCGGCAACGGGGGGTAGGAATCCTGCCATGCGGCTCGCTGCCCGGCGTTTGGCTCCGCCTCTAGCTGTGCGTCTTCATCAACGGCTTCCTTTCTGGCTGCTGCTGAGTTCTTCTCAGCCTCGGCTTCTGACTCTGAAGGTGGACGCTGGTAGGTCTCCAGCCACTTCAGCTGTCCGTTTTTGTAGCTGTACCGGCTGTCGCTGAACCAGCGCACCACCTCGGACTTGGGAAGGCCCGTTTGGACGCTCAGCTCCTCGTACTGCAGGCTGCTGGGCCAGCGGGTGCTGGAGAACGCTTGTCGGAGGATGTGGAGCTGCTGGGGAGTCTTGTTGCTCCAAGGGGGGGAGAATGAGGAATGACAAGCCGACATCTCAACGTCAGACTTGTGTTCCTGATGAACAATGTCCGATGTAGACTCTGGTTTGCTCATTTTCAGCCTCTTGAAGTTGATCTTTACTGGGTCGCCTTTGTCTCCAACAAACTGGTCGTCCTCCTTAATGAGCTGCTGTAGGATTGACATGCCTTTTGTGGGAAAATCTTTGTTTTTACCCTCATCCGTGATGGATGAGTTACTTTTGGTGATAACTGTGGTGCTGGTGCTTTCATTCGGGCATTTATTTGTGTGGTTCTGGTTTGAGACACCGTCATTTGTTGATTTGGTGCTAATACTGTTATGGTCGGCCCGCTCTGGTCCTCTGTCTTCATTGGGCTTGCTGGTGGTGTTCGCTTCACTCGTGGCGCCGTTGGAACCGTTGGATCCAAGCGGTAAACTGTTGCTTTTGATGTTGGGCTTGCCGGTGTTTTCAGGAACACAGTGCTCGTCATTATTGCTGGGGGCCATTCTGTTCTCACTGTCGGCTAGGCTGCTGATGCTGTGCGCACACTTCTTGGGCTCGTTGCCATTGACGCTGGAATAGCTGCTGATGCTGCTGCTGCTACTGCAGCTGCTGCTGCTTCGACTGCTGCTGGTGCTACTGACACAACCGCTGTTCCCAGCCGCCTCCAGGCCGTTGCTCTTGTCAGGCTCCACAGTGGGTTCCGTACTCTTGCTTTGTACCTGTGCTGTTCGGATGATAGACGGGAACATGGCAGGTGCCACCGGAGCGGAGTAGGACACCCGCGTGACATGGGCATGGGTGGAACTGCTGGCTTGCGTGGCTCCAACGGGCCTCGCTTTTACATTACCGTAGGGAAGTTTGGTCACCTGGAAATTTGGTCCTTTGGAGCCTGGGTGAGCGGTGTGGTGGGTTATGATGTGATTGCTCTGGCGTGGTGCAGCAGGCTGCTTCTGGGGCGCTCCGCCTTGGAACACAGTATTGAACATCTTCCTCCGGGCCTCTTCGATCTCTTCCGGAGACCAACTGATGCCCTGCTTTAGCCTTTGGGCCGTAAACCATAGTTTGATTTGCTCCTCTGGGAACTCTGAAACCACAGTCAAGTAGCAGAGCTCGGCTTTGGTCGGGTATGGGAACTTGCCAAAGGATGTCTTGAGAAAGCTGCTGGTGTCCATAGCGGCATCGTAGGTGGGGATGCTGCTGAGGGGGATCATCACCTTTGGAAGATCTTTAATGGAGTCCGAAGAAAGCGAGGAGTAAAGGGAGGGACTGTGCTGGTGAAAGACTTGGTCGGACGCCGTCGTGGTAATCACGTGATTGATGGCGTTCCTCGGCATAGCTGGGGCACCAGAAAAAGCCCCATTTTGGAGTTCAGGCACATTAGTATCTACATCCTTTCCCATGTCTATCTTTAGTACCTCCACAGTGTGAGAAATCACTATCTTTTTGTGCTCCCCCTTGGCTTTCATCATCTTTGCAATTGGTGTTTTGGTAAGGGAGATCCCGGACTCTCTGTAGTCTTCTCCGCTGTCCGTGAAGAGACTTTGCTCCACAGTTGTGACTCCATCTCTCTTGTTGACACTGAGTGAAGCAGTAATTAAGCCCTCCATTATCTTAGGATGGGAGTTGGCATTGTGTAACGCAAGAGCCTCAAAGCGTACAACTGACACCCTGCAGTTTAGGCAGTAGAAGGTGGGCTGGGCCCTGAAGTCTAAGTGGCAGTTGTGCATGTGATCCAAAAAGTAGTTCAGATCTCTGGATTCAAACCTGCAGGCCACGCAGCTGTATGTACCTCCTTTCTGCGTCTCACTGCCGCTTTCTGATCTGGAGGAGCTGGAGACGTGGCTCGTCTCCTCTCCGGAGATGCTCAGTATGCTGTCCTCTGGGATTGTTGGTAGGAGTTCTGGTAGTGAGCCCAGAATGATTTCCTCACGCAAATGTTTGGATTTGGATGGTATCATGCAGGGCACAGTGGATTTCCTCTTGCTGGCCATAGTGCAGCTTTTTGTGAATGGGACTGCGAGTGATTGGTTGCCTGGTGGGATGAGAGCAGAGGGTGGGTGGATTGTGGAGAGGGCTGAGTGAAGTTTAGCGTCATGGACCAGCCACTATGATATCACAGTGTTTCCTCATGCCTTCTCTCACTTCCAGAGTCCCGTCACATGGATCAGTAGCTCCGTGGAAACCTGTGAGAAATGGGCACAAAAAAAAAGAGGAGCATGTGACCGTCAGCACACCCTCACTGTGACAGCTGCAGATACACAGTAGGACAGCAATTATAGAAAAAAAGCATTTTATATAAGCTTTATGTAACCCATGCTTAATCATAAAGTCAGAATAAAAATCCTTTTTCCCCTCATATGCACAGAAACTTGAATGAACATCATTTTCCCTCATGTTTACTTTGTTTCTCAGCATTTAGAGCCACATTTCATAGAAAGATTAGACGAGTTTTGTTTGTGTTTATTGTACCTTTATGTTTTTACATTCTTCTAATTATGCGATTGCTTAAATGTCAGCAGCAATGTACTCTATTCTTGTTTAAATCAAGATGGTGTGGCATTGTTTAAAAAGAAAAAGATTTTCTTTCTTTTAAATGTGACTATCAGAAGGAAAAAAAGTCATTAAAATCTTTCAGATTTTCTGGCACAAAGCAAATAAGCCAAGAATGCACAAAACATTTAATCATCTCCATGCAAAAAATCTGACAAAGACATACTAAGATTGAAGATTTGAAGCATTTTCTATTTTAAACAGATTTGTATCACTAACAAAGGATTGCCAGTGTTCTTTATTCTTGAACTTTGCCACGTTTAGGCTAATTATCAGATGCTAAAATTCAATTATATTCATCCGGCACCAAAAACTGAGTGTGAATTGCACTACTGCACAGGGAATCTATTGCAATAGGTCGCCATAGAGACACTAAAAACACGTAAATGCTTGAACTCTGTTAATCATACTTTAAATACTTATATTAAAATTTGTGTTTCATCCAAATATTAAGACTTTAAAATACCAAATGTTGTCTGATCTGGACAAATCCCACATGCAGCTCCTTTTTTTTTTTTACATCAACAGTGTAGGTGTGGCAAATGCAAACAAAAATATTAGTAAAAAACTGCTATGGGTGCGTCGGAGGCTGTCACTTATAAACCAAACTTAATTTCTTCTCTGTTTTATTTCAGTTATAAAAACACTCATTAAGCTCCGCCGGACTTTATGGCTACCCGGAGGCGTGGCCTCTGCAGTTGTTCAGACCGCTCACAGGTCACTAAGCGAATTAAAGAGACAGGTTCAGGGAGCAACAAAAGCAAAAATGTCCGCTCTGATCCAATGGAGGCGATTACTTGAGTCATTTACCCTTTTTTTCTAGCCTGATTTTTTTGTGTGTGTGTGAGGCACAATTTTTGTAGAAAAGTATGCTACGAGTTGGACACATTCATACATTAGATCATAAATCATAATTTTCACCATCTGACTCTATTATATTATAATTTCTCTCTGTGGATTATTAAAGTATTTCAGCAAATTATTTTAAAACAAATGGAATTAAAATGAAGCTCTTTACACTCTAATAGAAATGCAGATGCCAATTTGTCTGTCCTTAAAAGCTTTAGTTCTGGCAAAGGGTGGCTACTTTTAGTTTCACTCAGAGCAGGTAAGTGGTTTGTTGGCTCCCACGAGGAACTTTAGATTTGCCTCTTGCTGCCAAATTAGATCAATCCTCACATTAATGTGCATATGTCGCAGAAGTAGAAAGGGGTAACCTGTGTAGTTGTTGGCCTAACTGATTGCACTCAACAATAGAAACCAAATCCCTAAAAGCATCTAAAACTAGAAAAGGTGAAAAATAGAAAAAGAGACAGACTAAAGGAACAACAAATGAATGTAAGAGATGGATGATACTAATCTCTAACTTGAAAGCAAAGGTAAAGCCATATGCAGATGATGCAGTGTTTTCTAACTCCCTGTAGAGCCGGTACAAAGATTTCCACAGTTTAAGCTATTAAGCCAATGCTTTCCATTGTTTTAAATTAGGGCAACAGAACCTATTTCAATCAGTCTTAGAATTACACGTTGGTCTTTCCCACCTAATGATTCCAGATCTGCTAGTATTTCAGGGGGAAAAATTACACTCAATTTACAACTTGTATGTTTGGGCTCAATGGATGGGTGCAGGAAATCTGAGGGGAATTAAGTTTTCATTACAGGAAAAAATCTGGAGCTAGAAAGACAACAATGCAGATAAAGGGGTATTTGTGGTTTAATCTTTGGCAAGAAAAAAAAGTCTAGATTTCAGCACAAAAAGGCTGAGTTTTAAAGGTTTCTGTTAACCTCCACAGTCAGAGATGTGAACGTCCTGAAAATCCATCTAGATACATTGCATGTCCAGATAACTTTCACAAACGTTTCTAATTGTCCCCCTTGACTGTATATGAGAATTGGACCTAGTGAGTGTGTCATTCCCGTTTCCTGCTTAATCACCCGACATTTTATCCCCTCTCCTCTCGTGTTCCAAATAGGAAGTACCTGCAGGTTCCAAGATTGTCAAAATTTAAAAAGACTTCTATTGAGAAATAGTTAATTGTCAGAATAACCATTCTTGCTCTGATACATTCTTCTTAACATCTTCTGTGTAATCCTATTTTTTAACAATATTTTTTCTTTATTAAAAGTTATTCAAGTTATAACCTGACCAATCAGATGCCTCGGTAAAACCATGTGGTGCCCACTGGACTCACTTCCAGCATTTGATTGACAGATTCTCCCGAGCTGCTTTCAGTGGATTGGTGTGGACTTCAAACAAGTTCACTCATGAGTGGAGACAGTAGTTCCTCTAAAAACGTGACTCAGACTGACTCGGACTAAACACAGGTTTTTTAAATGGCAACAGAAGATTAGAAAGCCACAGTGATGGCTTTGGCCTGATTTCACGAGGGCCAGAGGTAAGGCATTTTCTATGAGTGACGCCAACACCTCGTTTTGTCCAGGGAAATAATATACGTCTATGGTCATCTAAAATGATTTACTTCTGACTCCAACAGAATTAAGTCGATTCAGTCGCCATTTTTTCGCCATACGGACACTGCCATATTGGAGCTAGTGATTGGTCCGAGTCGGTCTCAGTCATTGTTTTTTCTATGGCAACCAATCTCACCAATCAGGAGTGAGCTTGTTGGGAGACCACACCCCTGCTACTTAAAGGTGTCCAACACAAAATCTGTCAGTTAAACATTTTGACAATGGTTTGTGGAGGCCAGGAGGCACCACAAACTTTGTTAATGCATCTGATTGGTCAGTTTATATCTTGCAATAAAAAAACCATATCAATTAAAAATAATTAGGATTATTAAGAACATGGCTAATGGCTATTCTGACAAATATAATTACTGAGTAATAGCTGTTTATTTTTCCATAGAAGTCTATGGGATTTTGGGTTTGTGGAGCCAGCAGGTACTTCCTGTTTGGAACGGCAGGTGGGAGGGGTCACTCAGTCCAGTTTACATATACAGTCAACGATTCTTACCTCAAATAAAAATCAAGACTCGGTTCAAATTCTTATAAACAGACTTTTAATATGATCAATCAAAATTCCTTTGTAAGTGTAGATTGTGACTCAACCTCAGAACCTTGAGTGATAACAGATGGACGTCTAAGAACACCGTTACTTTAATTAGGCTGTCATTAAAAGCAAGCTTTAAATCACACAAAATGTGCAGAACAGTCATAAAAGCTGGTTACAGCTGTTAGATAAAAGCAGCTCGATATATCATGGTTTCATCAAAATGGTAATTATGAATTAATTAGCAAGTAGCTATGTGTTAAGGACCTAACATGTTAAAAGTAGATCTGAAAAATAGGAATTTTGGAAAATATTACACTGAGCCAGATGTGGAGGAAGTGAGCGGCTGCACACACACATGCAGACAGTGATCTGTGTGTGGGTGTGAATCTTAAATGAAAGGAGTTGAAACGGTAGTCCTTTTTCTTTAAAACAAGTATTTTGAAGTTAATTAAAAAGTAAGGTCACAAATGCCCGCACAAAAGAAAAAAACCTCACTATTATGTTAAAAAATATAATAATAATAAAACAAAAAGCTACAATTTTGGCACAAGGTTATTTCTACACTAAAATGACACAAAGCTCCAGTTTTGAATTTGTGATTAAACGTGTCAAGGTAATCTACACAAAGCTCCTTTGAAGTGAAAGTCGTTTTTGGCTTGGCTCTGAGTTGTTCTGCCTGCCGGTTTTACAGACTTTTGTTTAGCCGTCACTTTTTATGAATTCACACACAAAAAAAAGACTGTAACAATCACGCAGAGCCAGAAATGACAGGCTGTGATATTTGATTTTTTTCTCCCCGGAGCCATAGGACTGCCTGCTCTAGTTTTTAATGATATGTGACATCAGAATTATTTTTAGCTTCATTGCAGTCATAAAATCATTTCTTCAGAAGTGAAGGATCAGGTGATGCGTAGTCCGTTTTCGGGAAAGGGTTAATGCTAGTAAATAAATGCATTTCACAGAGTGGCTCGGGGATTTCACACCCATTGAGCGTGATGTTCTCCATCATCATGCCAAATGCCTTTAGTCTTATCAACTCGCATGTATGGGAGGTATGCACAGGGGTTATGTTCTGCCTACAAGAGTCTACCCGTTATGTTTGTTTTAAAGCACACAGTGCTGCTCTGGATATTGATTTACTCTGGTCTGAAGCAGACGCACACCAGATGCATGACTGTAAATGAGACTACAGAAGATGCACTGGACATAGTAGAGCTTGGAGCTGGATGGCTGTAGTGCTGGATGTGTGTTGCTGCTCCTGAAGCTGGAGGGACAACAGCGCAGTTTAGGATTTGATTTTCTCATGAAGACATTACAAACACATCTGAAGCCGCGCACAAACTGCCGGCTTTGTCAGCGTCATCCCACATTTGTTCAGCGAGCAGCATGGAGATGCATTCATACAAACAAAACACGCCGATCAATGAGGGAGCAAACCCATCGGCAAACAGCTTCCACAAGCTTTTCTGCTACGACAGCTCTAACACTGAGGATGGATATGGATCGCTGCTGCAGCCTTTTATAGATCACCTTTTTGACATTATTATTTTAAAAAAGTGTTTTTATCTGGTTACACTGAGGTGAAGCTCTCAGTTATTCCATCCTGGAAAGAGCCAACCATGTAAAACTAACGAGGGTGGAAAAGCAAAACAAGTGGAGACAGAGCTGTGCAGCCCGTGCCCTTTGCGTGAACCTTTGACACACACTTGCACTCTTGCACCGCCTCGGTATTTCGCTCTCGTCCTCATTTCAGAGTCTGGGGATGCATTGATGTGTGGTGTGCCGCTGCAAAACTCTCATCCCTGCATCTCTCCACACCACCCTGCAAACTTACAGTCCTGGGAAAATCATCCACTGCTTAAATTCAACAAACACACCACTACAAACCTGCTCTGTGTTGAAATTCAGCATTCCTCGCTATCTTCGCTCCGTGGCTCACTGGTTAAAAAAGAAAATCCTCTCACATACTTTCTGGCCATTTCTTTTTTATTAAATTTATTTTGGCCACAATGTTTATGGACTGACTAGCACTTTAACAAATGCTGGTTTTACTGCATCCACGTGCGCGTGTTCACCGTGGCCAGCTGGATGGTAAATAAAAGATGAACCTGTTCCAGAATTAAAACCCTCAAACGACTGCCCAGCGGTACACAATGATCCCAAACAAACCGCCATGTCGTCCCGTTAGCTGCCGTCTTTTAATTTCAACTGACTGATGCTGCTTTGTGACAGAAAAAACTCCACTAAACTAAAAAAAAAAAAAAATTAGGTCACCGACATCTTATGCAGTAATCCTGGTTCACTGCATCCAGACGCGGGCATGTGCTGTACGTTTGGCCGCCAGAGAGGTCATGATATCGTCTGACAGCACAGTCTATTAACCCCTGCTGAGGACAAGGGGGCGCTGAGTTTGTTCTACTAAATGAGACCAATGCGTGTCTGAAATAAAGATAATGACATCCGCGCTTTACTGACAACAGTGTCTCAGTAAAGAAAAAACGCCACTTTCCGCATGAGAGGTCCCTATATATGAGCCCGAAGTTGGGCGAGGTTACGTAAGGAATCAGGTCACCTATCAAAAGAATAGCTGGCTTTATCTGGCCAGAGCGACGTGCGATGAGACACAAAACAAAAGCTTCCCAGACAGAGGGCCTCTGAATGGTTTCCTCTGAAAGGCCGGGCCTTGTGTTTCAGCTACAAGGTAGACGACGCTCGGATAATCGCTGCCCTGGTGTGTCGTATGTCCTCGCTGTGGCTCTGTGACACACGCAGGGAAGAAAGTCTTTTCATCACGGAAGACCGGAGGAGACATACAGCATCTGAAGTGACGGAGAAGTGGCTGGGCTCTCAGACGAAGCCTTCTGAACACCCACGCTCAGCGTGAGCAGGGAGAACCTCTTTCTCTGGACGGGACCCAGGTTTCATCCAGTCAACTCCTCCAAAACAAGCGTTTCCAAACAAATGGGATTAGGTTTTGTGTAAATTCGGATGGGATTCATATGTTCCACCTAATTTAATAGCAGCTTTTTTCCTGCAACACTGTTGTTTCTAAGAAAAAAATGATATTAACATATCATTAATATTTAATTGAGCTTTCTATACTTTTCTTCTTGAGTGTGTTGTTCCCATTTGACCAAATCAATTAAGAGAAAGCAGCATGCTTCCCTCCCCTCATCACCTCATAAGCTGCTGCAGTAATTACAATAATACAACATAAAAAACAAGCCCAATCTCCAGTGAGCTGCAACCAGCAGAAAAGGAAGGCGAGGCTGCAAAGTGGCAGCTAGACATTAAAATTTAATTCAAAACAGTCCACCAATTCAGACGCTGCAAGATAGCTGGGTCACCTACAGCTGACACGAACAAACAGAGATTGGTGTTTTTGTTGTGCCGCCTGTCACATGAATGAGAATGTGAAGGCTCCGGGAGGAGGGAGGACAAAGGAAGACAAAACTCAGATGTTTGGGACTGAAGTGAGAGAATGACTGATGATAATGACAGGCTGTGCCGCCTCAATATTCCTCCCCGCTGACACCGCACAGGCGCACACACCCTTTCCACACAATCTCCCTCCTCACCTCGGCAACATTTAGCACCTGCACCTCTCTGAAATCGCTCCCTTTGAACTGGGTAACTGGCGAGGAGAGTGTGACAGTGACGGAGGAGCTGAAAAATAAATAAAAGCAGAAATCCTCTCACTGATGACAGCGTTTGTTTTGGGTGTAATCTGCTCTGACAGTGATCTGTGGCTGTTTTCTTAAAAAAAATAAAAAGCTGTTGGGGGTTTTGGGGGAAAACTCCTGGCAAATACATTTGAATGATCAAAAATATCTGCCAAATCCAGGTCCATTAAACAGATTAACGTCATGTGAGTGGATCAGCTGGACACCAAAAATAAGACAGAAAAAAGAGAGCAATTACGGCCCCACGCAGAGGAGATACTGGGAACAATGGCGCCTCGGCTACGAGGGAAACGTGACGTGGAGCTGCGAGGTTCTTGATGACGGACTGTTTGGGTGTCTCCTGCCTCCTCCGCCGCCGTGCGCCTTCCTTTCAGGGGCGCCGTTTGGCTCCCAGCAGGAATAAGTTGCGAGCTCCGGTGGTGCCGAAAAACGATTCAGAATGATGAGGGGTCATTGTTACAGAGCTGGCGTGGGCCCTCACGTCTGAAGACACTCTCGGACATTTCGGGGTGTTGCCTCCATTGTTTCCTTCGCAGGGGCGTGCTTGTGTGAGACGCAGGTGTTGCCTGCCTGTTTGTCCTTCTCCCCATAACACACAAAAACACGCTCTCCCCCCTCTTACCTCCACGAATGCAGCCTCGTCCACCGGGGGACCGGTTGGTGGTGCCACTCATGTGTTAACATTGCCATGGCAACCCCTCTCTTCCCCTTGCCCACCACCCGGCACAGTCCCTTGCACAGAACCTTGTAAAAACAAACTTAATTTGCAACCTTTGAGGTCCGAGATTCCATTTTCTTTCTTTTGGCGTTCCCTCACGGTTGTTCGGAGACATAATAAGTGGAGCTCAACGGCTACAGTTAAGTTTAAGTCGAGGGCTCGCACATCAACGTCTGTCGGGGCAACTTTGCTCTGCGTTTTAGGTCACTGTTGACATCTCACATGGTTCTTCAAACCGTCTGTCTGCGATGACTTTAAACAGAAAGAAGTCTGAGCCGTGCATCTTTTCACGGTCGTTTGGCCGAATAACTTTATTCCATTTTGAAGCGAAGACAACAGGCTTTCAGTTAGCAACTTGAGAAGAAAAGGAGGAAAGATGGCGGCGTGCGGCACATGGTACTGTCCATTCTAAAATGGCTGACATTACAGCCTCTTTAAACTGCCAAATGCCAGCTCCTGCTGACCAAACCTTTCTTGCATGGGACAGAAAAAGAGGCAGCCCCCCCACAACCCTCCAGTAGCCCCGAGGTTTTTTTTTCCTTTCTTTCTATGCTTTTTCTTTTTTTTTACAGTGAACAGACATTTCTTTTGGTTGGAACTGTGCAAATATGCTGGTGTAGCGGCGCTTTTCAGCTACCGGGCTTCAATGTAGTCCGATGACAAAAGCAACAACAATAAAAAAAAATAAAGGATGAAAGACCCGAATAAAAGTAAACCTGTGTGGAACGCCGAGCTCTTTGAGAGGAAAAGTAGGACTCGCTGTTGTTTGGGGAGAATTTTCAGTGAGGATCAAGAGGTATTTCGCCACCAGGGATCGTGTTTGCATAAAACAGCTTTAAAGCAGATCTGGATATTATTGGACAGCTCCCTTTTCTCCTCTGAACTCAAGGAATGCTTCGCTCTGTGTCTGTTAAATCTGCAAATCATGACCATATGACCTTCCTCGGCTGGCACCAAACTCATTTTGAGCTACGGGAGTCACACAAAAACAGGGAAATCACAACAAACCCAGGATGGAACGGTTTTCCAGGTACGTCTGACAGGGAGTGAATCTGCTGACCTGCTGCATTTGTGTCCCTATTTACAAACACTTTGCTAGCAAAAAAAAAAACATGAGCTGTGCCTAATTGCAGGAGAGCAGGATGAAAGGCAATATGCCTGGCCTCATTAGAGCAGTTCCGAGAAGAGAGATGGAAGACCGTTCCCAGGGATCCACAATGGGGAGTTCACATTCCCCTGGTGTGAGCATCCTGCTGAAAACCTCAACCTGGTCTGGAACAGCTTTTTTTTTCTTTTTGGGCTCATCCTTTATACCTGCACTTTACCTAAATGCAGAAATGGAACCTGGGTTGTACTTTCTCTGCTGTGGGGTCCAAATTCTCTGTGGATCATGGTAACAGAACAGTTGCAAAGTCATTTCTTTGACCCAAGTTCTCAATAACAAGATTACATGGTTAAGCCATTAAAAAAAATCCTAAATTTAGCAGTGATTCAAGCTGCCTGCTTGGATCATTTGGAGCTGGCTTTGTGTTTTTGGACACTGGACCCGCAAATGATTCACGCAGGCAGCATTAGTCAGCAGCACAGAGGTCCCCCCCCCCGCTACCCCCTCCCCAGAAGGCAGAGGGAGACACATGGCAATCAAGCTGGGTCAATATTTACGCACAGATAGAGAATGTGCCACACCACAACACTATCTGCTAAAAATGATCTACAAAAGGTGCAGCTTCTCTGTTTGGAGGTGCGCGTGCTTCTGGGCGCGTGTGGCATGTTGGAACACAAGGAAAATTTTGGGGGGGAAATGAATCCTGCTGTGCGCAGAGACACGGGCCTACCTTATCGCTCTGGCACGAGGAGGAAATCTGTGAGCGATCAATTGATGGAAATTGATAGTTATTATTTTTTCTCCCAGAATAAATACATGAGTATTTTTGAAGAGTTTTAAAAGTCTTTCTCAACTAAAGAAGCGCACACGCACGAGCACAGTGTGGAAATGCCGCGTGTTGTGCAATAAAATCGGCAGATACGCCACATAGTAGAGCGCGAGAGGAGCGCGCGTGCAGCCCGGCGGATCTGTGGACCAACTGTGACAAACTGACGAGTTAACCCGTTTGGCTCCGTTCACGAGGCTGTCAGGGAAACACGCGCGCGGAGCCCAAAGCGATCGGGCACTCCACATAACCTTATACCCCCCCTCCAAAAGAAAAAAAATAGAAAAACCTCCACCCCCCCTTCCTCCACCTACTGTCGCCATTTTATACATTGGCGACTTCATCTAAACTGGCTCCACCACAGCGCCAGATGAAAACGCAACAGCGATATATCATTTCGGTAAACAACTTTTGCGCTCGCACCTCGTGGTAACAGGGCGGTTTCAGTGTTTTTGGCGTTTTTCTTTTTGGAAGAGTGGATGTGTTCTTACCTCAGCGGTCGGTGGGGAAAAATGGAATCCGACATTAATATATAAATGAATTATTTTGGACAGGCTCCGATCGTTTCGCTTTTGGAAGAAGTCGAGGAGCAGGGGGTGGGAGCTCTCCTTAAGTGAACCCGGTGAACTGGCGTGAACCCGTCAGTGACCACGGTGAGGAACATTACCTTTCCACCTCTCAGCTGTGCGGAGACGGTAAAAAGAAGAAAAAAGAAAGTACGGTCGGCAGTGCAGGACGAGGGAGCTCCAAAAAAAAATCATAGCGAGTGTATTTCCTATGAACACGTGATGCGGAGCGTCATCCAAAATCCAAAAGCCCTTTCATCTAAAAAATTGGAGAGGGGCGGGGATGATGTGTATGTGTGTAAGTGTGAGTGTGTGTATGTGTGTGTTATCTCAAAAAAAGAGGAAGGTATAGGCTGATCTCTGGGCACATTTGGGTACATCGCTGCGCGTCAGAAACTGCAGCACCGCCCACCCCAAAAAACCCTCAACCAATTATTTTTTACTTTTTCTGTAAATGGGTTTTCAGAGTCCAAACAAATTCCCTGATGCGTGTTACTATGGTTATGTGGGAATATTCGTTTTTAGGCTCCTGCCTGTCAGGCGTCGCGCATAAAAACAGCCATTTACGCACAGGCTCCTATAATGGCAGGGTAAGTTGGGCAGATGCGCCGCAGCTGTAGCGTAATTGCCAGACTGTGAGTTCAGCGCAGGATAACAGATTTCTCTTAAAAGAATGATCAATGCTGAGTTGGTGACTGTTCTGTTCAAATGATATGCTTTGCGATCCTCGTGACCTTGCCGGCCTGCCGTGCGTAAAAGCGCACAGTCAGAGGCGTTAAAGGGAAAGAATCAACACTTTCTTTGCCATTAAAAAGTCTATTTTTTAAAATTATTTTTACAGAACCAAGATAAAGTCACCTCCACAGACATATCACCAATCCAATGTGACTGATTTAGGCATCAGGCCGTGCTGGGTGTAACAGGTGGGTGGACTGCACTCTGCCTTCATCATAAATAAAACGTTAATGTCTTCTGGGATGGATGAACGTGCTGGGACACTACGTGCCTCGTATATTTAGGGAAGGTGGATCTCTCCGTTTATCCTCCTGACTGAATTCAGCCTGTAGCTGTACAAGGAGAGATTATCTATGAAGAGGATGAGTCACCTACCAGCAGAACAAAAACTAAGCCCATGCTTTTGACCTTCATTAGTGCAGATGTGCTACATGTGAATCTGTTAGGGCACAGTCTAGTTAAACATATAGAATTATTTGCCATCATGTTTGACCTATTGGAGAAAGCAAATCCTTCCAAGCATGACAGAAGGTTTCTTTAACTGAGCTGAATTATTACTAACCAGTCCTTTGAATGAGTCCCACTCCGATCATCTTTTGAGCTAATTTAAAGTGTTCTCAGTAGTCTTAATAATCATGATTATTAGGGTGTGGTATTGGCAAAAGTCTGGCGATACGATACATGTGATACGATACGTATCCCGAAATTTTACAAAACAGTCAATATTTCATTTTTTTTTCTAAGATTAAGACTTAGAAAAACTCTATCTGAACATTAATACTCTGAAGTTCAGCCGAACTTTGGTCCGACTTGTTTTTAGCATTTTGACTGAAGCTCTGTGCACAGTGCGGCGCATGTGCATGGTCTCACTTGTTCTTACATGAGCCACAAACCACCAAAATCTGCATGTTTATACATCACTAATACAAACTTGGCACAGATTTTTGTCTCAGTACTCATCCTTGGTTAAAACAATGTTATGTCTCATTTTGTTATGTATAAACAACAACAACTGGATTATGACTTCATAACACAAGTACTAATACAAATAGTTCTCACGAGATCTTGTTCTTGTTTTGGTTCATGTAGAGCTGCTCAGTGAAACTTGGTGTGGTGTGTTGTCAACTAGGGGTTTCATTGGAAAACTAAAGTAAAACGCTGTACTACGTGTTATCTTATAAATAATGAAATATTGTTTTGGCAACATTTTAAATCGATACAAGTATTGCAATATTTCATTGAATTGAATTTTCTTACATCCGTAATGATAATGACATCTTTATCCCTAATCCAAAATAAATAAATAAATCCTCTGTCATTTTCTAGGACATGATTTCTGCAGTACTTCACTTGAAATTCACCTGTGAGTTGTGAGTGGGACTGTTGAAGTCCCATTAACCATTTGTTTTACATGCTCTCCCGCTTACAACCCCAACCTAACATTGGCGCTCCAACAAAAATGGTGCGCAACATAAGCACTTATCAAGCCAAATAGTTTTGGGCCAAATTCTATTTTGGATGCAAAAAACAAGGACGTGCATGGATCTATTAGTCTGCTTAAAAAGTTACGAGCAAATAGATTTTTTCTGATTCACAATGATTTGAATAAAGAAATACTCTGAAATATAACTTTAAGCTAAATTTTATTAATATATGTCCTCCATCATGAGAAAAAAAGAACTTGCTAAAAAGACCAAAAATAGGATTTTCCCTGGACTGAATCTTTAACTCAACCAAGGGAGCAGTATTTCCAACCACTGAGCACAGATTTACAAAGTTGTAAACTTGAATAAAATTGCCCAGAGACAGATTCCAATTTAATTTCATTCACGATTGCCTTTTATTGGTTTTGTGACAAACTGTGTACAAGTATTATTGAAAATATTTAAATGATGAATAAATTAAATGAGCTTTTTAAAGCACAAGTTTTAAATGAAACATATTTAAAGCTTGTTTGAAGGTGAAAGGTAATTGAATTAGTTTGCGAGGTTACCAAAAAGCGTCAGAGTGAGTGCTCTTCCCTATTTGCTGCTCGTTTATTACCTGACTGGAGCAGAGCGGAGGGCTCGTCCTGGAGACTTGTTTGCCTCCAAATGATCCAATGAGAGACGACTATCGCATGACTGACACTCATTTCAGCCAATCAAGAGATGCTATTCTGGTTTGACAACGTTTAGGCGTCCAATAGGAATTCAGGACGAGAGGGAACGGAGGGAAACGTAAAAATACAAATTTTTCTCCCCGTAGGTCAAAACGTTACCTGTCTGCCGCTGTCAGGGAGGAGTAGAAGCCGCGATGGCGCTGTCTCAAATCATAGACGATTCTCCTCTGAGGCTGGGTCCAAACCACGCCAAGAACGACGGGCCGAACCTCCAGGAGCTGTACAACGAGCGGCACCGACTGGCTCTGGAGGAGTTACTGTCAGGAGGGCTTGAGAACTTTCAGGAGTTCCTGAAGCGGGAGAGGATTCCCAACTTTCTGTCGGACAATGAGATCCAGGCGATCCGGAGCGCCGCCGTGCCCCCGCGGTGCGTGTCGCTCCACGGGGACGAGCCGGCGCTGGAGCAGTCGCTCAGCAGCTCGATGGACTGCTCCTCCGTCACCTACTTCCCCGAAGTGTCTGACGTGGAGCCGCCGCTGCTGGAGATCGGATGGCCCGCCTTCACCGCGGGGTCTTACCGGGGAGTCACGAGGGCCGTGGCTCACTTCCAGCCCGGCTATGGAGAGAACATTTACAGCTGCAAGGAGGCTGCCAGGCGCATGATTAGAAGCGCCAGAGAGGTAGGAACTACAACAGATAAGAAAAAGTCACTTTGATAAAACTGACTTAAATGACTCCTTTAATATTTCATCTACACGAATATTCTCCTTAAATAAAATCAGTTTCCTTTTAAGTGTGTAACAATTAATACATGAATCGATTTCGACATGTTGGTAATTGAATTGGCTTATACCTACGGTGGCCCTGATGTTCAAATCACTGACACCCCCCCCCCCCACACACACACACAAATCATGACAATTAAATCAAACAAACACAAAAAGCATTACATTTTAGAAAACAAAACAAAATTTCAGAAACCAAAGCATTACAAAAAAAGCATTTCTTTAAATAAAATTAATTTCCAGAAAGGAATATTCCATAAAAGAATATTAAAAAAAAAATCTAAAACATGTTTTGTGAACAAAACATTAATTTCCAAAATCAAATGTTTAAAAAAGAAAACCATTTCGGAAACAACATTAATTTATAGTAAATGACACAGCATGTTAATCAAACAAAAAGCCTTTCATGAACAAAATAAATGTCCAAAACACTAAATGATATGTTAAAAAGCGAAACAAAACGAGAGACCAGAAAAGGTATGTTTTATGGGACGTTGCTGATTGAACGATGATTTCCAGTATCACTTAATGCCAAAGGACTTCCATTTAAAATGACGGACGAACGTCATCATCCAATCAGTTATGTCGCATAGTACCTCCCTTTTGTGGTTTTTCATTTAATTTTGATTCTGTAAATTACTTTGTTTTTCCAATATGGTTTTTCATTTACAGACACAGAAAAAGGTAGATATTTATGGGGCGTTGCTGATTGAATAATGATGTTTGTCCATCATTTCAACTGAAATTTGACATAAAGCAATCCTAGATATCATCTAATCAGCGACATCCCATAATAATTCCTTCCTTTTCCGAGTTCTCCTTGTGTTTTCTTTTTCTAATATTTCAGTTTGTTTTCTGGAAATTGCTTTTGTTTTCTGAAATAATTTTGTCATATTGGCAACCACAAATTATGATATGAATCAAATCGTTAAAATGAATTGTTACGCCCCTGGTTTCCCTAAATCCCAAAGCTGTTGTGGTATTCCTCAGACCTTGGCCACAGTATCTCAACATTAAAGTGAAGAAACTGCAGAGAAAACCAAACCTTGACTTTATTGTTTTTAGGCAAGTCACGTTTGGCAAAGACTGATTCCTGACAGAGGCGCATGAATGTGATTTGCAGCTTTAACTGCACCTTAGGCCTGCAAGGAACCTGTGTGCCAGATGTGTCTTGACTTGCTTTTGCTCTCCTCCATCTAACTGTGCGTTCTCTCAGTATGAATGTCTGTGTATTTTATCATTACACCTTGACTTTACTCTCTCTTTTACATGTCTGTATGTGATCGTGTGAATAGTCAACCATAGTTAAATAATCAACATTAAGATACACCTCAAATGACACATTTGTTCAGTTTCTTTCCTTTAAAGACTCACTCCAATGGAAATAGTGTTTTTAAGATGTTTTTGAAGCATTGTTGTGTCTTCAGGCAGCTCCTTGGTCTTGGTTATAGTGGAATTTAACTGTTTGAGGTTGTGGACAGGTGTCTTTGATATAGATAACGAGTTTAAACAGGTGTCATTACTACAGGTAACGAGTGGAGGACAGAAGAAGAAGTTACAGGTTTCTGAGAGTTTCTGAAATCTTGCTTTTTTGTTGGAAACCACATACTTATTTTCTAGCATAATGTGCAAATAAATTCTTTAAAAATCAGACTGGGATTTTCTGGATTTTTAAAGAAATATTATTTTGTTTCCCATAGTTGAGGTAAACCTAAGATGAAAATTACAAGCCTCTCTCATCTTTTTAAGTAGGAGAACGTACACAATTAATGACTAAATACTTTTTTGTGCCACTGTAATAATGAGAGAGCTGTTTTCTGAGTATATAGTCACTCAAATCGTTGTGAATCAAGAGCAGACACAAAAATACAGTTGGAAAAAGCTTTGTAGGTGTGTCCCTGCTCCACTTCATTCTGATCCATCAGCGTCTTTGTTTATTGCTGCTCGCCGTTTTTATTGCAGCTTTATTAAGAGATTTCTTTATATTTTAAATCACTTTCATTGAAGATAAGTTTTATGAAAACCTCTAGTATTGTATTATTTGTATTTTGTTGTTTATGGGTTTTTTTTGCATTGTTCATTTTTTTTTAGTGTCTTATTTTTACTTTTTTTTCTGCTCTGTTCATACACCTCGGGCTGTAATTATGCTGTGTAATCATTTTGAAGTTCTACTGAAACAAACAAACAAACAAACAGGAGAACGTGTAAACGGATGGTGGGAAGTAGGGGCAGGCTTACTCCCCACCAAAAGTCACGCCCACACTCAGAGGTGATTGTTTTTTTTTTAATTTCTGCCGCTCTGCAGAAACTATGTTCTAGAGCACGACACAAGTTTCTTGATTTAGTCCAAAAACAGCATAATCATAATTAAAATACCACTAGAAAGTAGTGCTGGTCAGTATTACAATACTTATCGTGCAGACGATAGAAAAGTATATGTCGTGCCATTTCTCTTCTATCGTTTTCATTTGTTTATTTTCGTTGCTGAACTTTTTCCAAAAATGTATTTTCCTACTAATAAACTTGAAACTGTTGTGCACTTGTGACAATTCAGTTACATTTTACTTGGAAAATATAAAGTCAGATAAAAGTAAGTATTGACATTTTTGTCATTTTTTTCTGAGAATACCTTTATTCTGGTATATTGTAATATGTATTGTTATTATGATATAAAATAATTTAAATAATGATATACATTTTTTTTCCATATCGCACAGAATTACTAGAAACAGTTTTAAAATAAATCAAACAATGATCAGAGCGCGTCTTTAAAAGTAAGAGCGAGAGCCCAAAATGTGAGTTCTCCTGACAGCAGCATGTGGATGACACTTGACTGAGGCGGTAAATCAAAGATAACTTGGTATGCTCCCTTTGTGGCATTCTGGGAAATTCCAGTCCTCCCCGTGAAAAAGAAATCCGGGGGATTTGGGGCGGAAAAAAGGACAAAAATCCCTTCAGTGCATCTACTTTTCTTCAACAAAAAAAAGTCATTTGTTTGCTGACCAAGCGTTGTGGCCAATTTCCATGGCAACGGGCCACAGTCAATAGAAAGCTCATCAGCGCACACATTACAGGGAGCGTGTCTGACGGAGATTCGCAGCTCTGTTTGAATAAGGCCCTGTGTTTAATAATGATGAAAGCTCAGTCATGTGCTGCGAGAGCACCGCCGCCGCCTTAACACTAATTTGATTATATTACCTCAAATTTGCTGCAGGTGATAGCCGTAGTGACCGATGCCCTCACAGACCTGGACATCTTCAAGGACCTTCAGGAGGCCTGCACAGCCCGCAGGGTCCCCGTCTACATCCTGCTGGATCAATCGTGTGCGCCAGCTTTCCTGAAGATGTGCAGGAACCTCGGCATTCGCCTGGACGACCTTCATGTGAGTGGTTGTCATGGTTAGGCGGGGTGTGGCTCTGTGGGCGCAGCATGAAAATCAGATAGCAGAGGATTAAAAATGTTTCTGAATCCCTGCAGCTAATGAGAGTGCGAACCATCACCGGTACGACTTATTACATGAGATCTGGAGCCAGGATTACCGGGGAAGTTCACGAGAGGTTCATGCTGATCGATGGGAACAGAGTGGCTACAGGTTCTTACAGGCAAGAGTTTAAGCTTTTTAGCTCAATTATTACTAATTCATTTGCTGTTTTTTTGCCGCAAGTGTCAGGGTTTCCAAAAAATACAAGTAATCCAATCAATTTAACTGAGAACTCATAATAAACGTATTAAATCCAAGAATGAGTTCTTCTCTAAAGCAATTTCTTGTCTTTTTTTTTCTAATAAAAAAACTAATTTTGTTTTTACTCATCAATTTTAGAATTAATATTTATAAATTAGATGTCTTTTTTATTTAAAAATAAAGGTAAAGGGATTTTTTTTCTTTCTTAAATCTCACTACAATCATCTTTTGATATATTGTGAAAGTGTTCAAAGTGGTCTTTTTTGAGTTTGATTTTACAGTTTTTTGGCTTAATTAAAAAAATAGGATAGATAGAACTTTAATTGATCCCACAATGGCGAAATGTATATGTATATATATATACAGACGTGGACAAAATCGTTGGTACCCCTCATTTAAAGGACAAACCCACAATTCTCACTGAAATCACTCAAAACTTATAAAGTAACAATAAATAAAACACCTGTGATGTCAATTAAAGGACACACCTGAGTTAATCATGTCACTCTGGTCAAATAGTTTTCAATCTTTCATTGAGGTACCATCATTTTTGTCCAGGCCTGTTTCATTAGTTTGTTTTTTTAAATAATTATGTTAATCAACAATTCAAAATTGATGGCTGATTCTGATTGTTTAATTTTAAAAATGTTTTTATTTATTGTTACTTTTGTAAGTTTCAAGTGATTTCAATGAGAATTGTGGGTTTGTCCTTTAACTGAGGGTTACCAACAATTTTGTCCACGTCTGTATATATATATATATATATATATTGGTAAAAATGATTGTTTTCTATTCATTTTCTTAACCCTCTATATTTCTTTCTGGGTCACGGGGTTGCTGGAGCCTGTCCTGGGTACTGTTGGGCAAACCCTGGATAGGTTGCCAGTCTGTCACAGGGCAAAACCACTCTCAGTCACTCACTTTAGCCCTTGTGCTATCCAAGGCATGCAAGTCTGATCAACTGGTCCCACAAGAATGACACATTCTCAATACCAACTCATCACAAATGGACGTGTGGTTCAGGCCCCTCCGCGCCACTTTTTGATGTTTAGTGTCGCGAACTTGTCGTTTTTGAACTTGCTGGCTGTTCACGTTAAATCAGGGGTCCCCAACCCTCGAGATATGGTATCGGAACCGGTTCTAGTCTGAGGGTTGGGGACCCCTGATTAGCATCTGTGGCCCGGTACAAAGCAGCCCTCGGACCAGTACCGGTTGGGGACCCCTGATTTAATGAAAACAGCCAGCATGACAAAAAACGATGAGTTGGGAACACCCAAAAGTGGCGCGGAGGAGGTCGAACCATACGTCGATGTATGACTAGATGGTAGTGGGAGTACATTGACGAGATAACACAAGGGTTAAAGTAACCAATTAATTGATTAAGCATGTTTTGGACAGTGGGAGGAAGCTAGAGTGCCTGAAGAAAACCCACACATGCATGGAGAGAGGTGGAGTTTGAACCAGAGCTTTTGTGCTTTGAGGCAAGAGATCTAATCACTGCGTAACCATGGAGATACAATTGATTTCTAGGTTTTTTTTTCTTTTTTGACATAGTTTACGCAGAGTGGCAGTAGTTGATTAGAAATTCACACTGAGTTGTGGGCGGGACTATTGCAGCAGAGTAACCCTGCCTCCTGGTAGGTTACACCCCCTCACAACTCTAACCTTACCGGTGCAACAAAAAGGGCGAGCAATATTGGAGCTTTCCAGGTGTATAGATTTGAGCCAGATGCCATCTTAGATGACAAAAACCAAGACATACATGGATCTAGTCGTTTACAAGTGGATGCAGCATAGAAGGGAGCTTGTGACCCACCCATTTTTGAAACCACAAATAAACTGCATTTTTTGTCTGCTGGTGATTCACCACAATTTGAATAAAGAAATACCCAGAAATGTAATTTTATTATAAATGTTTTATATGAGAAAAATTTCACAATAACATGTTCAAAAAAGCAAAAACTGAATCGGAGTGGGTCTTTAAGTAAACACTTTATTTGGTTTAAAATAGTCATGAAAAGTTTAAATTCACACCGTTCCTGCTCAGCGTGAATTAATCTCCTGATTTATGTCTGTATTATTTAGGTAATCCTTGTTCTCTCTGTCATTTTTCTGTCTACATTTGATTCAGGTTTAACTGGTCCGATGGTAAACTGAACAGCAGCAACCTGATTGAGCTCTCTGGTCAAATCACGGAGAAGTTTGATGAGCAATTCCGCATCCTTTATGCCCAATCTTTGCCTGTGAACAATCGTGGACATTTAAGTTTCTGTGGTAGCAGCCTCTCCGAGCCCCTCCTCATCAAACCGTCGGTGGCCTCATCCCCACATGTGGTTAGAGATAGACACGCCGAACCAGTCTGCGTGACGAGCACGCCCTCCCGTAAGCCCCGAACACCAGCGCCGCAGCCTCAATTTGATGGCTCGTCTCCAGATCACGGTAAGACCGGCACCGCCGCCTCCGAATCCGTGGATGGAGACTGGAAGCAGCAGATGCAGGAGAAGATTCTTGCCGGCTGCACGACGCAGCCTTTCCCTGCAAATCTGATCTCCTGCCACGCCTCAACGCAGACCAGCCAGTCAGTGACCGACAGCGACACCCAGACCGACCTGCAGCTAGCGCAGCAGACGCCAGCAAGCACAGCACCAGTCCACAACTCCTCCTCCGGGCCGGTCCCGGCCACCCAGGCAGCTCCAGACACCACTTTAAAGGACTGCTTCCTGGAACTGACCAAAGAGCGTCGGTATCACTACTCTGCCATCCGCTCCAAACTGGAACACATGGTGACCGCCCTGTCTCAGAGGCCAGAGCTGGCCGATGTCACCAATCTGACTCAGGGGCTGGACGCCCGGAGGCAGAGGATACACAAAGAGCGTCTGCAGGAACCAAATCCCAGACTGCCTGTTGACAGCATGGGCACGGGCACGTGGCCAAGAGCCAGATGTGCACACTAGCTGGTCTTCAGGGATTTGTGAGCTGGAGGGTGGCGAGGGAAGCAACATTCCTCTCATTTGAATTAATGCTTTTGGCTCCAGAAGTCAAATTTCAGATTTTTTAAAATTTTTTCTTTACCGTCTACTGTCCTGATGGTGTTTAATGTTACAGTCCTACTGAGAGTGGCAGAAGACGAGATGTATTTTCTATTGATGAATCTGCTGTACTGAGAGAATGTACTAAGATGTTTTCTTTAACTCACCTGAACGTGGTTTTGGAGAGCAACTGCCTCCCGTGCCTTAAAGAAACAAATAAATCGGTACTTCTCTGCATTGTTTTAACTTTTTTTTAAATGTCATACTTGTGAAAAACAGCTCTGATCTTTGTGCTGAAGCAAAAGGACTTTCCAAAGAGACCAAGCACACTCATGCAGTTTCGTCCTCAGACAGTTGCTCTGAATCTGGAGAAAGAGCTGCGCCGTGGATTACTGGCAAAGATTAGAACGAGTGCTAAACACACACACAGATGGCTTTTTTAAATGATTCACCGCTTGCTTTTATATTACTCTATATTCACTGTCTGCAGATTAATTCAAGCAAACATTGACAGAGAATGAAGAGATGCTGAATTGAGTTTAATATTTCCGAGTTTCAAGCTCAGCTCCTGCTGTAGATATAAAAAAATAAAGGGATGAGAAGAGAAAATGTGGATGGAGCAGAAGTCGTGAACAAGGGGAGGCTTTTTCCATCTCAACCTGAGGTCCACCTCAAACACGCTTTACTGGACAAAGAGGAACACATGCCGTAAATGCCCTGCTGCTCCTTCAGAGTTGTTCTTTTTCGCCGTCATTGTGTTGAATAAAAGATAACTCTTCTGGCATCAAGTCCAAACCCCATTGAATATTTATAGAGTTTGGCAGAACCATAGACTGTTACAGAAGATCATTGGAAGACTAAACACCCCCCTTGTTTGGTTAATTTGTGATCTAAATAAAGCAAGCTGCACTCAGCAAATCTCTGGAGTCTCACTGGTTAAAATTTAGGTTAATAATTTATACATAAAGTTAATTTTAAAAAGATCTGTTTGTTTTAGGAGACAATTTGCAAAGAATCATTGATACAGATTCCTAAAAAAATATAATTAGTTTTTTTTAAATGTGACATTCTTAAAAGTATATTTAAAAATGAAAAAATTTCTATTGGAAAAATCGATGCAAAATCAAACAAATGTAAGCTGTTTCTTTTTCTTGATTTGCTGCCAAACATCCATAATGCAAAACATTACGTTTGAATAATTGAAATAATTTCTTAATTAATACCACATCTGGGCTGCATGGTGGTGTAGTGGTTAGCACTCCTGCCTCACATTGAGAGGGTCCTGGTTCCTATCCTGGCTGGGACCCATCTGTTTGGAGTCTGTGTATTCTTTTTGTGGTTTTCTCCGGGAACGTTGGGTTCTTCCACAGTTCTAAAATGTGCTACTTAGGTTAATATATGCCTCTAAACAGGTGTGCTTGTGAGTGTGTGGTCTGGCAACCTGTTCAGGAGGCCAAACAGTACCAGAGTGGGCCTCAGCAGCCCAGTGACACTGACAGAAATTCAGTAGGTTCAGAAGATAGATGTTTATTCTCGGATCAGGCAGTTCTCCTGCAAGCTGTTTAGAGCAGGATTGGGTAAACCGTTTTGACTTGTGGGCCACTAAGAATTCTAAAACTTGACAGATGGGCCGGACCAGGAGCAGCGTTTGCTGTGTTGGAATGATCGGAAAAATGACTGACTTGAAAAACACAGATGTACGTCAGAAAACAACAAATCTGCAAAATCATGTTCTGCACCTAAACACAAAACAGTTTAGATGTGGTGGATCACCTAAGGCACATGTGTCAAAGTCAAGGCCGGGGTCCGGATCCAGCCCGCCGCGTTATTTTATCTGGCCCTCCAGATCATTTTGTTTTTTTGTTTTTAACACCCAGTGTTATCTTGTGCTACTAACACTTTGATGCAACACTCCATTATCAAGGCTTACAGATCAGTTATAGTAATCTATTACTTATTTATTTACAAAACACAGAGTTTGACATCACAAGGGTGCCATCATCCTCTCCCTCCCTCATTGTGCAGAAATAAACATAACCGGATAATAAGGGTAAAACAGAGTGAATTAGCCAGACAATTTGTTTTTGTATAATTTGTTTTAGCTGAAAAGCACACATTTTATTTTTATTTCCAGGCTTTGTTTGTTTTGTTCAGCAGCATGTTCAGATTGGATAATTTTACCAGGATATATTTGATGGAGATCAAAATCTTCTGGGTTTTGTATAAATGTAATTTTTCATATAAAATTACATAAAAGTAAAGAAGTTTGAGTTTTTTTTTTTCTTTTAATGTTAAGTTTATTTCTAGCTTGTATAATTTTGACAAAATATATTTTTAAGGAGAGTAAAATATTGAAATTTATTTAAAATTTAAGTTAATTTACTATGAAATTATATTTAATTCTATCAATTCTATATTTTTATTCATAATTATATTTAAAAGTTACGTTTTTTAAGTTTTAAAAAAATTTGTTTTAGTGTTTAATAAGTGTTTTTCCTGTTCGGCCCACGACCTATGGTGTGTTTTGGATTTTGGCCCCCTGTCAGATTGAGTTTGACACCCCTGATCTTTGGAGAGACACCTGAATTATAGGGAAATACAAACATTGATATGGATTTTGATAATAATTTGTTCCAGTGGCGGGTGAGATTAAATGGTTTAACATGCCACATGTGGCCCCTGGGCCATAGTTTGCCCAGTCCTGGTCTAGAGTGTCCCTTACTTTCATTCTTTAGCAGCTAAGTTGCTCCAGTGACTCCGTGACCCTGAATGAGCTAAATCACATATTTTCACTTCCAACTCGTCATATATGGACTTATGGTTCGGGCCCCTCCACGACACTTTTTGATGTTTTGGGTGTCAACAGCAAGTTGTTTTTTGACGTGCTGCCTGTTTCATTAAATCACAGGTCCCCAACCCTCAGGACACTATACCATACGCGGTAACGGGCATGGAGCCAGTACCGGTTTGTATCCTTAGGGGTTAGGGACCCCTGATTAGTGTCTGTGGGCCAGTACCAAGCGGCCCCCGGACCGCTACTGGTTCGTGACCCGGAGGTTTGGGACCCCTGATTCAATGGGAACATCCAGCACGTCAAAAAAAGACGAGTTGCCGACCTCCAAAAAGTGGCACGTAGGGGGCCCAAACCATACGTCTATATAAGACGAGCTGGGATTGAGAACGCGCTAGAATAAAGAGAATTTAGAGAATGGATCAGATAGTTTTGAAGGTTTGAAAAGATCACATATAAAATGATGATTGAAACTTAAATATTAAAAATATATACTATATTTGTAACACATTTCTGTATGTGAGTTTTTACTTTTACTATAATTCAGCATTTAAAGGTAAAGATGAGCTTATATCAGTTTTAGAGTTAAAATAATAAAGATAAATATTCTTATTTTTGTATAATAAAACATTTGAGCTTATTATAGAATAATCCCCCCAAACATCATAATAAATAATTATAGCTAAGCACATGTTTAATGTTTGAATAAAGCTCATTTTTGTGCTGTTTCTGGAGTACAAAATGCTGCATTCAAACCTAAACAGTCTTTGAATTGTAACATGTCAATGAGGTAGGAACAGCAGGGCGTCTCCACCCAAGCAAACATCAAAAGCGCCGCGTTCATTATGTAAAATGGTGCAGCTGAGGGGAATTGATCTCCAAATAAACACAATGGCGGTAATATGGGAGAGAATGGTATTTGATTTTAATTGGCTGCTGCAGACGGTAATCAAGGAAGCGCTGGGCGTTCAGCAGCTCCTCGCCGTTACACAGACACTGGGATATTCCACCTCAGGGAATAGGAGGTACAATTAGACAAACTAAAGCTGCGATTAACTCTTTCTCCTTAATTAAAAAAGCCTTTTTGAAGCACTGAGATCCAAGTTGAATATTTTTCAACACTTGCTGAAAGCAGCCACCAGAGAGAGCCCTGTCCTCATCTAACAAGCGGTTCCTCCCATAGAGGAGCAGTGATGGTCCTGCTGCAACATTTTATATTTTGACATCACTGTAAATCTTTCATATTTGGTGTCTTTAAGTTCCTTTTATCTGTGTTTCACATTATTAAAATGTGCAAAGGAATTTTTTTAAGTTAAATGATTTCATCCTCATTAGGTAATTTATGATTAGTGGATAACCCATAGGGATAACCGTACCCCATTTCTGCTGCATGCTGGGTAAAATCCTTGTGGATAACCGTGACAGCAGGTGTGACGTTGCCCGAATTTCATGTGGTGCTCCCCACCCTCTTATCCTGTACACATCCTCTCCAATCACAGCTGTCCTGAGTGGAGCTTTTGCACAAACAGTTGCAAAAAAATATATATATATATGTCTGTGAAAGTGGTGTCAAATGCGCTTTTGTTCCTTCCATCAATCATGGGATTGTGAGGTTTGGATCTTTACAGGAGGGCAGTAGTTTTTTCTTTTTATATGACCAGCCTCCTTGTCGTCCTCCTCACCAGCCTGCAGTGTCTCACGGGACAAAACAGATCAGGATGATGCAGACAGACAGCACTCGCCACACAATTGATTATTGGATTTACATCCATCATCGTGTGTGTGTTTCTGTACGCCCCTTTGGAGCTCTGCTGGACTCTCCTGCCTCTGATCAGTGTGTGTGTAAAGGCATTGAAATAAGTGAGCAGTTTGTCATCTGGCTCAGGATACGAGATTCTTTCAGTTTGAACAAAAAGCGTTTCATTACGGCAAACGTGGCTGATGGCTTTGAGGCTCGATTACGGCCTTCATTAGTCAGAGCTGACTCCCAGAGGTGTCGTTTCTCTAAATGCTTCCAAACTTCCAATGAAGCTTTTGCCTTGACCCTTTGGAACACCCAAACAGGTGTGCGGGAACCAGATGCACTCATGGCTGGGTTGTTATCACCACGAACAGGCTGGGTGAAGGAATTTCAGTCTGTTCCCTAAGTTGGTCCGATCCTGACTAACAGCAAACACTGATAAAATGTGCTGAGCCCCACTCTGCCTGTCATAATGACTAAATGTTCTTGGTGCCACCTCAGCTTTGTTACCATCAGCAGGGAGCGTTCTGCCTTCAGGCCAACGCTCAGTGATAATGAAAAGTTCAGTTGTTGAGAATAAAATTTTGTGGTTGGGTTTCGGCCGTTGTTTGGCCGAGTGAATCAGAGGCAGTGACTTGTGCAGATGCGCCGCTTGCACAACTTCCTGTTTTGTAATGCTGATGCGAGGGCGCACTCAGACTAATGCAGGTGGAAGGTATTGTTGATGGGCTCTCTGTTCTAAGCTGCGTGTTCAGCTTTGACTCAGTGTCCAGCAGCAGCCCGGGTGCTATTTATAGATGTGTGCAGCTGCTACTTAGTGACCACCCTTAAGCCAGCCATTCTTTAGAAATTCACCACACAAGTGAAACTACTGTGATTTCTCACCATGTCAGATAAGTTTTATTTTTTTTCCAAAGCTGCAGAGAGTTGAACGTAGATGTCAGAGGAGGGGGAGGCTTCGCGCAGCCGGACGTTTCAACCACAGGTCCGGAGCGTCCGGTGCTGCAGAGATGAGTCAGAGTTCAGTCACAGCGCCACCTGAGTCCAACACAAGTTCAGCACTTGTGGTGAGCTGCTCCCCCATAAGTGTCCCAGCTCCTTCATATCAACGATGATACAGTTTGTTTAACAGAAGAAGAGACTTCCTGTTCCGAGTGTTTTCTCATATGTCTCTTGTGGGAGTAGAGAAAGGATTTCTGGGACTTTAGTGGCATAAACACCACTGTTTGTTTTCTTGGAGGTCGCATGTTTGTGCCAGCTTTGATTCAAATGCTTGTATGGCAGAGGGAGGGTGTGTTGTGGGCACAAATCTTTCAAGCCTCTTGAGCAGCAAAGCTGAAGTTTAGCTTATCACTCTCAGTTTGTGATCTGCATTATTCAAAAGGACACCTTATCAGCCAGGGGAGGCTTGTATTAGCCTCCTCCTCTGTGTGCACAACACTCTAATGCTCTCTGCTGTTCCACTTTAGCTGTGGTGTCTGTTTCATCTGCTCTCTATCCATTTATTGATGTATGTCCTCCATCGATTGGAGCAATGATTTGCCTTGCAATCCATTACCCATCTGTCTGTTTCAGCTGGCTTTTAAATGATCCATCAGCTTGGGCTATTAAGGGAAGTAGCGGTGAAGTCCAAAGGGTGCTTTACGGGCAATTGAGGAATGGTAACAGGTGTTGTTGGACCTTTGGAAGTATGCTATACTATCTTATGTAATCTAAGTAACTATTCTACTGACTGTATGCACCATAACCACAAATGAATCCTCAGATCTTACTGGCTCAACTTCAAGGGTTCTGCAGCACAAAGCATTGTTTGTTAGTCCATCAACACCAACTAATCCATATTTACAAATCACACAACTCAAGCCAAAAGCATTTTGTATCCAAATAAATACAATAAAGATTTATTATTTGTGGGGAAAATATCCATGTAGATAAAATGAATAAAGAAAACTTCCTGGTTGTATCAGTTGTGTTCTTACTTTCATTTTCTTTTTTGCAGACACACAATCATATAAAAAATGTCAACAACACTTAACAACAGTATAACCAGGTAATTGGAATGGTACTGAAAGTCAAGATTGGATCAATGTTAAAAACCTTAAAAATTCCTTTAGATTTGAACTCATTGTTACAATGAGGCTGGTTAAATCTCAACAGAAATCCCCAAACTTTAAAAAAGCTTACTCATCAACATGGTGGTCATTATTTTAGGTGCTTGTAATTTCATGTAAACAACAAACGTAAGTCGGTTTTGCAAAAAAAAGTGTACTGAAAACATGAAACCGACTTTACATTTGAAATGTCATAAAATACCAGTCCTTTCCCATGCAAAGGCCGAATCTAAATTCTTCCCCTACCCCTATGGCTTCTCCCTACCCCTCCAATTCTAGGGATATTTGAAGCTGTTGTGGTCTCCGAAATGTTTTTTATTAGGAGTATAGGAGTAGGGACTCATAGGTGAGTATCCCTCCGCCGGTAGGGTAATCGTACTGTCCCATGGAGGAGAGACGCATTTACATTTAAATGTAAGCAATGACTTTTTCAGAGTTATTAAACTGATGTTGTGTATTCTCCGAGCGCTAGCAGCCGCAAGCTAACGTGAATGACTGGCGACTATTGATGACATCATCGAGGCTTAGTAACCACCGAATATGAAGACATTGGCTATGTCCAAATTCCTTCACTACTCTCTAAATAGTGTGTTTGCCATTTTGTAGTGCTGTCTGGATCTACAATTCCAAAATCGAGTACCTTAGATATACCCCAGAAGTGTTTGCAAAAAACCAGTGTGCATTGATGCTCACTACATTGGCAAATATAGACCATAATGCATTGCGTTTGAACAATGTTTGCATTAAAATGTGTTTAAATGTATTTTTTTTTAATGAAAAGTAGTGAACATGATGTCTGAATTACTTTGAAAATCCAGGGCATTGGATGGTCCTGCACTAAATAGTGATTCAGTAGTTGGGGATCAGGGTGGGAATTTGGAGATAGTCACTATTATTCCATAACTCCATTTGGAGGGCTAAATGTAGGTGTAGGGAGAAGCCGTAGGGATAAGGAAAGTATTCAGATTTGGCCTTAAAATTCACTTTAGAATAAATGTATTGGTTCCATTATTGAAAAAAAGTTGGATATGTTTGGAACTTCTACTATTAACCTAGTGTCCTAAATCTAATCTGTTTCATTTCTCCCTTTCCTGTCTTTGTCTTTTCAGTTGAGCAATTGAAAAAAAATAAAAGTTTCATCATGGTCTGACAAACCTTGTCAATCTTGGTACATCCAGAATGTGTTTTTACGTCTTTTACTGTGTTTTTGTGGCCTAGTGGTGCACTGGCAAACTCTTTAAGTAAAGTATTAAAAGTAAACTCCTCCTCTAACAGGTAAACTGTCGGACACGAGTGGGATCCAGACATCACATGTCTCCAGTTCATGTTTGAAAGCACACACTGGAACAATACTAATTCTGACTCTGTCAGTGTGACCCAGCAGATGAGAGTCAATGCACAACCCTTCATTTTAGAGTTATGTCGATTCAGTTCAACAGATTACACTAGTATTCTCAAAGGTTTTAAAGGTGACAAGTTGGAGATTCAGCAAATATGCAAACTCCCAGCATTCCTTTTTTTGTCTCCAGTTCTTCCCAATTGCTTCCATCATAGGATGGCCCTGCAGGTTCAGTTTGAAAGTGCAGATGAATTTCACATCTTCATTTGGTTGTGAGGTTGTTCACACACACCGCTCTCAAGAGACAATCAAATACACAAGCAGAGTAAACAGTTCAGAAAAAAAATCCCCAAGAAGCTTTTACTAGAACAGGAAAAAGGATCATGAAGAAGAAAACCTCTGTTGTGTTTTGCGGTAAACAACAAGAGTTCAGGTAAGCTTGTAGCTCTCAAACAAACCTATTTGTGGAAACGAACTGGTGATGTTTAAATAAGGAGCAAACATGCCAGTTTGAGCATCTTAATAGTCATAGATCAGCCGAGTTCTGAGTAAGGACATTTTCTTGCCTTTCTTTGACAGGAACGGTGAGAAACACTTGTGAGATATCAATGATTACAATATTCTCTGACCACTTTAAGACAAAACTCTGCTTTTTTCAAGTTTTTCGAGCATTTTCAGGCTTTCAACAACAGGATAGTCAAATCATCATATTTAAAAGGGTCCTCAAGGACAATCTACAAATAGACAAGTTAAAAACAAAATTTAAAGCAACAAACAGAAAAAGAAAGGAAAGTGGTGGTGGAAACATCTATGATAGTTTGAACAGATGGGTTTTGAAGTACATGTCAAAGGTAGGAAGACAGATAAGCTGCTGTATATCATTCCAGAAAACTGAAGAACTCTGAAAATGTTCTAAACTATTTCTACACTAAACGGTAGATTTGTTTTGTGGACGTCCACAGTCAAGTGAAGAACAAGCCTGAGTGCATGTTTCAGAGTGTAAACTCTATGAATGAGACCTTCCTCATTTCTGCAGTAATAGTGCAGTAATACTTTATTGTTGTTGCATCATTTTGTTATTTCTCTGCCAAATACGACATTTCTTTAGATATATCTTTGAGCGTGACATACAGAAATCCTTTCTAGTGAGGCATTATTGCATTTTCAGGAGGGAGTAGCAGACACTAGACACGTTGGAGAAACCCGACCTCCTGGTTCAAGTCTTACCCTGTTATCCAGATGGCTGAGGAGAAGGTAGATTAAGCCATTCTTGACAGGAATGCTAACTGAGAAGAGACAAGAAGAAGAAACTGACATTCAGGCTGCTTAAATGTCACAGCAGTGTACATGTTGCACAATGGAATATATATATTTCTGGTGAAACTGTGTTATCAGTCTGTACTGCCCACATGCAATAAAAATGTACTGTTGTTGTTGATGTGTCTATACTTTTTCAAAAGCTTGTGTGTTCAACAGTTGCAATTTGTCATGGTTTCGAAAAAAAGAAAATAGCTCTTACGCGACATTCACACCTTGTGGTTGGATGTGTTTTAGCCCATGGAGTTCACAAGCGTTTTCTATAGCACATGTCCTGAGACCTCTCTTTTTACACGCTCTCCTGCTAGCTTACAACCTCTTACACCCTCAAGCTTACATTACTGGTCCATAAAAAATGGCGGGTAATATTGGAGTGCAGCTTTGAGCCAGATCCCAGCTTGGACAAGGAAAACAAAGACGTTCATGAATCTATTTGTCTGCAAGTGTATACATCAGAATGAAGCGAAAATAGGAGCTTGTGGCCCAACTGAAGTATTTACTATGTCACAAATATGCTCTTTTCCAAATAGTAATTTTTTCTCTGATGAAGAAGTAATTCCATTTTAAGCTTAATTTTCTTATGTCCTCCATCATGAGAAAAATGCCACAAGAACAAGTTAAAAACACAAAAAAGTTTTCAATTTTCATCACAGTGGGGATTTAAAGGTTTAATCTTTCAGTTCTGGAGTTTGGTGCAATTTGTGGTGAAGTTTATGTCAACATTCATCCATCCACCAGGGTTTTTTCATAATAAAGAGTTCAAATTTTTCAATTTTTTACACAAAAAATATTTTTTTCAAAAATATTGCTTTAAAAAAGCTCTGTCATCAACCAAAACAAAGTTGTGTTTCCTCTGACATTTTGAAGTTTTTCACCTGACATCAGGAAAAACAGATCTGTCACACAGGTCGGCTGTGAAATTCTGTAACTTCAGGTGGGCTATTTTTTTTCTCACACCAGCCAAATTATGCAAAGAGCTTTGTGAAATATAGTCTGGGTTTTTTGGGGGGCAGAGAAACTCTTAAATCTTTCTGTAAGGACACACTTTGAAGAAGCAAAGAAAATGCCACCAGCCAAACACAGACGTGGGGCGTTCAGGCGGGAGGGAGTTCAGATTGAGTTCCAAGATGGATTCATATGTATTCATGAATTCAGTCAGAAAAGTCAAACGGAAGCAGTATGATAATCTTGTAATAATTGCATTTTTCCCTGCAACTGTTTTTGGCAGAGCTGAGAGACACATCCGGAGACGAGCCACATCCAGATTGGAGGTGATGAGGGGGGTCGCAAAGACACGCCTTCACCCTGTACAAAAGGCAGGTCAATCCACCCCAGGGTCAAGTGGTGGTTGTGCGGAAACGGCTGAATGTATGGGTAAAATGATAGCTATCATTAGTGCTCTGACGGCCACTTATATGTTTAATTAGGGAAGACAGACTGCAGATAATTGAAATATCGACAGATTTCTCTCAGTCACATTTGTCTTCTGATCTTAGGGGGGGTGGAGAGGAAATCATATCAGATTTGTTAAGGAGCATAATCACTATAACCTCCTTTTATTACCTTTTGTTCCGCGGTTTGACCTCTGACTGAAGGGAACTCCTTTGTTTCAGAGCTTAGCAAACACCCCACTAAAGGAGCAACCAAAGAAATGTGTATTTGAAGAATCAGGCTTTTTTCATACATGTCAGTCTGCTGGATACATGTCAGCGGCTGTCTGGAAAGTGCTGACATCGCTGCCCTTCTGTCCTGGAGCGAGCTTCAGCTGCGTGAACTTGGATGAGGCTCAAGGGTATACCCACTCGGCTAATGTGATGTAGCTCCAAGAAAGAAACAAATTGGCCTGACGTCTCATACGCTGCCTTGTCTTGATTGTGTGATGGCTTCTGCTGCTAATGTGTTACGATGGGTAGACCTGTGTGGGGAGGGAGACAGATGTGTGTGTGTGTTTGTGTGTGTAACACAGTGTAAGAGAGATAGAGAATCTAGAGAATGGGGGAAGGGGCTCAGTCTGCAAGATCAGCACAAGTGGAATTGCATTGATTCAGTTAACTGCAGAGTTGGAGCGTGATGTGGAATTCTGTTTATCAAGGGTGGAGTTTACACGCTCAGCTCCATTTTGATCTTATTTTCCACGCCGTATTCATAACAGGTCCCTGCTTTCTTACTTTTAGCAGCAGAACATTAAATCAGCCCTATATGAGCTGCTCAGCTACACCTGGAGAGGCCATGCTTATTGTTTTCTCTTAAACGTATAGCTTTGTGTTCCTCATCGTCTGGGATTAAATCCTCATTTTAAAGTCCCCCTCAAATTCTCTTTTGATCTATTGTCAAAGCATTCCCAGTGTTCTTATAATTACAATGTTGCAGGTTTTAGGTAAGATAAAAAAAACTGTTGTTTTTTAGGACATAGACCGAATCTAGATTGCTTCCCTACCCTTATATTCATGGAAAATAGTGGCTATGTCTGAATTTCCCCCAATCTCTAACTACTAAAAACTATAGTACAGGACTATCTAGGGTCCTGGATTTTAAAAGCAATCTGGACATCATGCTCACCATGTCACAGATTCACCAAGTGAAAATCTAATCAATACGATGATTTTATGTCTATTTATGACTCCACTGTGTTCTGATGATGAAAATGTTGATGGTTTATTAAAAATTAAACATAACCCTTGTGCTATCTTAGGGGGTCTAGATGACCCCAGCCTTACATTGTGTGATCCCTCCCATGACACAGGTGGACAAAGGTGGACAGGATTTCACGTCTGTCACAGACACCAGTGAAGATAAAAAAAAAAAAATCATTGAAAAAAAAAGTTCAGCGCTGTCTTGAGGGGTCCAGATGGCCCCACTTTTAATGTAAACATGCCAAGGGAAGCACAATTTTTTCACAAAAATTGTTCAAATGCAATGCAGTGTGGTCTATATTCGCAAATGTAGTGAGCATCGATGCACACTGGTTTTTCTCAAATACTTCTAATTTCTATGGCCTTCGATTTTGGAATTGTAGATTCAGACAGCTCTACAAAATGGAAAACACACAATATAGTGCACTATATAGTTAGTTGTGAAGGAATTTGAACATACTCAGTGTCTTCAAAATCAGACGTTACAACTGCTTGATGACATCATGAATAGTTGCCGGTCATCTACATTAGCGTGATACTGTTAGCGATTGGAAAATACATAACAACATTGGTTTGAAAAAGTCATGCAATAACAAAAACTCAATACTTACATTTAAATATAAACTTCTGCACTTCAGAGGAGACCCACTTGAAGAAATGTGTTTCTCTTCCTTGCCACAAGCACGGCACAGATCACCCTACCGGCGAAGTAGCTAGCTACCTCTAAGTTGCTATGGCACTCAGGAAGCGCTACATTTGGAGCAATAGGGTGTAGCAGTATGGGTAGATAAGCAATTTGGGCTCTGCCATAGTTTCCGCCAAGTGGTAAGACTTCCTCAGAAATTCAGCTCTGAGTTGTGGGTGGGATTGTTGCTTCATTTCCCATCATCCTTTTGTGTACACCGTCTCCCACTAGTTAACGACCAAACATTAGCGGTGCAACTAAATTAGCTAGCTATATTTGAGTTATCCAGTCATACAGCTTTAAAACAAATTCCAGCTCAGAAAAGGAAAATTAAGACATTAATGCGTGTCTCATTTACTATATAAAGGGTTCCTACAAGTTTCTTCGAGTTAAATTTCAGACTTTTTAAGACTCTTTAAGGCCATTAATAACAAAAAAGAATACCAATTTCTCAGCCTATTTCCCATTTTATTGATTATTTCCCGTTTTATCCATGAATTCCCATTTTATGATCAGAACTTTAGCTACTTGTTGTTTGTGGTCTGTGCCGTAATGCTTTAGTGCGCTTCTTTTTTTTTTAAACCAGCAGTCAGCAATCATATATTGGTGTATAGTGATTGGTTATGCCGCTGTTGATTTAATTTTGTTTTTCTTTTTGTTTATTTTATTTTTCATTTTTATTCAATAAAAGAAAAATAAAACATGCAATACAACCAAGAGTTGAAAACTCAAACATGAAGAAAAAAGTGATAAGAGGACAGAAAGAATACAAAGCTTATATTGTCTGACCCTTTTAACAAATAAATCAATCACTAAAAAAGAAAAACACAACATGGGTTTATTTCCATGATTTTAATCAATATAATTGTGGTTGAAAAATTACTTTTTTAATAAGAAATGTGAAATTGAGAAGTTTTAAACAGCACAATTTTCAAGGCTTAGATATGAAAATGCAGGGTTATTTTAAGTTTTTTTAAGGTATTATTTCCAAATACATAAATTCAATGCTTTTAGGACTTTGTAAGACCTGGCAGGAATTTTGTATATAAGAGAACTGGACTGAACAACCCCTGCCCCCTCGCGGTCCAAACAGAAAATATCTGTGGCTCCAAGAAGCCAAAATTCCATAAACTTCTATTCAGAAATAAACTGCTGTTAGTCATTCTATTTGTCAGAATAGAATAGAATAGTCGATTTTACATAACAACTACCAGCTTTTTCAAATGGCCTTTTTCGTCTGCTCTTTATTCACAACGATTTGAAAAAAGAAACAGTCATAAAACACAATTTTCATTTTTTTATTATACATTCTCCATCATAAATGAAACACAAGAACACGATTTTCATTGCCGTGAGTCTTTAAATAACTTGAATTGTCCCCAATGGCTGAAAAACAAAGGAGGAGCCTATTATACTCGGATGTGATGGCACTGTTATTCCCACTGACAATAATCCACAATCATTCACAAGATTGGATGCAAACAACAACATCATCTGTGTAAATTAGAGAGAAATGTGCTACACATTCAAAGTAAACACCAGCATGTGTTTCATATTCAAATGAAATCTGCTGAATCTTAACAAAACGCTCCTCAGGTCTCAGCTCAGAATGTGATAAAAGAAACTGTAAGCCAAGAATGAGTTTCCTATCTTTGTCTGTACATTCTCCAAGTAGGTAATAAAGGACATTTGAAAAAAAACAATTTTATTTTTGAAAACGTCACTATAGCACAGTCAGCTCCCCTTATTTAACTCTGAGTGGATGTATGCAAACGAACAGGCTCTATTTTAAACATCCATTTAAAAATGGGCATGCATTTCTGGCGCTTCCCTCTCTGCCACACTCTTTCCTCTGCTCATTTCTGTGTCTGTAGCTGTAGGGAATTTGTCTCTGAGGGTTTATCATGACTGCCTCACATACACCCCACTCCCAGCCTGTGGGTTTGTCATTTTGCTGATCCTGGCTCTTTTTCATATTTCAGTATTCTTATCATCCACCAGCAGTTAGATGATCCATTTCACTTATTTCTCAGAAGTGTGACTTCAGCCTTATTCAGTATCTACAGAGAGGATTCAGAGAAAGAATGGATAGCTGTGGGTTTTTTTGTGGAGCGGAGGGGCAGCTAGTTAGTGATGGAGGTGGCGGTGGTGGTACTGGTAGTGCATGATGCTTTTTTTATCTAGTCAGCAAGGGTAAAATGTCAAGCATTTCTTAGGGAAGCAGCTCCATAGGATTCCATTCAAAGCTTTAATCTTAATTGAGAGCATCACACATTGATATTCCATAGGCTTCTTTGCCCTTCGCCTCTCAGCTACTTTCATTTAGAGGACAGCTGCACTGCACTACAGCATGGGGATTGCTTTGTCAGACAGCCAAGAGGCCAAAGGCAAGGTCAACCTCTCATTGTAATAGTGGCTTTACTATGGAGCGAAGGTATCACCTCCGTGGTGATGTCACGCCATGCGCAGTCATTTTTGAACCTTTTACAGTCAAACTAAAGCAAATTCTGGATTTGTGTAAGTAGGAAAGGCTCATGAGTAAATGTCAACGTACACATTAAACTAGGACTTTACTAAATTGTTGGCAGTCTAATGCTACGTTAATACCGGGCTCGCAGTCGCGAGATCAAGCAACCACTTTAATGAAAAATCTGTATAAACGCACATGTTTCAGGCTTCAAATCGGGACGGCTGTATTACAGCGGTAGTGGGGTCGACTTCTGATCTGAAGATTGCTGGTTCACCTTGCCTGTCGAAGTGTCCTTGGGCAAGATACTGAACCCCACTTTGCTTCTGGTGGAAGGTTGGCGCCAGTGTTCAGTAGCGGAGCCTCCATCAGTTTGTGAATGGGTCTGTGACTGTAAAAAGCTTTGGGCCTTCAAGTAAGGTAGAAAAGCGCTATGCAAGTATTTACTAAAACTCTCGCATTCATGTTTTCCTAAACAAGTTTTTGAGTGGCTACCTACACATTGTCTACGTCAACTCGTGTTTTAGTGGCCACTTTAATTAAAAAGTCTATGTAAACGCATGTCAACCTGAATTTCGGGCTTCCGCATTCAAAATCCGCGTTCATGTGTCGTTACTCAAGTTTTAAAGTCGGTCGCGGGCTCTAAACGAAACAGCCGTTCATTGATTCTACACTGGAAATTTTACCGGTTGAAGTTCTTAACTCTAAATGTGCTCAGTTGCGACCAATCAGGGATTTGGTGGGATTGTGGGTAGCATCCTTTTCATAACATGAAAATACCCACCGCTGTAAACATGATCACAAAGGAGAAATTATTTATTGCAGTTTGTGTCCAGATGTAATTCTATGACACCATGTCTTTTGGAACAGAGCTGTGAAAGAAAAAGCCTGGAGCAAAATTTGAGGGATTTGCTCTGCCTTGATTTTACCGAATATAGGAGGCAGATGAGTGCTAGTAAACAGGAAAAAAAAAAATAACAAAAGAAGAAGAATCCCCTCTCTGCCGCTCCCTGCTTGTCCGCTGTGTAAACACCAATGGATGGATGTGGATTCATGAAACTGTGCATAGTACATTCTTGAACGCATCATACGTGTCTGATATGTAGGTATCTAGTCCGTTATCAAGCTCTACAAACAAAACGTGCGGCCACTGAATGCACATCAAAGTTAAACTCGTGAACTTTGACCAATCAGGGACTCGGATTAGGTAGTGACATTTTTTAAATGATTTCAGTTTTTAAATGTTTATCAAAACATTTGGATTCTTGACATTGATTATGTCTACCAGTGGACCAATGATGATGTTATTTGAGGTTTTAACCTCGATAAGGATTTAAGAAAAAAAAAGATTAGTGCTCCTGTTGCAGAGGGGCCCATTTTATTTTTGCCAGGGGCCCCCAAACTGCGAAGTCCACCCCTGTTAAGAGTAGGGAGAAGCCTTTAAGGGTAGGTGAAGAATCCGGATTCAAGTCAAGTTTTTCAAATAATAGAATCGAGCTGTGAAAGAAAAAGTCTGGAATGAGATTTGTGAGATTTGCTTTGACATTTTGCACCTCTTCCAAATGTGAGTACATGCACTAGTATCAGGTCACGGCAGTCCTAGAAAGCCCGCTGTAAGCCCAGTGTAAAAAACTTGTGGATCTTCCAGCTTGAGAGCAGACAGATGATTTATAGTTTTAGCAGAAAAAAGTGGAAGTTTAGTTGCTTGCTTCTCCAAAAAGTCAGCGTTAAGGAGCTCCACTTTTCTTTTTCAGTTGATAATTGGCTGCCCTTTCTCCCTGGCTAACTGTCAGCTGTGTCGTCAGGTAAAGCGAGGACAGGAGGAAGGTGTGGGAAGACTCATCGTTCCACCTTCCAGGGGTGATGAAAACAGATGGAAATAGAGACTCTCACGCGTCCATGCGGGAGCTGTTTACAACCGGCTGCGCAGCCCCTATCTGCGAGGCTGAGGACCCAGCTCGCCTCCATTTCTCATGCACCTGCCTCTGCTCACTGCTGACGCAGATGTACTGTAAAGAGATGGCAACACTGATAGGTGTGCATGTGCATGTCAAAGTAGCCCCCGGGGGTAAGCCGTTCTTAAAACACAAAGACCGAAAAGACAAACACCTTTTTATCTGCCACGCTTTTCTCATCAATCACTCAAAAGTGTCATTCCAAACAGTTTTGGGAAGAACTCCTTGATTTAAGTGTTCCCCTCTCTGTTGGTGGAGGATTAAAGTGCTTCAAAGATTTGTTATAAAGCACACACGAAGAATACCAGGTTCCTATAGAGAGGCTGCGGCTTCTGGCAGATTTATCAGGTGATCAGTGTTTGACAAAGCTTCAGGGGCTGCTCCTATTTCAAAGTCTTTTCACCTGGCTGTGTGGGAAAGCGCAATTCCCGTGCTTTCCACTCTTTCTATCAATCAACTGCAGCCGTATTGACCCAACACCTCAGCCGCCACTGACAAATAAACACGGTCCCTCTCCAGATGACACGGCTGCTGAAGTCCTCAGCGGGACGTTGCGAAAGAACCTTTGAAAAAGAGGGTCACTTTATCACATGGGTCAATGAAACCTGTTCTCACAACGCAGTGATACTTTACTCTTTCCAATAATATGGAATTTACTTTGTACCTAATCAGTAAACCTGAGAGCCCTCTTCAAAACATAGATTGACTTTGCATCTCTGCCTTCAAAAGTCTCTTTTGAAAGGAGCCCATCATTTCAACGGTGGATGTTGCTCATTCTGTTTACAATTAACTAAATGTGTGAAATCCAACATCCTGGCAGTGTTATTTAGGGTAACTTGACATAAAACGAGCAGTTTTGTGCGGAAAAGGATCTGCTGCTCCACGCATGAGTCAAGGCTCATGCTCTCCTCCTCAGAATGTAAAAATAGCACCACACTCTCACTCAGACACTTATTGTGACTTTCTGACCTTGCCTGTTTAGAAGACACTTGAAGCTGACACAGGCCCTTTAAATGCTTGACAACACAGCAGCAAACAGACACACAGATCCACTTCAAGTTAAAGCCATTTGGAGCTTTGATGCTGTCAGCCTGTAGGCAGATAGCGAGGTTTCATCTTTGCTGCAGAAGAAAGAACAAAAGCACAGGAAGTAGATAAACGGGCAGTTTTTAAAACAAACCCTTTCTAACATGTGATGCACAAGGTCAATTTCCACACTCATTTACTCCTCTTCAACACCGGACTGCTGCTTTTTGAGACCATTTACTGTTTTACACCAGTTTGGTCATATGAATGACACTATATTGGCTCATAAGGCTGTTTAACAATCAGCTGCAGCGCGTGATATATAGTAAAAATCAGGCCAATCCAACACATTACAGGAGGCTTTAAAATGTTTGTACGAACACTTGGGTCAGAATGCCTTCACTAAAGTTCTTCAGGAAACAGCAATCAAGGTTTACAGCCATGCCAGCGCTGGTTTCAGGCGCAGAGGAGTCAAGGAAGACTGATGCAGCTGTTGTTTGCATATGACTCTTTTTCAGTGTTTGTCTAGTTTTAGGAAAATTTCAGCAGATAATTCAAACTTCCTAACTGGAAAATAAAAGTTATATTATATTATATCTAATTAAAACACAAAAATATTACTTTGATCTAAGTGTGTGTGTGTGTTTTTAATGAAAATATCATTGTTATCACATAAAACTTTTGTGATTGAATAAAAATTCCAGAATCTTGCTCTGATTTTTATACATTTTAGGTTAAAAATAACAGCTAATTTACTAAAATAAGAAAATACGTTTTTTTTTTTTATCCAGAAGAGTTTCTTTTAACTATTAATTAAGGAATTTTAACATGTGAAGAGAGGACAAAAACATTTTAATGTTCATAATTGTACAGTTTTTAGAGCGTTTTAACAAACACAGAAAAAAATATTGTTTTTATAGTCATTTTTTAAGGGTTTTACTGCATTTTGCTGAGTTTTTTGTCCTTAAATGAACGATTGAATGATTTAAACTGATTAATAATCACATTTACATATAAATGCAAAGTTTTGTGCATTAGAGGAAAAAAGCTGGGACTTGGCCCTATGTAAACTGAAATTGCCCACACTTGTTATACCACAAATAGCTACAAATAAACACATTTCCAGGAAATCTGACTTTAATCTGACTCACCTCTTTTAGAACTGATTGCTGACAGATTTGCTGCAGAATCAAGAAATCACGTGAAGCAAGAAGACATGACTAAATAAAACAATGTGAAAGACACATCATGCTACTATGTAGATAAATTCAAGAACAGACACGGAGCAAAGTCGTGAATGGGTCACAAAGACTATTAGAACTACAGTAAAAGCAATTTACACACACTGCAAAAACTGAATCTCAAGAAAGTAAAAAGACTTGCTTCAAGAAAAAAAATGTCTTACTTTCTGTCTTGGAAGACGAAAGTTTCTTAATTTCATTATGATCTTAGGTTTAACAAAACATGACTTGGTAACAATATTTTTTCTCTCACTTTTTTTAACCCATTGAAAGATTTTTTGCTTATTTAAGAGAGTTTTTTCAATTTTTTACATTTTTTGACACTTTTTCCTACAGTGCAATGACTCCAAAAACACAATTCAAGATTTAACTCTTCAATTTGTACTTTTATTTTTATTTTTTTTAATCGTTGAGGAACAATGTATTAAGTAAGAGGAACAAATATAGTCAAAAAGATGAATGACAGCAACATCTGTTTAATTATTTCCACAGACGTGTTAGGATGCAATGATTCAGAAGTGGCAATATTTGGGGTAATTTATTTTGGTTGCATAATAAAAGGCAATGACTAAAACGAAGCAGCTGATAGAGAGGTACGCCTCTGAGCTGGGGATACATCTGCAGCTTTTGGAGCTGACTGTGCACACAGGGAGGTTGCATAATAAAGTAAACATCACAAACTACAAATCTTATTGTTTATTTGCAATATTTAGTCCTCTTTTGTACCTGCTTAGTCCTGTTCTAGGTCATGGGGAGGTTGAAGCTTACTCAGCTCCTGCCTGGCGAAGGCGGGATACACCCTGGACAGTCCGTCACTGGCCTACACAGAGACAGTCAACCACATTCCTGCGAACCATGTTTTTAGACTGTCAGAGGAAGCTGGAGTTCCCGGACGAAAACCCTTACATGCACAAGGAGAACATGCAAAATCCACACCAAAAGGACCCAGCTGGGATTCGAACCAGGGCCTTCTTGCTGTGACGCCAACCACAACACCACCCTGCAGACCTAAGCAAAAACTTTTTCCTCAAAAAGCTTTCAGAAAGACCATTGCAGTTTCAGTAACAACCTCTGAATTTCCTTCTGCAACAAACCAAAGTTGAAATTTTTTAATAAAATAAATGTAAAGTCATTTATCGGCCTCTTCTGTGCATGGCATGACTAAGTTATAATGCTTAATTGAAACTTTAATGCAATTGTGTCTGTGCTGCTTTCCCTGAAAGTATTATAGATTTTTTTCTTTTTTGTAAAAGTACTTTAAAAATTGTTTCAAAATTGCCTATTTTAACGGTAACAAGACAAAATCAAAAAGGATTTTGAGGCAGAAAGATTTTAAACTCTGAACTTTTTATTAATTCTGCAAATACTGAGTTATTTTTACTGTAGTTCCATGAATTTGAATGGAAGAAAGAAGCAAAAAAGTCACTGAAAAATACTTTCATTTCTCCCTGGTTTCATAAATGATTACTTAAAAATATATATATATTTCTAATACCTGTTATTTCTAGTGTAAGTTTAGATTTAAGAAAAAATGTGATTTCAAATTTATTTCTCATCCTTTTTCTTACATGTAACCTTTTGTTCTAATTTTTTTCTTCTTTTTCTAAGTTAATTCCTCCATGAAATAACCCAGAACAAAGTGCTTCCTTCATCTTTGGCCACAAAAAGAACAAACAAGCACGAGGGTTCACTATTGGACAAAGGCCTGCTTCTCCTTAAATAGATCCTTTATAAGCACGATGTTGGCCAACCACAAACTTCTCTTGCTGACAGTCTCGAAGCAAACACTTGGTTGTTCCCCAGTTATTTAGTAGCGGCTTAGCGCTAAACATGATGACAGGGACAGCCAAAGAATGACAGAATGGGTGTGTGAACCGGCAACCAGCTGCTCTGGTGTGCAGCGGCCGTTAAATCAGCTGGAGGGATAAGGAGCTTGGGTTTATATTGAGCAGAGGGCTTCTGAGAAACTTCAGGCAGGAATTATGACACAAGGGAGATGTTAACATGACACATTAGTGGGAGAATGACACACCCAATTCCAACGAGGCGAGCTAGACTGCACCAAACACATGACACCGCTGCCGTTTTTGAGTTTTAAACCTCCAGAGAAACATAAAAAGAGCGGTAATAACTGTTCTCATTTTGATTTCTTTAATCTCGTTTCTGCTTCCCCATTTTGTGAGTTCTTCAACCAACTGAATCTGGTTTAAACCTTAATGACAGATTTCAAACCTATGGAGCCCCTAAAGAGACATTATGTAAAAAAAAAAAAAAAAAATTGAAGCAAAAAAAACCTTTTTTATTAAATTTTATTTTTTTCAAGTCTTTTCTTTTTTGTTTAAACTAGTAACTATCTGGTAGGAACTGGTACTCATCAGATACTATCTGGTTCTCACTAGATGCTAACTTTTGCTCACCAGATAGTAACTCGTGTGGACCAGATAGTAACTGGTGCTCACCAAATAGTAACTGTTCTGTACCAGATAGTACCTGATGCTCACCATATAGTAACTCTTGTGCACCAGATAATAACTCATGTGGACCAAATATTAACTGGTGCTCACCAGATAGTATCTGGTACACACCAAACAGTAATTTGTATACACAAAATAGTAACTGGTGTTTACCAGATAGTAACTAGTGCACACCGGGGATAGAAACTGGTGTGCACCAAATAGTACTGGTGCTAACCAGATAACATCTGGTGCCCACCAAATAGCAACTTGTGCTCACCAGATAGTAACTCGTGTGCAGCAGTTACTATCTGGTGTGCACCAGAGAGTAAGCAGGTTAAATAATGTTGAAAAAAAATTTTTTTTTTTTTGTTTTGTTTTTTTGTACTTTGGTGTCCCTTCTGGAGCTCCGTACAAACCAGTGAAGAATTCTTTCTTTTTTTTCTTGTGTTAGTGGTTGGAGTTGTTTATTTTTTTTTATCTGCAGAGCTTTTCCCAAAAATCATGATGTCCCCCACCCCAATCTCCACTCTCTTCCCGGATGAAAGCCTGTTACAGACAAAATATTTTCCCCATGGACCAGACCCGTTTTCCAGGCTGGGCCAGAACACGGTGCTGGTGTCAGAGCAGGAGTTGACCCTTAATCAGCAACAACGGAGCGCCGCAATTGTCTTTCCTTTAGATAGGTAGGCTGTGCTCTGATGTCTGGAGGGGGGTTGTGGAAAAGGGAAGAGGCTGTCAGAAGGGGGACAGAGAGTCTGCCTTAACCTCTGGAGCTGGTGGGGGCACTACCGTGCACTAATGGACCCCTGTCATCATTACGGACAGAAACAGGAGGGCGCCTGCCAGCTGCATGACCCCCATAAAACAGAGCAGGAAATCCTTGCGGGGAATGAAAGGGAAAGACCTCCTCTCCTCTCTTTTCTTCAGCTCCTTATTTATGCTGGCATATTGCAGCGTCACACTTGTGAAACCAGAGAAAATGGTGAGCATCCACCAAAGGAAGCAAAACCGAGGTGTTGACGGTGCTGGAATGTATGGAGAGCGATTTGTCGTTTCAACAGCAGCTGCATGGGTCATTTACCCGTGTTGAGAAATCCAGTAAACTTGCTGTTTTTCACCTCTTGTTAACAGGCCCTGTCCGTTTTATAATGACTTTGTCACACGAAGAGAAACCTGTATAATTATTACATGTATAGGATCACCCTTTGCTCTCTGGCCAAAGTCCAGGGCCTGTAATGTGGTGGGACTTTGTCATACTTCTGTCCCTGGAGTCTACTGGAACGTGACAAGCTCTTTATCACAGAGCCCTCCTATCAGAACCCAGGAGTTTCAGCATAAACACGATCAACACGACGTCCCCAGGAAGTCGGGTTCTTTATTACAGCCAGAAGATAGCAAGCTTTATTGTAGATGTGGAGCTACACATTAATCCACTCTGCTGGAGTCTATCATGTGATTTTATTAGTCACTACCAGTAGTATGGTCATAATTACTGTTGAGTGTGTCAGGATGTGGCAACAAAAAAAAAGATTTAATTAAAAAAAAAGTGTTTCCATGTGCATGAACAAACTTGCTTGCATGAACGTGTGCACTCGTCTGTGTGTCCATGGAGACATCTGTGTGCGTGTTTGATGGCTGCATGATTCACAGTGTCACAACTTTGAGCAGAAACGACTGGACATCCTGAGCGGAAACCACAGCCATCGAAGCTGCATTTTCCTCCGACATCCACTCTCACAAAGAGTCACTTGACTGGACCCTCAGATAGGAAGTGAAAGAGGAAGCTCCTCGTCCATCCTGTCCTCCATCCCAATCTCTGCTCTGCGCTTCACGTGAAGCCGGGCTTCTAGACCGTCACCCAGCGTGACGCGGTGTGGTTGCAAAACAACGGTGGAAGAACTGGCTGAGGCTGGAACTGGTTTGTGGCTGAGGGTCAAACGTCTGGGCAGTTGACATGCAGGATTAGTGAACACCATTGATGTTGGTGTAGAGTGCAGTGATTGATCATCTGTGTTTCTGCATAGTTGATAAAAAAATTCAATCTTGTCTGTGGCAGAGCTGTGGAAAGACACAGCTGAACACTGGAGATGGGCATCCAAGAGACAAGTGCTCTTTTGGCCTCCCCTCGTGGCTCGAGGCCTCTGGCTGTGTTCATTGGTGCCTGCAGCCTGGCAGCCTGCATTCCTCTGCTTCTCCCCACACAATGGCGAGCCTCTGCAGCATTCCTCTGTCTGTGTCGGCTGTCTGAGATGAAGCCAGGTCTGGGCGAACCCGGCGCTTCGCTGCAAAGCTGGCTTGCGGATGACGGTTTCTACTGCAGTGGCTGAAAGTGCTTTAAATTTATTACACTTGACGGAGTTCAGAATAAATATGGGAAGCCTGTTTTCTACCCCATTTAATGTGCAAACGACTCCTATAACAAGGCCGTAGCATGTCTACGTAAACAAATTTCCACCGCTCGCCCTGTGTTCGTCTCTTTCTGTTTTTTTCCTGTCTCACTTGTTCTGATGCCACAGCCATGCAGACACCTTTCCCTCCTGCTGACTCAGTACCCAGCCTCAGGCGCTGTGGGCTCAGGGTGTTGGATAGCAGGGGAAGGGGGGGCCGTGAGGCTCCCCACACATCAGGCGCTTCGGCCAATCACATGCGAGCGAAAAGAGCTGGCTAATCGTTTCTACGATGGCACACTGTCACACAGCACCACAAACCGCTCCGCTCGCCAACACTTCCACTGTATTATTCCACTGCTGCTTGGAAATCCACACGTGATGTAAGCAAGTGCGCAAATGCATGAACGTGCACGCAAAAAAGAGAAAAAAAAGCTAGAGATGAAAGTGCACTTTACCATATGTAAATAGGAAGCTTTTGGATTGATTTTTTTTCAGTTAAAAACATTCTCTTGATCTGTTTTACATCAGAAATTTCATTACACTATTGATTTTTAAAGATATATAGAGATCTGTACATAAATTTAAAAAATATATAAACTTAAGTGTGTTTATCTGCAAAGTAAAGATGCTTTCTCTGATTTCCTGCTGCATCTTTTGATTTTAGCAGTAATCAACCCCCCTGTGCAGCATGGGGTTAGTGCTTTAGCACCTGTGCCGCAACTTAAGATTTCCCTCAACAGACGGCGGAGGTCAGAGCTGTTGGGGGGGGTCACACATGAAAAGAAGAGCTGGATTTGAGGGGCATGAACACAACCACCTGTCTGCTGAACGCTCCCACAAAAGGGCAAAAGTGTCCCACTGGGTGTGGAAAAATGCTCTCTAAGATTTCCAGCGCCGCTGCAGAAAGGCAATAAACCCAATTTACAATGTGACCACTTATCACGCATTATCACTCTGGCCTTGGAGCCATTACCGTCATCCAAATATTATTGTAGTCTTGAACTGGGAACGATCTGTGGTTTTGGAATCTTACTTACTCCTATCAAGTGAGAAAAATCCTGCAAAGCCGAGAAGCGTGGCGCTCTGCGCCGCTGCGGTGGTTGTTTTCCCCTTCCTCTGTTAATGAATGCAGAGGTGATCTGTTTGTCCGAGGAAGAGAGCGGAGGGGAAGCATGATTTCCACCGCATTTTATCTGAGCCCCACAGCCCCTGTCAGCGAGCGTTCTGCTTTCACATGCTGGGGTCCCACAGGAAACAACACTCCACGAAGGGCAAAGGTCAGGGAAAGACCATTCACCACTAAACTAATACACCTCCCTAAACCTTCTCGTTGGGAGAGCACCCAAAAAGCAGAGAGTTGAGAAGTTAAATGCAACTGAAAGAATTGCACAAGTAGATTTTGGTCATTGTTCAAACATGTTTCAAACCCATTGACTTCAAAAAATTGATTTAAAAGATGGAAACAACAAGTTTAAAGTTCTTCTGCAGGGACAACAGCATGAGACATACGTTTAAAAAGTCACATTAGGTTTATTGAATCATAATAAATGAAAAACAGATTCGATTTAAAAAAAATCTGCCTTATTTGTATGATTGTAAAAGAGAAGCAAACAGTTAACACGTCTGTCCAGCAGAATCAGCTTCATACAAGTGAAAGGGAGATTTGGATATAAAAAAAAACTAATTTTTGTTTGGTAAAAATCATGAAAATGAAAATCAGGAGCTGAAGCAGAGGTTAAATGTATGTTAAGAAAAGCAAATATATTCTGATTTCAAGTATTTCTGTCAGACAAAATACAGATATGACTGTATAAAATAAAAACATCTCACACATGTCCTGCATGCATGTTTGAAAACTTGCTTTGCTGTCATTTGAGTCTTTTCTCTGGATGATTTTTGAAAAAAAGAGGATGAAATCAACGTGATCTTTGTGGAAAAGGTCAAGTTCTGCTCATATTAAATACTCGGGAGATGAGGGGTTGTCACTGGTGGAGCCGGTTTCGTGGTAACAGTTCGCCCCGGACAGTTTCTCGCATTTGAGTTTGTAAGCGTCCCTCTCCCGGACCAGCCTGCTGAGTTCGTGTTTCAGCTGCTCGACCTGTGACACCAGGCTGGTCTTCTCGTGCTCCAGGATGTGTTTCTGCTGCACCCGCTTGTAGCGGCAGGACTGCGCGTAACCTCTGTTTTTCAAGGTCCGCCGCTTCTGCTTCAGACGCATCACCTCGTCCTTGCTCAGGCCCCTCAGCAGCCGGTTCAGCTCCCGGACGGACATGGACACCAGCTGGTCGTCTGAGAAGTGGAGCTCGCTGTTGCCTCGCCGGTGCGGCGGCTGGAGGGGGTGGTGCGCGCTGACCTGCTGGGCCTCCGGTGACTCCGGGGACTCGCACCCGATTTCATCTTTGAGATAGGCGTCCTGGCAGTGGCTGCTCGGGATGCCCTGCATGTCGGGGTGGCCGGGAAGGCCTGCGTAAGGGTGGACGGGCTCGTTCAGGTGAGCGTAGCCCTCGTAGTCACCCTGGAAAGGCTGCGGGTGGTGGATGTGGGGCGCAGTGGGGTGTCCCTGCTGCGTCGCGTCAATGAGGGCCTCCATCGCGTCCTCGGGGGTCAGGCCGAACGCTTGGGGGTACATCTGGTGAGGGTATCCGCCGTTGTTGTGCATCCAGAAGTGGTCGCCCCCGGGAGGGTTTCTCTGCTCGTGCGGGTTGATGCTTGGAGAGGAGGGGACCGAGTTGCACGGCGTGGTGCCAGGGGTGGAGGAGACGGAGTCTGGCCTCTGGAGCTGGCTGCACGGCCCGACGAAGGCGCGATCCAGACTCTGCATCGTCTCCTTCTTTACGCCGAATTTCATCAAGTCAAAGTCGCCAACGAAATCCATGGGGATTTTTAGATGTGCAAGCGCCTCAGTGCTCATCTGAAGCTGTCAGCTGGCCTCGGCAAGGAGATCAGACAGTCACTCAGTTGCAAAAGAAGAAAAAGTACTTCCCAACTTCGATTTGAGGTCAGCCGATAAAAACCTGAAGGTCTTCAGTGTCCCACCTCCTCACACTGCGCAGTGGGATTCCTCGCTGCGCTGCTTACTCAGCTTCAGGAGCCACAAACTCACAGAGCCGCGCGCTCGTAAACACAGGACGCACCTCTGTGCGCTCAGGAGAGACGCACTTTCTTCATAAAGCTTCTCCGGCGTGATGTCACGCCTGGCAGACTACACCTCCACGCTGCTCTCCAATGAAAACGCGCTGCAATTTGCATAAAAGCTGCTCTTTCAAATTCAGAGTAGATTTCCATCTGGAATACTGCGCTCTCTAGTATTATAACCCACACCAGAAAAACAGAATTTAAAAATCTAAATTACAGGACATAATTGCATCTTTTATTTTACATTTTTATTTGTTTTATTTTATTTTATTTTTTATTTAAAAACTTTTTCACTATATTTTCAAAAAATATTAGAAGTATTCCTAACAAACTTGACGTAATATATAATATTTTTATAATTTCAGAGTCACTGTTCATTCATTAATTGTGACCTTCGACCTAAAACGAACCGAGGAGGCTGTAAATCAGTCATTCATTCTAACTGGGTTTTTGGTTCCCGTGTCTCTGGTTCACAAGCTGGTGAATACTGACACCAAGTGGACATAAGTGGGACTGCAGGTGTGCCCAACCAGAATTTTGATGAATGTTCAATAAACAAACCCTGAGCACTGGTTCAAGTAGAGTGTTTTTTTAAACTGTGATACTGAGTGAAAAAAAATCCAAGTTACAATAAGTTAATCAATAGGCTGCATTCAAGGACTAAATAAGTGTGGGAAATTCTGACCTCATATTTTAAAATGCAGAAACGTTTCAGTCGTTTCATATTTTAAAATGTTGGCAGTGAATGCTAATTTTTTAAAATCAAAATAATATTATATGAATTCAAATTTTTGACCAGCCCTCAAAACATGTTTGCATTTGTTAGTATAATTTTAAGGCTGCTAAATGATATTGATGGCAATGTAAAATAATATTTTATCAGGCCAGACAATTTTGAGAAACTTTTTTTTTTTTTAACAAAATATTTTTATTTCCACTAAGCTACATTTATTGATACAGCAAATGATTAATCTAAGAAATAATAAAAAAAATGGTTAACTTATTAAATATACAGTAAATAGAATTATTTATTTTGAATGTTTTTCTTTTAATTTATCAATTTTTGGACAATTTGTCCCTTAATTTGAGAGTATTATACTTACCTTTCAAAAAAAATGAGTGTAATCTAAACAGACATGGGATTCAGACAGCACTTTCGTTTAGTGGGATGTGTTGTTTGTAATTTTTAGTTGTCATTTTCTGTATCAAAACATTCAAACTTGTTCTCAGTGATGCAACCTTAGCAAAAATGTTAAATGAGCATCTCCTTTGACTACTTTTTTTTCTTTTTTTCATCAAAAGGAAGTTAAAACTATGTACCCTCTTGCAGGGGTTAAGCTGCAGTCAGATGTTGCTAATCATTAACCCTCATTGAACTGATCATCCACAAGATCCACATGTGTTTAAAAAGAGACCTTTTGACAGTTTGCTGCATGTGACCTTTCAAGTTTTCCAAGAAGACGTCAGGATGGAACAAGATCAGCAATGTTCTGAGAGAAGCATCGTACACTAATTATTAATTCTATATAACTTGAAGTTGGTTATTCATCTCAGAGAGAGGTTAGTGCAAAAAAATTAAAGAGAGAGACCATTCTTCACAGATAAGCGTGTTTCAGGAGATCAAGTGTGTACACTTCTTAAGAAACATAAAAAGAAGTTATCTTAAATTTCACTCAAATTTGAATGAGTTTTGGATAAAAATATGGTAACATCTTAAAAGAAATGGCCTCAAATGAACATCTACAACTTTTATTGACTTGGAGAAACATTGTAAACAAGCTTGAACTACTATGGTCATCCAAGAGAATTTGTCTGTCAACAATAAAGAAAAAAAGTTACTGGAAAGTCTGACAACACCAAAAAAATGTAAAAAAGGGTCTGAAGGTGATCAAGTTCTGTTACACCTGTACTGCATTTTTAAGAGTCAGGATTCGTGTTGAAACACGGGTTTACTGTGCAGCAAATCCTGCATTGGATTAGTAGAAAATCTGAAAAATGAGATTATATAAACATGGAACCCGCGATGCTGAACTATAAGATAACACAGTAGTGCACAGATGGGTTTTTTCTGCAAAGTTACATGGAGTGTGCTGTCACTTACAACATAACAGAAATCTAATACTGGCAGTGGCACGTTTTTCAGGTTTTCTGTTTCCAGTAACCATAACACGACCTTTAAGATGTTGCCTTTTCCAAACTCACAGAATGCTGAGGCAGTGACCCATGACAGCACATTCTGTGAGCTTCAAACCCCTTTTTCTTTAGTTTGTGAGGCAGACAATAAACATGATGCAATTGATTCAAAATATTTAAAGCCCATGTCAGAAAACATGGCTTGTTTTCCACAAAACTAACCTGAAAACCTCCCAGTATCCACCCTGAAAACCTTTTTAGCATAAACCTGAAAACTCTGGACATGCTGTCTTTTCCTGATGTCGCGTGTGACCCCTCTGATGTTTTAACTTTTCTTTGTGAGGGTATACACAACATCTCCTCCTCACAGCAATGAGGAGCTGCAGCTCAGTCTGTTTTGTAAACACTAAAGTACATAAAGAAAGAGAAACTTCTTCATCTGCTCTTCAGTCCAGAGACGATCATGGAGCGAACATGCAGCATGAGGAGACAGACCATGGCCAGACAGCACAAGGCTGAAGTCATGATTGCAGGAGAACAGCTCAGGTACGGGGGAACCAGTATGTGATCGGGAGGAGCCGTTACTAACGTGAGCATCCCCTCCAGGTTGAGGCTCCATGATGGAAAACTGATTAAGGACCGCAGGTATCACCTCCGCACGTATCCCAACTGCTTTGTGGCCCAGGAGCTCATAGACTGGCTCGTCAGCCATAAGGAAGCCATGGATCGAGTCACAGCTGTCAGTCTGATGCAACACCTCATGGACAACGACATCATTCATCATGGTGAGGATGGAGCAAATCCAGGCCTCGAGGGCTGGCCTCCTGCTGGTTTTCCAGAAATCCTGCCTTATCTGCTGTTGATCACCTGGATCAGGTGTGTTTACCCAATAAGGAGCTTCAATGGCAGCTTGGTTGGAAAACATGTAGGACACTCAAGGCCTGGATTTGGACACTGTTGATGCAGTATCATCAAGGCAATCCTCAAAAATATTCATTATAAAGATGTTTTTTTTAAATAAAAAGCATTCTTCATTTTCTTAGTCTGTGATAAGAGGCCGGTGTTCAAGGATGCCAAACTCCTGTACCGTTTCCGAAAGGATGATGGCACATTTCCTTTCAATACCGAAGTTAAAATCTTCATGCGTGGACAGCAGCTGTATGAACAGTAAGAAATGCATTTTTTTATCAGACTGATCATTAACTACAACTCTTTAAATACACAGGTACACTGAAAAGTTTCAGCACTGTTTTAATTACTCACTGAATGCATCTTTAAGATAAATACCATTGAAGAGAGACGGAGTGGTGAAAACCAGTCTCATCTTCTTTACTGTCGTCTTCTTAAATTCATTTACGGTCCTGCTTTTGGTTGGTCTCAATGATGAAAGGATTTTTTTTTTCAAATGTCAACCTAAAGTAATAACAGAATGGCATGTGGTGGCTCTTTGTTGTTGAGTTAAATGATAATTAAGTGTTTTGAAAACATTTGTACATGTAAATATTTAGTTTTGGCTTAAAAAACTGTTTTTTTCTGTACAATTGTAAAGACAGATGCTCTGAATTAAGGATTCAATTAAAGTCATACTCAAATCAACTTACTATCTGTTATAAAAGTGGTTTTCTTTTAAGTTAGGTTTATGCCATTTTTAGCCAATATTAAAAAAAACCTGTATTTTGTGCAGAGCAGAAGGAGTTAATTAGAAATTCGCCTCTGCTAAAACTATATCCTAAAGACACAGGTTTTTGGTTTTGCCTAAAAACAACATGATCATGAGTAAAACACCCCTGTGAACACTTTTAAAATAGATCACAATATGATTGGAGTCGGCCTTTTACACCACAAGTCTCTAATATTGCATGTTTTACTATTAACTATTTAAATATTGAGTATTTAGTAATCAGAATAAAAAAATGTTTTTTCTGTGTGTAAGGAATTTTTATAATAATGAAACCAATAATTCAATTTACGAACATTCAGCACTTAAAACTAAATGAAAGCAGCAGATAATTGCATCACATCTGTAATCAGATTATTAAAGGAAATCTGCTCATTTTTGTGACTGATTTAATTTCCTTTCAGTCTAATAGCAGACAAAAACTCCATCATGAAGCTGAGAGAGGAACATGGCGTTTCATATCAACGCTGCTTTCCTGGCTACCTGTTGATTGACTGGCTTCTTCAAAACGGGGACGTGGAAAGTCGGTGTCAGGGTTTGGAGTTGTGCCGAGCACTGCTGGAGCATGGCATCATTCAGCATGGTGAAACATGACAGACTTTTGAACCCCAAAACAACCAACACTATCAGCTAACAACGTGTCCTCCATTTCTCTTTTTGTTTCAAGTGACAAAGAAGCATGACTTCTTTGATAGCGGGCTACTCTATCAGTTCTGCATTAATTTTCGTCGACGCCGGCGCCTTTCTGAGTTGCTAAATGAAGGTAAACAAGATAATGAGGAGGGTGCATCGACGTCTCAAGAGGACAGTCTGGACAGTCCATTCATTCTGCGAAGGAGTCCACCGTCGGAGCACACACCGTTCCAGTCAGGTATTCAAATCTGAGAGCTCTTTGAACATTCCCCTCTGCTTTTGATTCTGAATTCTGCCTTATTTGAATCTGTAACCAAACTTCAGTGTGGAAAAGTAAAGACCTGAAACAGGTCACCAGCCCACGTCGAAGCAGCTTGAATGCCCTTCAGCTTCACAGTGCAGGTTTTCCTCCCTTTGGACAGCTGTCTGCTGCTTCTTTGAGATGTAATCCCAAGTCAGGCAAGTTGGGTGTTACATGTTTTTAAATAATTTGTATTGTTTCACCAAAGGGGTTGTTTCTAAAAAAATATTTTCACTTTATTTTTGCCAGTCCTCAAAAGGCATGTTACGTGTGTGGAGTTACTGGCTCCTGGAGCTCCTTTTATCAAGAAAGTATTGACGGTAAGTTTGGATTTAACAACATCAGCTTCATAGAATAAAAAGTAAATAAGCTAAAGATGCACACATAAGCAAAGGCCTCCTTCATTTACTTTTTACATTGGTAGAAAGTATCATTCATCTTTATGTGCATTAGAACCTAAATGTCATCCTATTCATCATTCAGCTTTGATGATATGTTGTATCTTTAGTATCTTTAGGGCGTTTTTCATGTTAGTTTAGACCAGGAGTCTGCAACCTGAGGCTCCGGAGCCACATGTGGCTCTCTGATTAAATACTAATAATAATAATAATAATAAATAAAGTACTTAATTTTAAATAGTAACTAAACTAAAAATAAAAAAAGTAAACTCAAACTTAATTCTACCCATTCACGAACAGTTTAAGAACATCACATATCACTCAGCAAAGTTCCAACAATCCATAGAGCAGTTTGTAGTTTAAGAAAGTTGATTTACAACATTTTTTATATTGATTTTGTGATCGCCGTGTGCCACACAAAATCAATCTGAGGTCTGTAAGCACAATCAACATTTATATTCCAGGGTTATTAGGCAGATTCTGAATATTTGAAGAAATTAAAGTATTTTAGGTGCCCCCCCTTTAAGTTAAAAAAAATACATTAACACTGAATTAGGTAGGATTCGACTTTGGTTTGCTAGATTTATGCATTTCTGGCAGAGATGCACCCCAAAATGAAAAATAAAACGTTTTTTTTACTTATATAATTTTATATTTGCTGGATTGAGATGATCCTATGTGACACAGGATGTCTTTTATTTTGAAAGGAAATCATAGGAACCTTTGTCAAAACTTATGTTCTTTCATATTTGAAAAAACATTTTTTTTCATCAATGACATATCACTTAATTGTCTAAAGGGTGAGCGAAGCATTTTGGCTCTTGCTAGGTTGTGATTAGCAAAAAATCAACCCAAATGGCTCTTGAAGTGTTGAAGGTTGCAGACACCTGGTTTAGATCAAGAGTGTCAGTGTGAAAACACATGTGAATTCTGGTCCAGACCAAACAAGCGGACCGAGACCTGTCTAAAGAGGTGGTCTCTGTCCACTTCCAAATGGACTCTGGCATGGTTCGCTTATAGTATTCATGAACTCCGACTAAACCCAGACTCATCCATTAGAATGCCAGATGAAGAATTGTAATTGTTCGGACTAGAGTTTAGTGGCAGAGTGCATCAGAAGCTTAGCATTACACTTGTTGAAGTTTGCTTGAAAGCAGCTGCCGGGTCATTTAAATCCAACTTACCAATTACATGTACGGTACTTTTCTTGGTGCAATCTGAAGGACACATACAGTTTGGAAGTTGACTATATCTGCACACTTCCAGCACCAACTGACCCTGCTCTGTCAGTATACATGGCATATCACTTGGTGGCATGCTATTCCTATTTGCCACTACTGCCAGTTGACATTTTCTGACTGGACTTCATGCACAGGATCATAATAGAACCATGCTGGATAGAATGAAGAGAGAAGATAGAATGGTTTCATCAGTACATCCCAGATCTATGAACAGTAGTACATTGTCCTCCCCTACTGTGCAAATGGTTGGAGAATAGTCTGACTGATGTACACCAGTGGCAATGGGAGTGATTAGAACATCTGACTGTAATATTTGAATGGGTCAGGGAATACTTTGCATATTTAAATGTGTTGTTATTTGGTGTACTGTAAAGAAGATGTGTTTGTCATCTCACTGTGATTCCAGGTGATCGGGGACCCTCTTGGGTGGGGCTTTGTTGTCAGAGGTGCTGCTCCGTGCTATGTGCAGGCTGTTGACCCTGGAAGCCCTGCAGCAGCAGCTGGAGTTAAGGTGAGAAAAAAAGAAATTCAAATTTCTCAACGATCTTCGAAGTTTATCAGACTAAAGATATCAAAAGGCAGTTGTAATACTTACCCTGATGCTTTTATTTATTTTTTATTTTTTTTATTGTTGTGAATATTTTTTCCAGGTGCGGCAATTTGTGTGTCAGGTGAATGGAAAAACAGTTCTTTACCAGGATTACAAGTCAGTCACCAGACTGGTGATGACTGGACCTCGAGTTGTTGTTCTGGAAGTTATGGAACCACTGGACTAAAAGCAACTGATCTGTATAAACAAAGAATGTTGTTTTAAAAAAAAGAGATAAAACTCTGAATATTTTGAAGTTAATCCTGATGTACAGTTATTTTGGGAAAAAAGATTGCATGTAGCTAAAGCCAATGTCAAAAAAAGAACATTATATCCTGTTTTTGAAAATGTTTACATTATTTTTCCAAGGTCTTTCTAAAGTATTGAGACATGGTTGGATCCAAATTCCAAAGGGAAATTCTGAGAAACTATACTCTACGTGAGCTACACAAGGTCAGATGTGTGGGCTGAAAATTGTATCAATAAAGACTAAAGTAAAACAACACACAGCGTTGTTATTTTCCCTGGTACTTTTTGGATTTTGGCACACATACTGGAGCCACTCCACTATAGGTAAATGTAATTGTGCATCAGGTCCAAAAGAATAGCTGAGGTATATATGTTCTATTTTAGAATTTTTTACTTTTTAATGTATCCTTTTCAACGCCGTTTGCAACAAAAAGTGTTGAACTTTTGAAATGTTTTCTTATGAACTGAAGTCAGCACACAGTGTTGCATGTTCAACCTGTCACTAGATCAGCTTGATTCTCTGCCTGTAGAGCATATATTTGGATCTTTGCTTTTGTTTTGATATGTTTAGCTCTGACTCTTGCCGTTTAGTGCTGAGATAGTTGCTATAAGCTGTAATCACAGACTTCTGGTACACGAAAAGATTTCCTGACTGCTTTCATTAACATGTGACACTAGCCAAAGTTTATTAAAATTATGTTTACAGTAGGTTTGTATTTTTACAAATATGCAATTGGCAGTGATTTTGCATGAATGCAAAAGAGGAATGTGAGAAGAATCAAAATCAAATCTTAGTCAGGTGGAAGGCACTTTCGTTGTCTTTTGTCAAAAAGCTATAAGGGACATCTGATTCAGTTGACTGTTAGTCAAAACTTTGCAAGTTTGCAACACTGTTTAGAAATAAAAACACAGATGTGCACTGGAATATGAAAATTTGGTTCATAAATTCAAAAGTCTTGTATTCATTCATTTCTAGAACAGGCATTTTCTGTAGCTTACTAAAGATTTTTTTTCCTTGCATCACTTTTTTCAAAGACATACAGGATAACATTTAGATTTGCACTAATAAAGAGTTATGGCTACAAATATAATGTGACACATGCATAACAGCCCTAACCACAGGACAGACTTGTACAATATTGGAAATCTCTTGGAATAAATTAAAAAAAAAATCTAAAACATGGGTGGCGCTCTTGCCTCACAGCAAAAAGGCCACGGTTCAAATCCCGGCTGGGGGATCTGAAAAACATCAACTGGGACCTTTCTGTGTGGAGTGGTTTGCATGTTCTCCCCGTGCATGCGTGGGTTTTCTCTGGGGATGCCCGCTTCCTCCCACTGTCCAAAAACATTCTTCATAAGTTAATTGGTGACTCTAAATTGCCCCCAAGAAGAATGTGAGAGTTTATGTATGTGTGTGTGATTGAGGCCCTGCGACAGACTGGTGACCTCTCCTGGGTAAACCCCGCCTTCGCCCATCAGTAGCTGGGTTAACCTCCGGCACCCCTGCGACCCTAAAAAGGGACAAAGCGGACAAGAAGATGAATGAACAATTGAACACAAAAAATTAACAGGATACTATAATAAAAACCAGACAGGACAATTGTTGAACTGTTATTAAGTTTTCTTAAAACCATCTTAAACAACAATGAAAGGCAATCAGAGAATTGGATGAAAAAAGAAGGAGGTGACAAAAAATTGAAGAAGAAATATATGTAAAGCTAGAAAAGGGGAAGACTAGGACACAGTTTCTGAAAGTTTGAGTTTGAAAGGCTTAGTTTGTCCAATAAAGCATGGAATACTTTACATCTATTGTATTTTTCTACAAAGAAAATCCAGCGTTGTCATAATAAACTGTCTTTTTTTTTTACATTTTCCACTCAACAGTATTAAAAAGTTAATGAAACATTGTTGCTTAAAACCAGGTAATGACTTATTCTCAAAAACAAAACATGACACATGTATTTAGAGAAATCGTAAAGGCCCAGCCAATTTTAGAAATAGCAATTGTGTGTACAATATATGCCAGAATGGATTTTAAAATAACATTTGTGTTGAAAATTTAACTTTGATAGAAAATAGTCATTTTTCTCAAGAAAAGAAAAATTGAAGTGACTTTGACTTAGGTTAAAATAGGATTGAAGTCTAAATGGAACCCTCTAAAGGAAAATAAAAAGTGTTAATATTCTAATGTCACAGTTGTTTGTTATGGTTGTAGTTGTATGTATCTGAGAATTGTTTGAAGGATCCCCCATCCATCCATTTACTAAACATGTTTCCTCCCTTTTGGGATCATAGGGCGGCCCAGCTTCTGTTGAGCGAAGGTGGGGTACACCCGCAGGTTGCCTGTCTGTTGCAGGGTTAAAAGATCCTGTTTAAAGAAGTATTAGTGTTATAACTATTTGACCAATTTCTATTTTACTTA
>NC_050516.1:180179-205030 GCF_002922805.2 Oryzias melastigma | reverse complement strand
TCTGTCCAGCCAGGTAATTACTGTATATCCAGTCCACCAGATAATTTTATCTTATTGTTATTAATGCCCCGATGTTACCTTACGCTTAAATATAACTTGCATCATTTTGACAAAGTATATTTTTATGAAAAGTAAAAAATTGAGAGTTATTTAAGGTTTAAATTGATTTATTCTGGAATAATATTCCTGCCTGTTTTTATTCATAGTTATCATAAAAGGTTACGATTTTAAAGTTGTAAAATTTTAGTTTTTGTATGATTAATAACTGTTTATTGTATTGTGTACAAGGTTGTGGGCAAACCAAATTAATGTTTGTATACCTGCTACTAGTACAGTTACTCTTCAAGGAAATTAAGAAAATACTTCTAAAAACTTTTTTTTAAACAAATTCAGATTAATAATAAGAAATTTTAAAAATCGGTTAATGGAAGGAACTCAATTGTAGAGTACAACTAGATTTGTGTTAAATAATATTTGTTGTTTGAATCTCAGCAGAGCTTTACCAGTATGACATCACTTCCGCTTCGCATCAACCTCTTCCGTCTTTGTGTCCTCGCCATTTTGAATTGCGTGTTGATCGCTGCTCTGGTCAGCTAACATGTTGGCCTGACCGCTAATAGAACTTAGAAAAACGACCTAAAGAAGAATAACTTGCTTTGGGCGAGTTTTACTCAGGGGTTTGGAGCGTTTGCTAATCCGGCAACCTTCCCCCATGATTTGTCCCTGCAGCTGATAATTTGTAAAAAGACAACTATGATGCCAAAGAAACGAGCCTAGCTAGTAGTTAGCCAGAACATCAGCACCGGCGGGCAGCAGAGCATCGGTTCATCATCACATTTGGACTGGAAATAAAGTAATCTGTTCTCGTTTGGTGTCATGCCAGAGACTCTATCAAGCTGATTTGTAGACACAACTTAGAGGTGAGTGAAAAATGTTTAATAAGATAAGCTAAAGGAAACAACAAAACCTTCAGCTAATAACACCTAGCATGCGGTATTGTGATTCCCATGCAGATGTGAGCGGGTAAAGATGCTAAAGGCTGCTAATGCTAAAATCATAACGCATATAATTGTGTATAGTTGCATTGTTTTTTTCTTTGGTGTGCTGTGATAAAATAACTGTGCATTGGTATTTAAGCCAGGGTACACTAGCATAAAAAGTAGAGTTGGAGAAAAAAAAACTTCATAATTAAAGTCCGCTATTTCCAACTTATTGTTCGTTCTTTAGCTCACGCTTCTTCCCAAGTGACCTACAAATGAGGCACATGAGTAATTACAAAGCAAAGAGCAACACATTTCTAAGTCAAACGTAAGAAAAGTTAATAAACCGCAGGACTTGTCTCTAAGCAGATTTTTCAAATTGCATATGAAGCTGTTGAACTGTGTAGGTTGGAGCGTTCTTCTCATTCAAATCAAAGTTACTCTATTTATCCGGAAGGATCTTCCTTTGCTGGTGGAACAAAGAGCAGAGAAAAACAATCATAAGTTAAATCAGTGGCCACCCATACGCTCAGTAAGATACAATGTATATACTCAGACCTGAAGCAACCAATCAAATAAATATATTTAAATAAACAATTAAAAGCTTAAGATGCTACTGACATAGTTGTATGACAGTCGAATTGAGGTTGGTTCAGGATAGTCTAGCTCAGGGGTCAGCAACCTTTAACAGTAAAAGAGCCATTTGGGCTAGTTTTCTACTGATCAAAACCTAGAAGGAGCCGTATAGTCGTACTTTAGCCTTTAAGAATTTTGGATTTACAGTCATTACCTTTAAAATAATTAATAATAATATTGTTTTTGGCACAAACAAAAGCAAAAATATTAAAAGAACTTAGCATCTCTCAAAATGCGATTTTTATTTATTTTTTTCTTCTCTAAGATTAAAGATGTTCTGTGCCAAACAGGATCATCTAAGTGCAGCTCTGGGCAGCAAGTAATCAATGTTGTGCAGCATAAGATAACGTGCTTGTAACTCATTTAAGATCAGACTTTTTACCAAAGTTTTGCTTTGCATATAAAATTTGGACATTCTGAAGGTAGCGTTAAGCAAGCAAAGGTTCTTCGGCTCAACAGGGATGTAAAAACCTACACAGTTTATCATCATGTGCACCCCAACTATCAATGTATACATTTAATCAAAATTTTATAAATGATAATTAAGTAATCCTTACTTTGAAAAAATGCTATTTTCTTTTTCCTTTTTTGTTCTTTTTCCACTCTTTGTCCTCAGCAGTCTTAATTTGTGGGCTTTGTTTATTTGTTTTCTTTTGGTAGTTTTGGTCAGGCGGCCCTTAGCAGTGAGCTGCTGACTCAGTTGGTCGACATGTCTGGGTCAGCAGTCTCCCTAACTTATTTTATGTTTGGCCAAGGATCCACCATGGAGAGATAAAAGAGCCACATGTGGCTCTGGAGCCGCAGGTTGCAGACCCTTGGCCTAGCTGCAGAGTGTAGCTTGTAATCACTAGTTGCATAGTGTAGAATTAATGCAGAGCAAAATGATAATGTTCAGGAAGGAAGGTGCTGCTCAGTGAAGCCTTTGAATCAGAGCAGCAACATGAAGCTGATGCAAATATCTGATCATTGATAACACATGACTAAAATCTATTTATTTGGTTCAATATATGTCCTGCTGATTTTTTTTTTTTTTTACAATTTGTTCTATTAGTATGTCTTTACCAATGCTATTTTGTGGCAATACTTAATATTCATTTTTTATTTGAAAACAGATGTATTTTTTACAGATATACTTTTTAATTCTATTACACAATAATTTCATAATGAACCTGAAACTTGGACATTCATTCCAGAGTGTTTAATTTGGCCATTCTTTTTACATGTCAATCACAAAAATTGAGAAAAAAAAGTTTTTGTGTTTTATAATAAAAGGTCAAACTTGAAGAGATAAAATCCATCCATCTTCTTAACCGCTTCGTCCCTTTCGGGGTTGCGGGGGTGCCGGAGCCTATCCCGGCTGCTGATGGGCGAAGGCGGGGTACACCCTGGACAGGTCCCCAGTCTGTCGCAGGGCCTCAATCACACACACATTCACTCTCACATTCACACCTAGGGGCAATTTAGAGTCACCAATTCACCTATGAAGCATGTTTTTGGACGGTGGGAGGAAGCCGGAGTCCCCTGTGAAAACCCACGCATGCACGGGGAGAACATGCAAACCCCAAACAGAAAGGTCCCAGCCGGGAGTCGAACCGGGGCCTTCTTGCTGTGAGGCAAGAGCGCTAACCACTGCGCCACCGCTAACCACTGCGCCACCGTGCAGCCAAGAGATAAAATAGAAATGTAAAAATCCACCAACAAAGCAAACACAAGGTCAAAACAATGTGGAAAAAAAATAGGCGAAGCTCTCTTGAACAAACGTGTATCGTAACTCTTATAATGTTTGTTTTATAAAAAAAAATGTTTAAAGCTAAAAGCTTTGAATCATTCACTTTAATTTTGAATGAAAACAGTGCCAGTGGGAGGGGTCAGTTTCATTCTTCCCTTACTGTAAACAATTGCTATGATTGGCACCAGTTCCTGAACTCACTGGTGAGTTCATGGACTACTGGGGGTGAATTCACATGTTTGTGATTTATTATGTCGCTATATGAAATTATTTTTCTAATTCCAACTTCAACATTTTTTTTTATTTTTGAGAGGCAGGGATAACCTTACATATGATTAGAGATTCTTACTTAACAAAAGTGAAACATTAATTAATAAACTATGAAATCTTAGTAGTTTCATCATGTTTGAGTGTGTTTTAATTACTTCAGTATATATATATATATATATATATAATAAAAATGATTCGACAAAGTATAGCAGAGTACATATCTTCTTTCTGGGTCTAAAATAAGAAACAGACTATTGCTTTAGTGGCAACGACAGTAGTTTTAGAATAAGAGTAATTGTTTAAACAAATGGTTCCCAAAGAAAACACACGAATTTAGATTTTAGACATTTTTTGTAAAAAAAAAAAAAATAATTTCTTTTTGTTACATGTCATTTTTTTACATTTTAATGTTTGTTTTTTATATAATCATTTATTTGATTTATATTGTTTTTTAATGTATATCTGAGAGTCATTATTTAAAAAAAATTTAGGGCATGTTTACTCAGTCAGTGATTCCATTGTCTTTCAGGAGAAATGTACCAGCTTCCAGTTAACAATCTCTCAAGAATCAGGAAAGCCAGGAAAAAGGTGAAAAAAACTCTTGAGGACATTGGACTGCAGTTCTGCAAGGAGGCTGCAGAAGTAAGTTTTTCCTTTTTTGATCTCAGTCAGGGAAAATAAAGTAAATAAAGATTATGTCAACAGATCTAACGTTAAATTATTACTGATGACATTTTAAAACATAGCTGGAAGTGGAAAAGGTGCTCAAGCTTAGTTTGCAAAACTCATCAATGTACAGGGTTCCCTCATTTATATGAGTTTTAAAAAATAATCATTGGAAGGTGAATACCACTAAGTATGACTGCAGATGTTTAAAGGCTGTAGAAACCTGTCACTACACATGTTATACAATGTTAATGTCTGATGTATTGTTGCACCACTTTCTAGGAATTTAAAGATTTTTGCCCAGATGAAGAAACTGTGAACGATGCCCTTTCTGTTGACATCTTCTCTTGGGATCCATCAAACTCTAAAATACAAGTAAGTTGTTTTTTTTAATCATTATTATCATTATAATTTAAATTTTAGTAACTTGCATGTTATTGTTTCTGATTTTGTCAATTTTCTAAAAATTATCATGTCCTCAATACTTTTCAGAAATACAGGTCAAAGACATTTTGCTGCTCGGAGTGCTCATTTTCTTCAAAATATTACTCTGGCTACAAGAACCACTTTCGTCATGTACACAGAAAGCTCCTCGACAAAAGCATCCTGCTTAACTGTCCATACTGTGCATTCATCGCAAACAGGGGGACCATGGAAACCCATGTTAAAATATTCCATGTACCCATTGCTTCATCTCTGTCCTATGGAAGTCCACAACAGACATTGCCGGAAAGAAAAACAAATCTTGAAAGCAACACAGTGGGACAAGGACTGAAGACAATCATTTTCTACTGCAAGAAATGTTCACTGCGGGATCCTCTCTATGATGTTGTCAGAAAGCACATCTACAGGGAACATTTCCAGCATATTGTCTCACCATACCTTAGTATGACAGCAAAATCAAAAGTAAAAAATGGAGCCAGCTCTGCCAACAACATCCTCTTTTGCAAACAGTGTCAGTTCTGTTCGCGTAGCTATGAGGCATTAGTGCAGCATGTTTTAGATTACCATGAACGCATTGGCTCACAAGTGTCAACCATGATCGGACATGCTAGTGTTTTAGCCCCCGCCTTTTATCCTGCATCTGTAGGTCACAAGACGTCTTTGGTCGTTGACAACAGCCAAACACTTCGATCTCAGCTAACTGTCCAGCCTGCAGTTAGCTATCTACAGTCCGCACCTTCTATAGTTAAAAACAAGTCTACCTTGCCCATGATTGAGATGCGTGCGCCTGTTACTGGCCACAGCACCGCACTTGAAAATAATGGTACTGGAGTGAACACTGCCCAAACACAGAAGTGGAAAATATGTACCGTCTGCAATGAGCTCTTCCCAGAAAACCTGTACAGTGCTCACTTTGAGAGTGCTCACAAGGCCAAGAAGGTGTGGGCTCTAGCCAAGTACATTATGAAAATCCACAACTTCACCAGCAAGTGTTTGCTTTGTAACCGGTATCTTCCCAGTGACACGCTGCTTAACCACATGCTCGTTCATGGGTTAACTTGTCCTCAGTGTCACACTGCGTTCAACAGTGTTGAGAAAATCATAGAGCACACCGCTCTGGCACACCCTGAAGAGTATGTGGGACCCCCTGGTGCATCACCGCTAACTTTTGATCTCACCTTTAAACAGGGAAGATCTGGTAATATTCAACTAGCTGTCCTTACTTTTAACATGAAAGAATCAGTCAATGGTCAAAATCAGGCTGCTCCAATTCGGAAAAACCTTTCAGTTCCCGTGAAACTACCCCCCGTCAACATGATCGACAAGGCCAAAACTTATGCTACACTGATACACAACACTGAAGTTGGAAAAACGGTTTGTCCTCTGTGTTTCACAATTCTCAAAGGCCCGATCTCTGACTCCTTGGCCATGCATCTGAGGGAGAGGCACCAAGTCATCCAGACACTGCATCCTGTGGAACAGAAGATGACATACAAATGCATCCATTGCTTAGGAGTTTACACTAGCAATATGGTAGCCTCCACAATCACGCTGCATCTGGTGCAATGCAGAGCTGTTGGGAGGAACCAGGCAAACCAAGGTGTCAAGTCTGGACTGACTGTTAACTCGTCAGGAGCTGGCATTCTCAAGAGACAGCAACCCACACAGGGCTCCATAAACTCCAAGAGGATGAAAGTATCCAATGCACATGACATGTCAGACAAAGCTACATCTGACGGCCTTGCATTGGACCCTACAGGATACAGGCACAAGACGTCTAAGGTCAGAAGAGAGTTCCTGACCTCTTACTTCAACCAGCAACCTTACCCATCTTCACAAGAAATCGAAAAGTTATCTACGAGCCTGTGGGTATGGAAGGCTGACATTGCTAATCACTTTTCTACAATGCAAAAGTTGTGTGTAAGAAAGTGCAGGACCAAAAGGGTCTATGTCAAACTTGGCTTTGACATGCACATTGTAAAGAGATATAAACACAACTTGATTTTTGACAAAGGAAAGCTTGTTGGAATTTCAACCAGGACTCCTGGCTCAAGGATAAATGTTCCCAACAATCAAAAATACAGGAGGAGTCTTAAACCAGTCCCTGCCTTAAAGCCCTCCACCTGCACAGAAACCATTTCCATTGACTCGGATACAGATCCAGAGACGGAAGATGTAGTGCTAGTGGACGAGGTAAATGTGAAGGAGACCTCTGTGGAGTTGAGCGTTCCCCCAAGTGACATGGAAAGCTCTGCACAAGATGAGAAAGAAAATGAAAGTTCTCTGTCAATTGTAATAGAAATTCAAAGCCCCCAGCAGGATGAGAAAGAAAGTCAAAGCCCCCAGCAGGATGAAAAGGAAATTCAAAGCCTCCAGCAGGATGAGAAGGAAATTCAAAGCCCCCAGCAAGATGAGAACGAAATCCAAAGCCCACTGCAGGATAAGGAAGAAATTCAGAGCCCCCAGCAAGATGAGAACGAAATCCAAAGCCCACTGCAGAATAAGGAAGACATTCAAAGCCCCCTGCAGGATGAGGAAGACATTCAAAGCCCCCTGCAGAATAAGGAAGACATTCAAAGCCCCCTGCAGAATAAGGAAGACATTCAAAGCCCCCAGCAAGATGAGAACGAAATCCAAAGCCCACTGCAGGATAAGGAAGAAATTCAGAGCCCCCAGCAAGATGAGAATGACATACAAAGCCCCCTGCAGAATAAGGAAGACATTCAAAGCCCCCTGCAGGATGAGGAAGAAATTCAAAGCCCCCTGCTGGATAAGGACCAAATTCAAAGCCCCCAGCAAGATGAGAACGAAATTCAAAGCCTCCTCCAAGATGAGAAAGAAAATTTGAGTTGTCAGCCAAATGAGAAAGAAGACCAAAGCCCTCAGCAAGACGAGAAAGAAATCGAAAGCTCTCCGCGAGATGTTACAGAAATCACTGAAGAAAATGAGAACTTTCTGCAAAATGGCAAAGAAAACATTGGAGAAAATGAAAGTTCACCGCAAGAAGAGATAGCGAATTGGAGCTCAATGCCAGGTGAAACAAAAAATGAGAGTTCTCTTCAAGATGACAAAGAAAATGAGAGCTCTTTGCATGATAATAAAGAGAATGCTGGCAACAATGACATTTCCCTGTAAGATGACATGAGAACTCTGCAAGACAGAAAATGCAGGTGTGCACCTGTCTTCAAAATAAAGCAGTTAGCTGTAGTGGAATTTAAAACAAAAAGATCTCTGGTAAAACTTCATGAAAATGAAATTGGAACTCTTAACTTTTTGAACGCATACATTTAAGGGATTATTCTACATTATACTGTATCTCATTAAACGTTATGTTAGTAGTTTTGTATATACTTAGGTCATTGTTAGTTTCTTTGCATTTTGTATTTACTGGTTATTGTCACATCTTTGTAATATTTTACTTGTTTACTTTTTTCCATTTGGCTAAAATGAACTTTTATGTTATTTCACTTATAGAAAATGTACAATATGTCCAAAGTGTATGTAAATGATTTATGATGTGTTAATAAAAGTTTTTTGATGTATTCTGTTTACTAAAGTATTATTACCAAGTCTGTAATTTTTAATTAAGAATTTTATGTTAAAGAGTTTTAAACAAAACGTTTGGACTACTGGTTTTCAATCAGGCAGTAAGAAAAACAAGGATTAAAGGAAGCAACACAAATTTTTCGTAGCTCTAATTGATTCTATGTAATTCCAAGAAGTAATAAGACGGTAATACAGGCGTTCAAGATATACATTGCTGGATTGGCTACACATATTTTAAGTGGATCCAAACTTAAGCTGTCTCACACCACGATGGCTGCTCATATTTTCTTTCATTAAAGCTTGTGCAAGCTACACATTTACACAGTTTTCCGAGTGATATTGCACACATATATTTCACCAGTTATGTCTGTAATGCCCTTTTTTAACCTTGAAAAGGACATGGGATGAAGCAAAACTAGGTAATTTCTTTTAAAAATAACGTGTGAATAGTCACTTTTTTGTTGATTTGAATAAAGTACTCAAAAGCGCAATTTTAAGTTCAATTTTCTTGGTCTATATCCTCTGTTGTGAGAAAAAAAAATGACAGAAGAACATGTTTAAAACACGGATTTTTAAAATCGTCTTTTCCCCCCATATTTTGTTTGACATTTTTTGTCACTGAACACCAAATGAAGAGGAGGGAAGGGGCCAGCTCAGAATTTTCTGGAAATCCTAGTTGGTGATTGGCGAAAGGGAGCAGAAGGCGGGACTTGTGTCTAACTCGGTGATCCAATTGGCTCTCTTCCAGTGTACGTCAATGAAGGGTCAAAGTAAGATACTCTTGCAAAAAAATGTACGTTTTTCTAGTCTCCTGTTAATATAGTGTGCGTTGATCAGAATGCTGAATCAGCACCAAATACATCCTGAAATTGCTGTAAGTATGACTTGCTGAAGTAAAAAAAAAAAAACTATATAGCTCTGGTTTCGACATGCTTACGTTGTTTTGTTTTTGTTGTGTTTCCTTAGCAGGTAGTTAGCACACAAAGCTAACAATGTTAATATCTTACTTCGAGGTTCGTAAATGAAACTGGTGGTTAAAAAGTTGACACGAAGAGACATTTTTTTGATACAATACGCGCTGTGAGATTAGTATGTTTAGCTAGGAAAAAATATGGATTTTGGGGTAATTCTGGTGACTTTGGTACCAGTTTTCGTTTCATTTTTCGTTTAGCAGACTAGCTAACTCTGGTAAGATTGTATACAATTGTTGCATTTTTCTACAACTACCTTCTATAACTTAATATTCAAAGTGAACGCATATTAACTTTAGCCATATTTTGAAAGTATGCTTCAAAGTAGATGCATAAATTGTATTAACTGATACCTGCTGTGCATTTGCAGGTAGCTGCTGCATAGAGGGACTGATGTGACAGATGACTAAGTGGAAGAAATCATGGCATCTAAATAGGTTGGCTTCACGCTGGAGGTCTAAGCTTAAACAATGTCCCACTGTAACCGAGAGCTGGTGCAGTTCTATTTAGGCTATAAGATGTCATCCAGAGACTATCCTGTGTCCCTGCTGAAACCCACAGATGATGGGGGACAAACTGCAGAGGACCGCTCTGCTACCTGCAACGGCACACTGGTCAACAGCGAGGACGGCCAGCTGAAGAAGTCCTGCCCCTGTTGTGCTAGCATGGATGCCATCAAATCCACCCTTAAAGATTCGGCCAATGAGTTTGAGCGTCGCTTCAGTCAAGGTTTTAGTGATCTCTCTCTGCAGTTTCACATCACTCCTGACACGGCCTACCAAAACTTCAAAAGTGTGTTGGATGAGCTGTTCAAGGATGGGATAAACTGGGGGCGTGTTGTGGGTTTGTTTGTCTTTGGTGGTGTGCTGTGTGTTGAGTGTGTCGAGAGGAATATGAGTGAGCTGGTCTCCCGCATTGCTGAATGGATGACCATGTACCTAGACGAGCAAATAAGTCCATGGATCCACAGTCAAGGAGGATGGGTGAGTCTCCCCCAGATAGTGACTTTTTTTGTGTAACTGTATAATTGTGTGTCCAGGATCAAGCAGATGGTGTCTGTGCTTTTCTTAAATGTGTATGTTCACATTAGATTCTTATCTTCAGTTTCCTTCTCATTCAAAGGTCTGTTTTTGTCATGTTTTAGTTTAGCATTTTTAAACAGGGGTTCCAGTTAGTTAATTTCAAATATATTAAAATATTTTTCACTTTTGAGTTCTTTTACTTGTCAGAACGTCCTAAATCCTGATACCCAAGAATTCATCTTAAGATATAAGTTGAACATTTTGTCAGAAACTTGACTTCCTCAGTTCTATAAGGAGGAAAAAACAAATATTTGACTTTTACTAGATCATTTTACTTTGAAAAGGATGTGGATTTTCTTTGAGAACTTCCCGTCAACTCTGTTTAAATGTTTATGAAGCATTTCTGATATTTATGGTAAAAATTAAGCCTACACATTTCTATTGAACTAGCAGTTGAATTGCACTGATATATATATTCTCCCACTAAAGACACTGAGACTTCTTTTCCTCTCTGGGATTGCAGGATTGCTTTGCACAGCTGTATGGGCAGGATGGCGCTGCAGAAGCGAGAAGATTTCAAGAGACGCTGAAAAAGTGGACGCTGGTCGCAGTGGCACTTCTAACCGGACTGCTGCTTGGTTTGCTCATTGCCAAGAAACGGTGATGGTGCTTCATGGTGCTCGTCTCTTCATGCACAAGTTAAGCTAAAAGGCTAATGTTTACATTTTAAAATCTCTGCTGCTGCACTGACAGGCTTTTGCTAGGCTGCATTACAGCAAGTTGTGTTACAGCCAATAGTGTAGTGCAACTGTTTTATCTTTTTAATGCACAGCAGAGTGCGTCATTTAGCAAAGAATCTATTCTTCTGACTGGAAGCTCTTTAAATGAACCTGATAAGCTAAGAAACATTGACACACATCTTTTAGTTTTGCATTAACAGACAACTATGTGTGGTCACACAGCTGACTCTTATTTTCATTTTGTATTGCAAGGCTCCTTGTGTTACCTGTACTGGAGTTTAGGCATGCTTCAAAATAAATATATTTATGCTTTTTTTGTGTTTTTTTCATGTTTGGAAAGGATGCAAAACAGTGTCACATGGTCAGTTTTATGTTATATTTCACAACTCCTTCTCCTTAAACTAAATAGTTTGTTTGCTCAGTGTATCTGATGACATAATAATTACTCAAAAATAGTAAATATATTTTTAGGGATTATCACTTTATGCACACTAATGCTCACTTAGTTAAGGTAATCAAAATTTAGCTTTTATAAATCAATGTAACATTAGGCGTAAAAGAATAAAAATAGTTAAAATAATTTTTTTTAACATGTCCTCTATGTATTCTCTTGAATAAATGTTTTTTTTGGGGGGACAAAAACAGCAGGTTCTTAATCTGTATCTCTGTATGCTATATATACAATACTATAGAACTGGCCGCTATAGAGTGTCCCTAATTCTAAAACAATTTAAAAAATTGCCAAACAACCAAAACATAACTAGTTTGATTCAACCTTATCAGCTTAAGGACATATCTCAGCTTTTGATAAGCAGAAGGGTTAAGATCCAATGATTCACCATGAAAACAGACAAAAACTGTTAGTGGAAGAATAAATTCAAACATATTTTTAAACTCCATACCAGCATACATGCCTAAATGAGAATACATTAAAACATAGTGGCAGTAAAAAAAAAACAAAAAAGAGGATCTGCAAGCAGAAGTTAATTAAATAATGACATAAATAAGTGGTTTTGTGTAGATTAGATATAATCTAAACGACCGAAAGAACTGCTGTAGCCGTAATGAATGAAATAATGTTCAAAAATGTATTACTATTTCACTTCATGTAAATAATGAATGTTGCTTTAAGATTACACATCCATCAAGGTTTTCTCCGGCACAGAATTCCAAAGGAGTCTTCATTTGACCAAAAATAAATAAACACCTCCTTAGAGCTTTTAAAAAGTGTTCTCATTTTAGTCATAATCAAAATAATGAAACTCAAACAGCAACATTCACTGGAAATTTTATCCAACTACAGAAAAATTTAAATTATGGCCAGGGTACTAGATAATGCGATAATTTATCTCAACTTGAGCTCTCATATGGTTGATATTTACTTATACACAAAAGGAATAAATCTTATTTTTATGTCTAATTTCTCTTGCTTTGAAAAAAGTTCATGTTCAAAGCTTTTTTATGAAAAAGTTTCAATAATGTTTTTCACTATATACCGTAGACCTAACAAAAGTACGTGTCTACTGTGAAACTAAAAAGTGAATTTAGTTAAAAATCAATTTCTGTGCTCAAGTTATTTATAAAACTGAATGTTAAAATATCACATATGTTTTTATTTGAGCAAACAAAAAACAATTTTCTTATCAAAGTCAGTTGACATAAAATTACTGAAGAATGTGACTGAGAGAAGGTGCTAAAGAGCTTCAGTGATCAAATGAGAAGTTTTTAAAAAGCAAAGAACAGTAATTCTATTGCTTATTATACATTAACATACTGTCTAGTGAAAAAAATCTTTGATAAGATAAAACCATTTAATTTATTTTATTGAATTAATGATTTAAGATCAATTCCATGAATAAAAAGGTAATTCTGTGGACTTTCTGGTGGGACAAGTCTAAACTTGTCTTAGAGTTTCTTCAGGTGAGCATGTAACTGACCGAGTTAGGTTCATATAAGCCACAGCCTTCCTTTTCAGATTTTGATCCCAACCTGAAAGCATCAGCACCTATGCACTGATGCTCTGCAGTCTATTTTGACTGTATGTGTGTATTTCTGTTGTCTGATCTAATTTTTGGGTTGTACTGAAAGCAACTTCAACGTTTGGTAACATTCTCTTAGTGGGATTAACAAAATCTATTCTATTCTGTTCTGTTCTAGTCTAGTCTAGTCTAGTCTATAGTCTACCAAATAAAGCAATTCCTCCAAAGACCACTGGAACCTGGTTGCAGAAAGAAGCGATTCTAAAATGAATCTCATGGGGAAAAAAGCAATATACATCCTAATTAACCCCTTGATGTCTATTAATGCATCAAACCACTTCAGGTCTGAAGTTAACTTGATTTAGCATCTATTTTAAAACAAAAACGCAAGTGAAATGTTTTTTTATTGCTAGAAATGTCACGGTTTCTAAAGTAATTTATGTTTCTTTATTGTTTTTAATAACTGGGATGAAGTCATTTATGCATTTATCTTGACTGATAGTGTTATAAATAAATTTGCATTTGTTTAGGGGCATTGTTTATGGCTGGTGTGTGAACCAATGGGGCATCAAACTTTTCTTAGTCCCGCCCAATTATCCCATTGTTAAGTGGAGTAAACTCAAGTCAATCTGCTCCTCTCCCTTTGAGGTTATTTTTTACCAGCGGGTGACATCCAGACCCATCCATGTCCACACGTCTTTACTAAGTTATCAACAAGGTCAGAGCAGAAATTATCTGTTTTTTTTTTAAACTGTTAGCCTGACCCACATTACATTATACATTATTTTGGCCTAAATTAGTTAAGATTTGTGCTTCTTGAAACAAACTGCTAACATTAAGGAAACATAAATGTCACCATATTTGAACTCAATGTTTAAAAAGATAACTAATTTACTACCATTTTTTTTCAGATTTAAACTTTTTAAAGTAAATCTAGCATAAAAAAGTGAGTTATTACACATCCACCCATTTTCTTAACCCCCTGTATACCTTTCGGGGTCACAGGGTTGCCAGAGCCTGTCCCGGTTACTGTTGGGTGAAGGCAGGGTACACCCTGGATGAGTCATGATCCATTTTGATTCTTTTCTTGTAAAATCCTGTTGTCACATTTTACCAGGTATTCTGACTTAGCTTCTCCATTTTTTTTAAATCTGTTTTAACTCCCATCAAATTTTACATTTTCAGTGCAAACACAGCCGTGTGTTACTTATTTCCTCATATTTGCAAAGCACCACATTACAAACATCATGTTTTTACAGAATTTATTCAAAAGACACATAAAAAGGTACAAATGAAAGCGCTCCTGAGATGCTTGATGAACCTGCTGTGAGCTTTCAAATAAAGCTCTACTGTAATGTGTATCAGCTGTGTGTTATCTCCTAACTGCAGTGTTTGGGGTTAAACATCCTGTCCACGGTGTTCGTTGGTGCAGCAGTGTTGTGTTTGTACCGTGTGGGGGTGCTTATGTACCATAGAAGGATTTCTCCAATCAACAACTTTTTTTTTAAATTATGGGACTTCAAACTTTATTGCTGATCTGCTGTGAATTTATCTTCATCGCTGTTGTGAGTCTTTCAGTTTAGTTTGGGTTTATTGAAGTTTTCAACACATTAAAACACCACGCTGAGTTATATCTGAGTTAGTTTCCTGCACAAACATAAAATCTAGGAAGGATCTGTCAGTGTAAGTGGAGGCAGTGAGACAGCATGAGAAAGCGAGCTCGCTAACGGATGGCCCTGTGAGTGAGCCGGAGCACGCCTGTGGTTGCTAATCTATCCCCGTCATTTGCTCCCATTTCCCCAGAGTAAAGCTGGCAGCTGCTGAAGATAAACAGCAGATAGAGACAGTTGAGGAAAGAGTATAAATTATGGATGTCCATGTCAAAGTGCTACACTTTAGTTCTGCGTACTTGCCTTTGAGCTTATGATTCATGTTTCTCATCTTTAGTTGGTTTCATGGAATCAAGTGCAAGCTCTCTGTGAAACCTTACAGGGATTGGTTGGCTTCCAGTGTCACAAATCAAAGTTCGTGGACCAATATTTGTGGTGTGTGGGACGCTCACAGAGCAGTTTAAGATGCAGTCCCCTGCATTTGATGTTTGCAGTGAAGCGTGGACCAATCAGGAACAAAAACCACCCACGACCGATGTAGGAGATAATTTATAGATCGAGTTGAGTGAAGCGTTTTGCCGTGTATCCACAAAGTCCTCTCAACAGTTTGAAAACTGTTATTTACAAACCTTCAGATGACTCCAGTGATAGGTGGGTCTGACATCTGAAGCACGCACTGTGGTCCTCACCAGCTAACTGACAGGGAGTGTGAGAGTGGCGGTGCCTGCAGCAGGTGGATGCTTCAGGGCCTGTGGCCTCCTTGATAGCTTATCAGTCATCTAGCAGTCTTGAGTGAGCGACCCCAGCCCTCCTGGCCCACATTAAGACTGCACTGTACATGGACGCTTGCCTCTGTACTTAGCTTCTGCACTGCATTTGCAAACTGTCCTTGATTACTCATGTCTTGTTTTTTTTTTATTTTTTTTTACTTCAATGTTTCCTCTTTGTTCCTCATAAATCTGTTGGAAATTTCACCACCGCAGACTAATCTCCTGAGACATGACCCCCAGTGGTGGCACAATAAAACCCCACAGCAGTTATTTTAGAAGGACACCTCTTCATAAACGATCACAGTGACTCTTCGTGTCTAAAATGATCTTTTTTGTACACTCACTGGCCACTTTATTAGGCACACCTGTCCACCTTCTCGTTAACACAGATTTCTGATCAGCAAATCACACTGCAGCAACTTAATGCATTTAGACATGCAGACATGGTCAAGACGAGCTGCGGGAGCTCAAACTGAGCATCAGAATGGGGAAGAAAGGCGGACTTTGAATGTGGCATGTTTGCTGGTCTGAGTATTTCAGAAACTGCAACAACCTTGAGGCAGATGGGCTACAGCAGCAGCAGACCACACCAGATACCGCTCCTGACAGCTAAGAACAGGAAACTGAGGCTACAATTCACACAGGATCACCAAAATCGGACAATAGAAGTTTGGAAAAATTGATGACTCTCCATTTCTGCTGCAACTTTCAGATGGTAGGGCCAGGATTTGGCATCAGCAGCATTAAGGCATGGATTCATCCAGCCTTAAGTACCAACGATTCAGGCTGGTGGTGGTGGTGTAATGGTATGGGGGATATTTTCTTGGCAAACTTTGGGCCTCTTTGTACCAACTGAGTATGGTTCCAACGCTACAGCCTACCTGAGTACTGTTGCTGACCATGTCCATTCCTTTATGACCACAGTGTACCATCTTCTGATGGCTACTTCCACTATGTCATCAAGCTGGAATAATCTCAGACTGGTTTCCACAGTCAACAGATCTCAACTCATTAAATCATCTTTGGGATGTGGTGGAAAGGGAGATTGACATCATGGATGTGCAGCCAAATCAACAGCAACTGCTATCATGTCAATACTGACCAAACTCTCTGAGGAATGTTTCCAGTACCTTGTTGAATCTATGCCACTGAAGGAAAAAAATGGGGTCCAACCCGGTACTAGCGAGGTGTACCAAATAAAGTAGCCAGTTAGTGTCGTTTGTATCGGTATTTTGTTTATTTTCACTGTTAAGAACTGTTTTAATAGTCATAGAAGCTTTGATATTCCAAATTACTTTATAGCTGAAGACTTGTGGGTTATTAGTATTATTAATACTTTTGCAGGTTTGCAGGATATTATCTCTGAATCATAGATAGAAAATTAAGGGATGCAAACTTCCCCTCGGTTCATTTTTATAAATGAGTAAAAACAGATGTGGCCTAAAGTGGGTCGGTCATTAACCGGCAGAGCTGGTCTGTGTCTGAACCAGGTGTGAGCGAAGCACTTTAGTTAAGTGTTTGTCACTTATTGTGGACAGGAGGATTTGCATATCTGCTTTGCACAATTACACCCTCAAAGTGAGGCACAAAGGCATCACTGTGCCTGAGCAGCGGACAACAGATGCGCCACGCAGTGCTGCCATCAGGCCTCCGAGGATTCAAATCATTTAAAGCAAACACCTCCAACAGAATAGGTCAAACGTTTTATTATACTCTCTGGTTTCAGTGTGGTAGTATCAATTATGCAAATACATAACAGTGTCCCGTTAAGCATACATAATAGAAAAGGAATTCTTATAAAGATGTAGCCTTCAGATTATGTTAGAGTTTGCTTTTACAGCTGAAAGAATTCCATCTCACGTTTGTCACGTATTAGGTGGAGGAATTTTTAAACTTCACACAGAAAAAAAACAAATTGTGTTTTCTGATAAAATACAGTTATTTAAACAATTCACATGGTAATATTATATACAAAAACACACTAAAAAACAAGAAAGCATTTCCAAAAAAGCAGACAAAGAGCCGATTTCTTTTCACACCAGTGTTGGCACCATTCCCGTGTTGAGGTGGTGCGGGTAAGGTAAGCTGCCGGAGGGGTGCAGGGGGGATGGCGTTGGGATGAGGTGCGGTGCATGACCGTATGGGAGGAGAGTTCCAGGACTGAAGGAAAAGCCGCTTTCATCCAAAGAAGCTGCCTGACCTGCCTCCGAGTACGGCTCCAGCAGAGCGGCCTTCTTGCTCTTCTTATTTTTGTTAGAGACTTTCCTGTTGCGGGTTTGAATGCCTTCTTTCTTCATGGTAAGAGGCCTGTTTACCTAAATAAAGAAAGGATTGACAAATTAGAAAATTTTATTTAACAGAACATCAGATCCAGAGTAACTGTGGACCAAACACTCACGTTGTGCAGCTTAAAGTAGAGTCCACAGGCATTGCAGACCGGCTCTCCGTTGGCGTTTCGTCTCCACAGCGTTGTCGTGCTTGTGTGGCAGTTGGCACATTGGGTTCCTGCACGCTTGCTAACAATCTGAAAATTACAAAGATTTTTTTTAAAAGCACTGTATATATTTAACATTTCAGTGGAGCCAGAAATCTTCCATTTGCTGCGTACCAGCCTCTTCTTGGGGCGAATCAAAGGCCTGTTCTGGCCGTTCATCTTGTGGTACAGTCCGCAGGCGTTACACAGGTAGTGGCCTGTTCCATCGCGGCGCCACAGGGGTGTAGCTGTGGCTCCACAGTTCACACACTCTCTGGCCTCTAATGAAGGTCAGATGGACAAATGATCATTGATCTTTACAGAACTAACCACAGGCTGTAACATTTAAATCTACACTGGGACTACATTTTGTGAATAGAAGAAGAACACAGGAATGTTACAGAAAAATTACTTTATCTCCCAAGAAAAATGAGTATCAAAATCATACTTTTAAGGCTACATTATGATTTACCGCCTCACCTGGGGTGGTTGCCCTTATCTTGTTGCGGAGTTTGGGAGAGTAGGAGGGGCTAATCCATGCTCCGGCACCAGAGTACAGGGCCGCAGAGCTGTAATCCTGCGGCCCGCCCATGTAGGAGCTGTAAGGGCTCAGCATGTGTGAGTGAGATGATGGGGTGTACAGGCCCCCAGCAGCAGGCGTCAGGTTCAGGAAGCTGCTACTGCTGGCCCCCAACCCGCCAAGTGGGCTCAAGCGCTCCGCCTTGAGTGCCTCCTGAAGCCGGGGACTCTCCCTCCCTTCCCTGCTCGGGGATGAGGTGGTGAAGGAAGGGGTTACCCCGGGGGTGTAGAGTGAAGTGGGGGTATGTGAGTGCAGTGGGGTTTTGGAGAGGGGGCTACTGCTCCAGGTGGAAATGGTGGGGTTGTAGGGTGAGTTCAGGGAGTGGCTGGGGGGCCCATCCAGCAACTGGAAATTGCTGAGGAGGCCGGGTGAGAACACCTGTCGGACTTCGGAAGGAAGAACAACGGAGAAATTGGTGATTTGAAAGGAGTGAAGGTCAAATACAGTGTGAGAGCAGGTGCTGGTAGTCACCTGAGCTGTGTCTGTATGAGGACGGTGCTCGACTGTGGCTTTGGTTGGAAAAGAAGGAAGGCAGGCCGGTGAAGTCCGAGTCCTGACTGGAGAAGAAAGCCTCCCCCTCCTCTGGAGGCAACAGACCCGGATCAGAGGAGAAACTCGCCAGAGGATCAGAGCTGAGCAGAGAGGGGGACGCCCAGTGGGACTGCTCCGAAGAGTCTTCCATGCTGGCAGCTTGAAACACATGAAGGAGAACCACGTTATAGCCAATTTCCAGCTTTTTGGCACTCATTTCTGTTAAGTCACATTTAAATGTTTGCGCTTTCACTTTCATTCAAGCCGATGCTTTATTAACCGAACACCCCACTTCACCGGTAAAACTTAAAATTATCAGGCCTAAGATCTCTCGACAGCAGGCCTTTTCAAACTTCCTTTTCTAGGATCCTCATTTGACTGTGGCTGAAAGTGAAAACTAAAAATAATGACTCTATAAAAGTAGAGATACAGCCAGTAACCTGTCACTAAGTGGGCCTTACAGGCATGCCGGTTAGAGGAAAACTATAGATGTGTCCCCGGGGGACATGGTGCTCGGTGGACAAACCAGCACAAGCTCCTGCAAACTGAGTCAGGTAAACTGACAGATTCTGACAAAAACAATCCAAAGTTGTCATCAGAATTGCTTCCACTTTTTATTACCAGAGATATAGTGACCCTGTAAACCATTATTTATGTGAATTCTAATGAAGGTGAAGGCTGCTCTCAAAGTATCTTTGCAGAAAAAGAGAAGAGGAAAGAAAAGAAGGCTGATAACGCCTGAGAAAATCTGATAGACAGCACAATAACAAAGCTAAATATATGTCCACCTCCAACCTCATCTCATCTGATTAATAGAAATCTGCAGAATTATAAATACAATACGGTTTATTCACGAAATTCATAAAGTGCAAAACTGTCTCAAAGCGGAACACAATCTAGAAACACAACTAACATAAATAGTTTTTGTAATTCAAATAATTCCTATTGATTCTAGATTACTATCAAGACGAAATCTTTCCAAAGAGGCCCAACTTTCTCATCTGTATTCCAAAAATAACCTAAACAAGTGGGCACAGATTACATCAAAGGGTTTTCGGTGTGAAATAATAGGTGTGAAAACACAGCGGGGCGAGGACGGCGAGTCATGGATGGCTGAAGACTGCTGAGGCAAAGCAAAAAACAACAACCTGCTTTTCTGACTCAAATCGAAGCAAAACATCTTCAGATGACAAGAAGTTTGGAATTCATTCTATTATAGCAAATTTGAATGTGGAACAAAACTATGTACTCATGATTTTCAAAATATGATCAATTTGAATTTTTGCATAAGATATTAACACGAAAACTGGTGAGGAAGAAGAACTGCAATAAGAATTTCCTTCCAAAAAAAAAAAAAAAATGACGTGAAAAACTAGCTAAAGTGATCAAAACACTCACCAGTGAAAGATTTAAGTAACAGCAATTAGCATGAATTGCAATTCAAGTGTGAAATACAATCCTTTGGAGTATAGGAGCGACCTGAGACCCAGGGGAGTTGGACAGGTCACCTACCTGAGTAGAGGTCACAGAGCGGCGGGCTTTGGCACTCAGATGCTGTGCGGACGGTCGCTCGGATCGATTGACTCCACCTCAGCCGAAGCTGATGGCTATGAGAACAACTTCTCCAAGCACCAGCAAAGTTTATGGCTACGAAACAGCCCGTGGGAGGGGTTGGAGTCAACTTTTTTTGAAGACACACCTCTCCGGTCCACTTAGAAAGAGCTTACAGGATGGTAGATGTCTTCACATCTACAAACCCAAATTAAAAATCACTTTTGACACTTTATCGTCTGCAGCGCGAGTGACGGCTGTCTTATCAAATGTTTGTGGAGGCGTGTGCTAAAGTAAAGCGGTCATCTTAAAATCTTAGTTCCTCTAGTCTTCCTTTAAAGCTGCTTGTGGAGAATGATAACGTTCATGATTTTAGATCCTCTGTAAAGAAAAAAAAAGAGGACATCAGCACCAAACCACAGCTGTTATCAAACCTTTACAGGATGGAATTTATTACTATTTCTGATGAATTTATTAATACTTAATGCAATAATAAGGACACCCGGGTGACCGTGATGATGGAAGGGAATGTTTTTGTCTGTTGATGAAATGTGCATATGCTTCCTGATAAGAGCAAGCCCACATGGAAAAGAGTTTGACAGACATTTGAACAAAGCAAATATAAAATGCAAAGGCTCCATTTCTTTGTGGTCCAGCAAAGCTTACAGTGGAACACAGTAATGCAAATCGCCACAAGAGTTGCAATCATATGGGCAAGATATGGTCTGGACATGGCCCAGCACTGCACAAGCCCGACACTGTCCCCAGTCATTTGCTAGTCAAAGCAGCTCTCCAAATTTCCTCACTCTTTGTTCATTTACAGTTTTCAGGGAAATCAGGGGGGGAAAGCAGTTGGGAGGAATTATAGCCATTTTTCAACAATGTGCACTTTATAAAAAAACCCACAACAGTTAAAAGAAAACTTTCAATTGCAGATAACCCATATCTGTTAGGCCAGATGCAAATCAAGTGAACAAACATGGAAACTTTGGCAGATATGTGCAATTAAAACTACTTTCCCAGTGAATTTGCTACAGTTGTGCTTGAAATTCTAAGGAAGGCTCTGGAGATCATCACCTCCACTAAAGTTCATCACAAAGCAGTGAATTGGGGTGACGTTTTTCTCTGTCTTACTGCCCCTGTGATCTTCTCTTTTGAGAATGTGGAGAAACAATTCAGTATTTTTACTTGTTTATTGGGGGTTTCAGTTTTTTTTCTATGTAAGCTGGTGATAAATGTGACGTTCATCAGTAAGATAGCAAGCAAGTCATGATGACCCATTTATTTTCAGCAACATTTCCACTTCTGAACAGGAAATCTGACAGATGGGAAAACAGGTGAATTTCCTTAATTAGCCTCTGACTCATTCATCCATCCTATATTGTTTGGGTTATATTGAAAGAGAGGTGAGGAGATCATTTTCAATACTTTGGAAAATGCTAGTTTGGCTCATTTTTCTGAGTATAACTCTGAAGTTCACACGTTTTTCAGTTTTTCTGTCCCCTTTCAGAAAAACTTTGTCCAAACAAGAATCCGATGATCAGGGGAGGCTGAGTTCAGTCTACGAGGAGTCAGAGTGGCACTTTGGACAGCTGGGCAGGGACGCGCTCCTGAAGCTGCGTGAATGCCTGCAATGCCCTGATAAGCGCTTATCAAGATGAAAGGCGGAGGCCAGGAATTGCAGGCCCGCCACTCTCTGCTTCATCAAAATGGCCATCATGAGGGTCTTTGGGGCCTGCAGCACCGGGCATCACGACACAAGCTGGACACACCCTAAAGGGCTTGTGTTGTGATGCTCTGAGATGACCCAACCGGTTTTGTTGGACAGTCGAGAGGCTTCCTGATGAGTCCTGATGATGGACGGCTCTGTGTGTCACAGAGGACTCTGATGACAGCCTTCAGTTCCCAAGAAACTGGCTTCTGTAAAGGCGGAGGTCTTATCTCTTCAACGCAGGGCTCCAGCAGCAGCGTTATACCCAGGAGGGCTCTCGCCCTCCCACACACACATCAGACACACAAACAGTACTCAATGGTTTTACAATTGTTGTTTCTTTATATCTTACAGTATTTTTGATCCAGACTTAAATTAACCTTTTCATTTCAGCTAATATGTTACCACATAATAATTTGTTTTTATCACCAACAACTCTTTATCCTGTTGTAGACAAGTAAGAAAAATTAAGCATAAACTGACAGTTGGCACCTGTTTTATGATCTGCAAATGCTTAAAATAACCTTTTGATTTCAATTTTTTTTTTTTAAGGCTTTTGCCTAAATTTGATTTTTGAAATTGATGGCATACTTAAGTATGTCATTTTTATGTGTTTCACTAAAATGAACAAAATATGCGTTCACATTTTGGAAAAATTTCAATAACCGTCTTACCTCTTTCCAATCAGGAACTTTTCTCCATCGACATAAACTCCCTGGATTCTCAAAACTTAAATTACTTAATGGTATATTTTAAAATAAAAATGTAGTTTTACTAAAAAACTTTTAATTTTAATTAAAAGAATCAGAAGTAAATATGTATCTGATTTTGCATGAAATCAAATAAGAAGATAATCTAAAATACATTAGTACCAAAGTTTAGCACCAGTAAAGATATTAGTTCAGCATTTTTGAAGCACAAATGTTAAAACCAGGGTAGAAGGTTCATGTAAAAAACGTGTTTTAAATTCGAAAAGTGAGAATTTCAAAAAGAAAAACTACATCAAAAGAAGGTTTTACTGCTCTCTAGTGGGAGATTTAGAAAAACAAACATAATTTGATGTTTCTTAAAGAGAATATCAATTCCACACACTGAGATTTAAAGTATAAAACCATAACAAAGTGTATGGTTTGGTTGTTTATATTCTGTAAAATCATGTTTTCTACATTTGTACTGCCTAGCTGACATAAAAGTTTCACTCTGTGTTTATTTTAATATGTGGTGACTATAAATCCCAGGTTAATGATGAATCAGAAAACTTTCATCGACTTGGTCTTGAACTGTCGCCACCTAGTGGATGTGAAGATAACAATAAGTCAGAATTTAAAGACCAACTCCAATGAAAACCGTGTTTTCGGTGTTTTTAATATGCTCTTGTAGCATTTTTTTCATCATGAAGGACACAAGTTAAATAGTTTAATATTAAAACTGAGTTTCTGAGTATTTATTTATTCAAACCTTTTTGGATAAGTAGCAGATGAAAACCTGCAGTTTGAAAAATCTCTGGTTTGTGAAACAGCAACTGTCATGGGCGTGTTGAAGTCGCCCTCCTGCACTCCAATTCTGATGCATCCACTTGTGCATAAATAGATCCATTAATGTCTTGACATTCTTCATCTCTCCTGGCATCAGGCTCAAAACTTTACAGCCAGATAGCTCCAGTATTCCTCACTTTTTTTGGCATGCTAAAGTTAGCTTGGGCTTGTGCACCTCACAAGCTTGTGGGAGAGAGTGTGAACAAGAGCTGATGGGAAATTAGAGCAGGCTAACTTCCCTTCCGCCCACAACCCACAGGTGAATTTCTAATGAGCTCCTGCTGCACTGCAGAAAAAAAGCCTTAAAAGGCCTGCCTTTCAGAGTAAACTATATTCATATATGTGATCATATTTTACCTTTGGCACATTTATGAAATATGAGTTATTTTTGCAAGCTCTTTTTCTAACCCAAAGTAAGAGAACTCAATCTTTGCAGCACCGCCTTTGGCTCCTTGAAGGTGCCACTCATTTCATGACGCCAGAGTCGGCCCCAGCAGCATGTCTGTTATTTACCCATTAACACAAACAACATCTGAACTTTTGTAAAGATGGATGTGCATATTGTGCATATAAAATGAATGTGTTTTGCTTTCCACAGAGAAAGTGGGTTTGTGTTTTTAGCCTGGGGGTGGAGCTGGCAGCACAGACTTATCCTAGAAGGGGCTGTTCCCTATTTATCTACGTCATAATATGAGGACCCACTCATTTTTGTGGATTGGGAAGGGCTGGTGCTCAGAGAGAAGAGTTTTAATGGAACGTTCATGGATGTGCTTTGAGGTTGTTGTTGTTGTTTTTAAATGAGGAATAACCATCACAATACACTTAAATGCTCAAAAAAGTTGATATTGCATGATATAACCCATTTTAAAAATGCTAAAAGATTTTGATGTAGTCTACAACTGCATAATCATAAATAAAAGACAGCTGATTGGAAACAATTTTACAACAGAAAATTAATTGTTTTTTCCTAATAAGACTCTTTTTATCAATGTTATTTTAAATTAATCTGTGTATTATTTATACCCAATAAAGGGATTTAAAGAAATAAAACGATTTAGGACCCTAATTTATTTGAGGTTTCAATTTAGCAATGAAGCTGTTTAGACG
>NC_050516.1:177958-180086 GCF_002922805.2 Oryzias melastigma | reverse complement strand
CTACCCTGAGAACAAATCCCGCCTGTCAATCTGTTCTAGTGAAACATTAATAGGCGAAAGGAAAGTGCATATTTCTGAGCGGCACCTGAAGGCATCTTCAACTCTGCGGTGAAGCAGGTGAAGTTTGATGTCGACATGACGGAAGAAAAGATTCCTACCACGCTGAAAGTAATCCTCATAGGAAACTCGGGGTAACTTTTCAACTTTATTTTCTTGTTTTTTGTGGGTTTACTGCGGCAGATCGATAAACAGCTGTTTTACTTTCACTTGAATCAATTCCAAAATGACAAAAACAGTTGAGAATTGTGTTAACCTGTGAATGTGTCTGCTCAGAGTGGGAAAGTCTTCCTTCATGAACAGATACGTCAATCACCGCTTCACTAACGCGTACCGGGCCACGGTGGGAACGGACTTCTTCAGCAAAAGAACCGTTCTAGACGGAGAGACGGTCATCCTGCAGGTAACTCCCACCTCCTCCTGCAGGAGAAGGAGGTCCTGACAGCCTCCTCTAACCCCCTGTGTGTGTGGGCCAGATCTGGGACACAGCTGGCACAGAGAGGTTCCAGTCTCTGGGTACACCCCTGTACAGAGGGAGCCACTGCTGCATGCTGGTGTTCGACGTCACTTCCTCTGCCAGCTTTGGGGCCCTGGATGTGTGGAGGAAGGAGTTTCTGGTCCAGGGGGAGCCCCCGGATCCATCGGATTTCCCTTTTATAGTCCTGGGCAACAAAACTGACCTGAGCGACCGAGAGGTCAGTCTGCTGCAGACACACAGCAGCTGCTTAAAAAAACAAACAAAAAAAAATCCTAAACTGAGCTCCACAAATGGCCCCTGTGTAGAAGAAGAGTTCTTTAACTTCCTGTTTTAACGATAATGGTCAACAGAACTGGTTTCTTTTGGAAAACCAATGCCAATAGAGTTAAAGTAACGGTAAGTCGGACTTACCGTTAAGCAAAAGTAGGCAATCGTTGGGGGCCCCCAACAATCTGTGAGCCCTGAGCTAAACAGTTAATAAAAGTGTCAAAATTTAATTTTATGTCCATTGTTATTTAACTCTGACAGAAAAAAATTACTGAAATTGCATAAAACTGTTTATGTGAAAGTATTTCGTCCTCCCCCCTCCCCCTACAGCAATGAAATACTCCATTAGATTGGTAAGTTAGACGCACATACAGTGTTGCCAGATTGGGAAACACATTTCAAGCCCATTTGGGTTGTCCAAAAGTGCTGGAAGACCAAAAAAGAAAAAGAAAAACAGACCAAAGAAAGTCAAGAATGAGAAAAGGGACAAAAAATGAGATGAAACCCAAAGGGAGGGGCAGAAAATTATTATTTTGAAAATATTTCTTTTTTTTTTTGAATGGATGCCACTCCGTGTGTGGGGCAACTATTTTATTTCTTAATTTAAATATATTTGTTTCTTTTCTCTTCTTTAGTTAAAACTGACATACTAAAGAAAAGACAGAAAATCATCTCTTGTTCCTACTAGGAAGTGAGTGATTAATTTAATGTCAATTTAATGTTTTTTTTTTCTTCCAAGTAAAAATAATGTATATAAACACATTTCTTTCACATTTAAATGTGATTTGAGTTTTTAAATGCATCAAAACATTTAGATTCTTGACACTCATGCTGTGGACCAGGATGTTATTTGATGTTTTACTCTAGATAAGGATTTAAAAACATAATAACAATGCAACGACTGCAGAGGGCCCCGGTTTTTTGTTTGTCTGCACCACTTAGTCAAGCATCATAGCTAAAGGAAACCTCCATGACGCCGTGCACTAAGCGGCTCTAAAATGCAGAGCGGGACTCTTCAACCATCTAACTTCCTTCTCTTCTCCCCCACCCAACTTTGCATGATGACGCATTTACTGTTCCTTGGAAATAAGCAACGAACTAAACTGCAGCTGCCATAAACAGATGTTGTTAAAAAACGGTGCTTTTCCATTGTTTTACACTTTTATTGGGTTTTATACACATTACCTCCATAGTTTTCGCCAACCTTTGACATTTTTTGCCATTGATTCACTTTTTGTGAGAATCCATTTTGAAAGCACTAGTTTATATATATATATATACAGTGGCGGGCCGTGCATTTCACACCTAGGCCTTCAGTAGTGCTCC
>NC_050516.1:176785-177880 GCF_002922805.2 Oryzias melastigma | reverse complement strand
TAGATTTGTATTTTCCTGGTATTGTTGATATTTTTAGTATATTTTTGCATTTACATTTTCTCAAGAGGCATATACTTATAAAGTTTTAATTATACTTTTACTTATAAAGCGCTTCCTACCTTCTTGTAGGACTCAAAACACTTTACATTCACCCATCCACTCACTGTAACCACCAGAAGCCATGTGGGGTTCTGTACCTTTCCCATGGGTGGGAACCGAAACTGCAATCCTATAACAGGTCGACCACTCTACCTCTGCACCACTAATAAAGGCACTCGCCTAGGCTTTAGTGGAGCCGATTTTTATAAAATAATTTGCATTTTAATTGTACCAAATTTGTCATGGGTGTACCTTATAGGACCCCCTCTTTCAGAAAAGCATGTTAGCCCTAGTCATATACATATAATAGTAGTCTGTTGATAACCTTCAAGTTTAAATACTATATTTTGTGCATGAAAAACCTATATTTCTGAAACAGGGGCAAATGGACGTTAAATATTTTAGTAACAATTGAGCGTATAGTTGCCATCTTTACAAAAAGTCTAAATGTTTTATTTTCTTGTGGCTAACGTGCTTTTCTAAAAGAGAGGATCCTAAGGTACATCCATGCCAACTTTGGTGCCTGTACCACAAAATAATTTGTCTGTAATATCAACCTCTGCTACTTGGAATGTGAGATTTGGGCTGTGACCAAATTCCCTTACTCCTCCCTTAACCTCTAAAAGGTGATATAGTGCAAGACTATGTAGTGCCCTGGAATTTAACACAATTTTGACACACACTCACTACTCTACACTCACTATTTTTTTTTTGAATGCCAAACATGACATAATCTTTTTGCTGAAATAAAAACCTGATAAATATTAACACTTAAGCGGGATATTTATGGATTCAGTATTTTCTGCTGATAAAAAAATATAATCCATAAAAAATAACTTAAATACATGTTTTTTCAAATGAGAAATCATTCAATGCATTGTGTTCTATATTTGCCAGTCTACTGAGCATCAATTATTGACTGTATGTGAGAACTGGACTGAGATACCCCGTCCCCCTGGTGTTCCAAACAGGATGTACCTGATGGCTCCAAGAGTG
>NC_050516.1:175341-176659 GCF_002922805.2 Oryzias melastigma | reverse complement strand
TTTTTTGCAAAGACTTCTGGGAAATTTTCCAGACATTGAATTTTCAAATTTTAGATTTGGCCACCCCTACAAACAAGCGAACGCTCTACATAGTGCACCAAGTAGTGAGTGTATTTGGACACAGCTGTGGGCTTGGTTTTCCACAGGTGTCGCGCAGGAAGGCCCAGCAGTGGTGCGAGGAGTTAGGGGCGGAGTACTTTGAAGGAAGCGCCAAAGCAGACATGGACGTAGAGCAGCCTTTTAAGAGAGCGGCCCAGCTCGCCCTTCAGCAGGTAACGCAGTTATTTGAGAGGACACAGAGTCTATGTTTAACATGTTTATTTTTTTTGTTTTTGTTTCGTTTTGATGATAAAAGATACATTACTCCCTACAGTACAAAAAACACACATTGGAAAATACAGGACATTTCCGGATAACCTGCGAACAGCCGAGAAAAACTCGCGACACCTGCATGTGCTGAGGGGAGCACTCTTCCCAGAGATGGGGAGGGATGGGGGGTCAGAGACCTCGGCACTGCTGCTGATGATCAATCTAACAGGGGGTGCCAAAATATTGTCCCAGTTAAGGTACTGTGGAAGGAAAGGACACAACTGTATACCACATGGAGAGAGAAATAAACTCATTTTTTTTGAGAACCTTCAGCTTATGGTCTAACTTAAGGCATCACTACTAAAATACACTGCTTTTGCATGCATGTCTAGTTTTGTTTAACAGACACACTGACACGCACAAACTTATGAATGCATATGAAGAGAAAGTCTGTTTCCAGAAAGAAATCACAAACTGAACCCGAACCAGAAGAGGCCACTGCGTGCAAACTCCGGCCTTGCTCTTCCAGGCTGTTACCGTAACAACTAAGTCCGCCTTTACAAAGCTGATGTACACTCTAGAAACCTCCTCCCTGTACAAATTTGGATTGTAAGTAACCTAGCAGTGATTTGAACTCCAACAAGTGAATCAGCTTGACAGAAGCAAAATTAGAACAATCAGGGAGACCATATATATATATTTATATATAATTCTTTTATAAGTAGACACAAAAGGCAATTAAAAGATGACCGACATGTAAAAACAGTTTGTTACAGGTGATTATATAAAAGGCAAAGATTTTTTTTTGTTGTGTTTTTTTTTGTTTTGTTTTATTTATGCTATGAAGGAACTAATTTACAAGTGGGTACACTCCGGTTGTAAGCTTTCTTCCCAAGACATCCCCATTCAAAGACATACGTGTTTACATGTCACAGTTAACTTGCACACCGTCTGAAATACAGAGCCTTGGAAGAAAAAAAAATTAAATTTATTAAATGGATTCACATAC
>NC_050516.1:174450-175310 GCF_002922805.2 Oryzias melastigma | reverse complement strand
AAAAAAAAAAAAAAAAAAAAAAGAAAAAGTTAAGTGACACCACATTCATGAGCATAAAAAGCGCAGGACAAGTGAACGGATGAGAAGAAAGGTGAAACGATCTGATGTCAACTTTCCTAGTAACCCTGGGAAATTCCTTGTTTGGCAAACGAGGCAAGACGAGCTTGGAGTAGTAAACAAAGTGAAAACTCTTCTCTCCCCTAGGTCTACTTCAAAGTTCCCTTCAGTCCTATAACTTCTACTTGAAACAAATACAAGTCAGTCTCTCTTTCTCCACCAACAAGAACATACAACCAACTGAATCAAGACTTTTAAAAATATAGTGGCAACCTTAAACACAGCCACCCAACTTTCCCACAAACACAAACTATGGGGATGAACAAGTTAAAAAAAAAAAAGATGTATCTTTTTAAAAATGCAAAGTACACATACACACAGGAAGAAAAAAAAAAAGCTTAAAAAAATACAAAAATAAACTACACAAAAGATCTTCTGCATCCTTGCTTGCTAATGTTTTGGGAAAGTTTTGCAAGTTTATTTTTTTCTCTTCTTTCATGTATGTGCTGCAAGTCTCTGTCCTAACAAAGTCACCTTTTCTCTACAAATTTCTTCCTCGGTTCTTTTTTTGCTTTCTGTCCGCTTTGTTGAGTCGGCGACCAGTCCATGTCTTGGGGTAAAAAGCGCACAGTGATGAGATTACCAGGAGACTAGAGTCCAGTACGATGACTGTACAGACTTGGTTATTCATGAAGCAAATTTGGAGAAAAAAGAAGAAGGAAAAAAACAAAAAGGTTGGGGCAAAATGGGATGTCCTTCTTTGTGGAGGACAAGTGCTTTGTTTGTTTCCATACCGATTTTCC
>NC_050516.1:20516-174396 GCF_002922805.2 Oryzias melastigma | reverse complement strand
CATTTTATGTAGTCTCTCTCTACATTCCCTCAGAATTCACAAAACACAGAAAAGAGAAAGTAACATTATCGCTCAGGCTGGTTCCCAGTTTGTGAAAGATGTAAATGCTTCTCTATACTGCTGAACTACTTGAAACAAGCCAAAAATAGACGTTAAAAGGATGAAAGGGGGCGTGACTGAAATGGATAATGTGCTTCTAGGTTTGTGTTGCTCTAAAAATAGTACGACCAACAAAAGAAGGACAAAAGGGTTTATCTACAGAAGCATCTCTCAGATCGACTTCATCTCGTCTTCAAACGGTTGTCCTGCCTCCATTGCCGCCTTGATCTGAGACGTGGGGGGGGGCGCGGACGATGAGATTAGGGTAATGAAGGGGGTGAAGGTCAGTTTTTTTCTCATAAAAAAGACTTGGGTGGAAGGAGAAAAAACAAAAAGAAAAAGAAAAAAAAAACAAGACTGGGAGAGATCGCTGGGAAACCTCACTGGTCTGTCCTTGCTTTCTTTGGACCAGCAGTCTTGCTGCAGAAGGACATAAAACCACAATCAGTTTAGCATGACTTGTTCAAAAGTAAGGATGCATTCATGTCATTAAAAACACTTACGTATCAGGAGAGGTGCCTGGTCTTTTGGGGGCAGGTTTCGCAGAAGCAGCATCTTTACCAGATTCTGAAAAACACAGAAATGGTGATGATGTGTTCAGAGAGCGACGTGCATTATTTTGAGAGTACATGGAACTCCACGCTCACCCTGCAGCCATCGAACTTGGGTGGCAGGACCGTAGCCCTTCTCATTGCGGGCGGCGATGCGGAAGATGATGGCAGGCTTGGTGGTGTAGTCAATGTGAGCGTTGGACAGGCTGGACGACTGCACCAAGCAAGAAGGGTTGGGTCCACAATACACGCGCATGAAGGCTAGCTGGGCTGGAGAGGAGGCCTTGGCCTCAGCTGTCTGGCTGCTCTGGATGGCCAGATACACCGAATACTCAATGATCTTCCCTGACGTGACAGAGGGGGGCTCCCAGGTCAAGTGGGCTCCATCTGGACTCTGAGGAAAAAACCAAGAGGCAATTATTTCCTCATACTCTGAGCAGCACCTCTCAAATTTCCCGTTTGGGGGGGTGGTTCTACCTTGCTGATTTTGATGGCGCAAGGTGCTCCTGGAAAGCCTGGTAGGCATGTCTTGAAAGCAGAAATCTCAGAGAAAGCTCCGCGACCACATGCGTTGATTCCAGCCACACGGAACTTGTATGCCGTGCCGGGCTGCAGCTCCATTTTTTTCATTTGGCTGTAGTCTGGCATAATACCAGAATCGTCCTTTGAAGAAAAACAAACAGATTCAGCATGATGCCAACTCAAGGTTAAAAATCCAGAGTTTGATGAATCTATGTTTTCATTTACATCTCGTTTGTCTACTTTTTTGTTTTTATTACTTGAAATAAATCAATTCTAAATCAAAGACTGAACAGAGCACATACGATGACATCACTCACATCTCCTTGAGAATCATCTGCTGGCACATAGAAGTGAGTGACAACCATGTTTGTCACTTTTACAATCCCCACATCAAACCACTGGTTCTCCTTTTTCGCGACCGGCTTTGCTGGAGTTGGCTGGGGGGCTTGTTTCTGTATGAGTTTGATATATATTAATAGTTAGTCTTCTTCACTCTGAAATCAACAGATGCAAGCAGAAAATGACCAACCTCTCCCTCTATCCCATTGGCAACCTCTGCCAGAGCGGCTGCTGCCTGGAGCTTTGCTGGACTGGCAATTGATGCAGACGGGGCGAATGTGCTTGATGGAGCAAGAGCTGGACGCGGGGAGAAAGAAGGCAATGAGTCAAATATAATTAGTAATACGACAATAACTGAATCAGCTGATGGCAGGCGTACTCTCAGCAGTAGTACGTGGTAGCAGAGAAGCCACTGCACTGGTAACTGATGCTGCCATCTCGTTGTGTCCGTTGCTCTCCACAGAGGGGTCATTGAGGCTGTCGGCCGGGGCGAGGCCTTCGGTGGGCAGGCTTGCGTCCACAGAGGCTTGCTGAGCTGCAGCCTGAGCTTCTTGCAGCTGCTGCTGCTGTTGGACCAGCGCTGCCAGCTCTTGTTGGGTAAGCATAATGGGGATGCTGGTTGGTTGCTGGCTGTCTGCAGAAGCATCACCCTCGTCTGTAAACAAAACAAGAATGATCAGAAGGATTTTGGTTGAGGCTATTTAGACTTCGCCTTTAGGAAGGAAGAGCAAGTTCAAGTATGGCAGACTCACTCATGACAGCTTGCTGAGCTGCCTGTAGAACCGCCTGAATGGCCAGGGCCTGAGCTTCTTCGGTGGCTGCTGCCTGAGCGGCGGCCTCTGCTGCAGCAGTCACAGCCAGTTCTTCATCCGACAGCCCTGTCACCATGAGCGTGGCTCCCTGGCCCTCAGACATCAGCTCTGAAGGCAGGTTCAAGGTAGTTGTTGCTGCAGTTTCTCCCTGGAAAACACATTAAAGTTAAGCGCCAGGGGGGGAAATAAAAAATGTAATGACAAGTTTGTGGTGCCTTATTCACTTCTGCTTGTGTCTCCATGGCAGCAGCTGCCTCCTCAGATGGGGCAGCTTCTGCTGACGCAGCTTCATCTGTCTGCATGGGTTCTTCAGTGGAGCTGGTAGCGGTACTCACTCCCTCGGTGATTGAAGAAATTGACTGGACATGACAGGAATGGAGAATATAATAGTCGACGACTGAGGCAGCAGACATTCAGAGCTAACGATCTCATCTCAGATCATTATTCAAACGAGGCAGTTTTTATTTCTTACGGGTACTGAAGGTCCAGGGGCGGGGGTGGACTGAGTGACAGTAGTAATGGCTCTGCCCTGGGTGGTGGTAGTGCCAGCTGCTGCTGTGGTAGAAGCTGCCTCTGTGCTGCTGGTACCTTCTTCTCCCTCCACCGTCTGCTGAGCTTCTGATCAAACACAATCGAATCCAATTTAAAAAAAAAACTTACCAGTCCAGGAGGCGTCAAACACAGAAGCTAAAAGCTGTACCTGTGCCCTCGCCTGTCTCCATGCCGCAGGTTGCGGTGGTTGCAGTGTTGGTGGTCCCGGTCTCGTGTGTTTCACAGGGGGGGTTAGAGCAGACCCTCTGGACCAGCCCAGCAGCTGTGTTGGTCTGCTCTTCTCCCATGCTGGATGTGGCTGTGGACGGAGTATTGGTCGTCCCCGTCTCGTGGGTCTCACAGGGCGGGTTGGAGCAGGCGCTCTGTGTGTTGCTCTGCACGGTGCTGGTCTCCCCAGCGTTCATGCTGGACGAAGCCTGGGTGGCTGTGTCAGTGGTGCCCGTCACGTGTGTCTCGTAAGGTGGGTTGGAGCACACCTGCTGGACCCCTTCCGTGTTTGAGGTTGCCGTGGTGGCTGTATCAGTCGTGCCCGTCTCCTGGGTCTCACAGGGGGGTTTGGAGGAGGCGTTCTGGGAGTTGCTCTGCACTGTGCTGGTCCCCGCGGCGTTCATGTTGGATGAGGCTTGGGTGGCTGTATCGGTGGTGCCCGTCACGTGGGTCTCGCACGGCGGGTTGGAGCAGGCTTTCTGGGAGTTGCTCTGCACTGTGCTGGTCCCCGCGGCGTTCATGTTGGACGAGGCTTGGGTGGCTGTATCGGTGGTGCCCGTCACGTGGGTCTCGCACGGCGGGTTGGAGCACACCTTCTGGACTCCTTCCATTTTGGATGTTGCTGTGGTTGCCGTATTAGTCGTGCCCGTTTCGTGAGTCTCGCATGGCGGGTTGGAGCACACGCGCAGCGAAGACATGTTTGAGGATGCAGTTGTAGCGGTGTTGGTGGTTCCAGTCTCATGGGTCTCACAGGGAGGGTTGGAACACACCTGTCCTCCAATCGCAGCAGAAGACGTGGTGGCTGTGTTGGTCGTCCCAGTTTCGTGGGTCTCACATGGAGGGTTGGAGCAGACCAGGGTGACAGTCCCGGAACCCTCTCCAGCTGCAGCATCAGTGGAAGAGGGCTGCTCAGAGGTGGGGGAAGCCAGGATGGATACAGGTAGATCTTGAACAGGCTGGGCTTCCACCCCACTAGGAGTTGTTATCAGAGTCACCTGTGTTGGCTGGTTCTAAAAAATACATACCATAATGTTTAATCATCAAAGACCTCATTACAATAAAGCAATATTCAAACAGTGATCATCTCTCACCTGCACTGTGATAGCAGATGAGGGCAGTGTAGAAGTCAGACTTGTCTGTGCGGCCGACACAGTTATGGCCGAGGGGCTGATGACCTGGCTGGACAGAGTAGAGATGGTTCCCAGTGTGGTGATGGGGGTCACCAGGGAGGCATTGGAACTGTCAACTGTGCCTCCAGCTAAGCTTGTGGACACAGTGCCAGTGACTGTCCCCAGAGTGGTGACTCCTAAAAACAAAAAAGGAATTGAAAAATATGCACAAAATCTGAAGAATTTTCAGATAAACTTGAAAAAACATCATAGTAACAGCTGTTCTTACCAGTAGTTCCCTTAACCACCAAAGTGGTGACAGTGGGCTTGACTGCAGACACGGTAACTGGAGTAACGAGTCGAACACCACCCACTGTACTCATGGGGACGGTGCGTAAAATGGTGCCAGGCTGTCCAGGAGCTCCCTTCAATACCACCTGAATCAAACCATTTGGGATTTAGTCTTTGCATATGTGACGACAACCATATGGTGCAAAAAAAAAAAATAAATAAAAATTATTTACTTGTGTTAGTCCTTGCTGGCCAGCTGCAGTGGCGAGTTTGGGCACCGCAGTGATGATCTTACCAGGAGTTCCAGTGGTCATTACCTTCGTAGTCAGGATTGTTATCGGCGTTTTCATGCCAGCACTGCTTGTCACGCCTGCAAAGATAAAACCATGTTTCTTAATGTGTTCATTCTGACTATTGATAAACAGACATTGCTGTCTTATAACTGTTTCACACAATTTTAAAACATCAATATGATAGACGTTATAGCGGAGTGCATTAAGTTCAGACCTGTGGCTCCAGGTTGGGTCATTATGGCGGACATGGGGATGGTCTTAATGATAGTGGTGCCCTGCTTTGTGGTGGTAGGAGAAACGCCGCTGATGTTGAGGATTGTGGGCTTGTTTCCTGTGCCTCCTGCCTGTGAGGTCGTGATGATTGTTGTCGGCTTGCCATCTGCAGAGGTCACCAGCTTCAGAATGGTGCCAGCTGGGAGGGGCCCCTTTGTCTGCAAATATAGGCAGATGTGATGCAAACGCTTTCCTGTTGTTGTCTCTCTGAACCCGTGCTGCCAACTGACCTGTATGATCTGTGTGAGGGGGTTGGTGGAAGCCTGGCCTGTGACGGCGGACGTCTGCACCGGCTTGGTTTGTACCACAGACATCATCTTGCCGAGGTTGGAGATCTGCCAGCATAGAAAACAAACTTAAATTCATTCATGAGGCAACGGAAAGCTGTCACCAGGAGGTGGCAACAGAACAATGCAAACATACAAAATGTAAAAGAGCCAAATAGGGGCCACAAGTACAGTAACAGCAACAAATTCAAAGTTTTAAGTCATTTCCATATCATATTCTACCAAATTATTCCTATTTTCTTACCAAAGTGCCACTACCGCCCATAGTGAGGGGGCTCTTAACCAGAGTGATGGTCTTGGTGACTCCTCCCACTACGGTGGTTACCACCTGCGCCTGCTGAGCCACTGTGACGGCACCAGACTTGTGCACAGTGATGATGGGTCTGGTGGTGGTGGGAGAGGATGCAGCTGCTGTCCCCACTTGGGCTGCGGCAGTCTTCAACATCCGAGTGGCCGGGTTGCTCACCTACGATCAGAGCATTATTTTAAAATCTGACACTCACTGAAACTTTAAATGCAGAAATAATAATAATATTAATAACTGTACCATCACTGGGGAAGCAACTTTCACTGTGGTGGTGCCAGGAGAAACTGCAACCGTTTTGAGGATGGTGGCACCTGCAGGAACATTGAGGACGGTTCCTGCAGAAGAGGGTGGGATCTTCTGTGTGGCAGCAGCAGCTGCGGCTAAAGCTGCCATGCCGCTCATTTGAGGGCTGCTTCCAATGGGCTTGAAAACAAAAACAAATGTGTTAACTTAAAAATATAATTGAATCAAAGTCCTAAATATGACTGATTTTTGTGTAAAACGGTCCCTACCGATCCTTGGGTGGTTTGGGCAGGGACTACCATTCGAACGCCTGCAGGAAGTGATGTCACAGTGACGGGGGATTTCCCTGGCTGGCTGGGGCGAACTGTGACAACTGATGCACCAGCTGCAGACTGTTGAGCTGCAACTTTTAAAACAGCTGAGTGAAAAAGAAAACAAATGTAGGTCTTTGAGTTATCCTGCAGAGCTTCTTGATGTCAGAACGTTGTGGCAGTCAGAGGGATACCTGTCTGTGGTAAGCTTTGAGCAGACGGTGCTGCAGCAGCTGGTGCGGGGCTCTTTGGAGAGTTAACCGGCTGTGTTGGGGCTGTGCTCATGGCTGGTGTGGCTGCTGCTGGAGTTGCAGGAATATCGTACTTCTGCAGTTGCAGCAGGTACGTGTCTGCTGTGGAGACTGCACCCCAGCTCACCTCCAAAGAGTTCGTGTTGGCACGGACTAACTGTACTCTGGCAGGGGCATGCGGCCGCTCTGGGAAATACAAAACATAAATTGTGAGCCTTGATCCACAATACCTGATCAATCCATGCAGCAACAACACACCCACCTGTTTCCAGGTACCACAGGTCTTTACAGCAGACTTGGTTGTTCCACGCTTTGCGGTAACCGTCACGTCCGCTCCACACATAAAGTCTGGAGTTAATGGCCACAGCACAGTGACCGGCACGGGCCCTCGGGATGTTGTCTTCAAGCGTGTCCATCAACACAGTTTCCCAACACATGGAGTCTGTAGAAACATTTTAGAAAGGTTAAAGGATCCCAATGTCTTCAGACCCATCTCTGATGTCACAAGCATCTGAAATGTAGACGAACCGAGGTTTAGGCAGGCAAGAGTGTTGGTGCATTTCCACTCTTTCTCGTGGGTGGCCACTTTGACGTCATCCATTACCAAAGGAACCCACCCTCCAAAAACATACATCCTGCAGAGTAAAACAAGAATTAGCAGTAGGTCGTGTTTTTTAAGAGAAATTAAAGTTTATTTTTGAGAGTTTTTAAATGTGCATCTCACTTGTTTGTGATTGTGGTGGCAGAGTGGAGACTCCGTGGAAGAGGGGCTGTGCCACCAACTCCTGGTTTGTTCCATGTCAGGGTATCTAGAATACAACATTGCATTAGGTTAAATTTAAAATCATTTCTAGTTACCAGTGTAGGACAAAAGAAAAATGACAGATTTCTTAGTTTTGCAATGTTACTCCATTATTCCAGCAACGACTTACCAATATCAAGAGTCCACAGATCCCCAAGACGACAGCCACTCATCCCTCCATAGATTATCAAGCGAGATTTTCTACTAGTCTTTTCTGTGTATACCACTGCAGTGTGGCTCTCACGAGGAGGAGGCAAAACTCCATATGTGATTGGAATATCCCATCCAACGACACTGGATCCTGGGCGAAGCTCGAGGGTGTACAAATCATTCAGGTATCTGAAGAGCAAAAGTCATAGTTGTAAGAATATACAAAAATCTCAGTCATATCAAAAAGACATGAGTTGATTCTGGTGAATTATTACTATTATTTTACCTGGGAATGTTATTTTTTGGATCTTCACTATCATTGGCCAGTCCACCAAACAGATAGCATTTGTTTCCAACCAGTGAAAAGCTGTGACCAAGGCGAGGACAAGGAGGAGGACCGTTCTTTGGATTTTTGGCTTTCAACTTTTTCCATTCCCATCTGCTGGCCTGTGAGAAACAGACCATAAAACATGTCAAGATGGTTCAATCGTATGAAGAACACTTACAAGTAACAAACATCAACTTTTCCAAGACGGCTACTTTTTCTCAGAGAATCAGAGTGACAACAATGGACTTGTCAATATAATAATAGAGCTCAATAAGTAGGTTTCAGTAACTTTATAATCTTTCAAGATCATCTTCAAGTTTATCAATTCTCCAAAAGACTTTCAATTTTGACTCACCACAGCTCTCAGATGTAATTAATTTAGTGGAATCGCTAAAGTGCAGTGAGGAAAAATGATGATCCTGGAGAACCAAGACTAAAATGCGGATTAAAATAAATCTGCATAAATAACCATGGGCGCTGACCTAATTAAAACTGAACCTCCAATAACAATCCGTGCATCTATTACAAAAAATTAAAGTAAACAATCTTTCATTTATTACAACACCTGTTAGGAATAAAAATTAAACTGTGACAGACAAAAACCACCTGTGTTCAAAGTTTGTTAAAATAGTTAAGAGTATTTGTTTCACTCTAATGTGCAAATACAGTGCAAATAATTGTATGTATCATAAGCCCATTACCTGTAACTCGTAAAGGTCATTGCTGTACTTTCCATACTCCACCATCCCACCAAATACCAGCAACCGTGTGCCATCACATACAAAACCATATGCAGCACAACCAGGGGGAATATCACCACGAACCGCTGGGATAAACCACTGGTTTGTTGCTAAAAGAAGAAAAAAATAAAAGAAGAAAAGAAAATAAGTGTGTTAAAACTTTAATTAAAATGATAAAAGCATGAAATTATATATTTTTTAAAATGCTCAACTTTTCTATTGATAAATGTCAACAAAACCAAAACATTTATTGAGTTAGTCGATCATTGGTTTATCAGTGGAAAACTGGGGCAGAGTATTTATCTAAAACCAACCAGCATCATCCATTTTTGTTAGCCCGCCTTTTTTATGCGTGTAGTAATACACTTCCTCCAGCAGGGGGAGCTTTTTGAAAAAAACTATACACTGGATTCCTTGGCCTGCCAAGGCCTACACAACATTCAGTCGAATTCTTACACATGAATGAATTGAAAAACTCTAAATACAAACTTTATTTTATGTTTCGGTTAAAATAAGCGAATACGACCAAGGGGACTTTCTGTTTTGATGCATAATCGGTCATGTTCAACGTGCAGCCCAAAAACTCACCGGTGTTGTATACATGTAGCTCATCCACAATTCCTTCGTTTCCACCGCCGAAAACAACCATAAGCTCCTTTATAGCAACGGCTCTGTGTCCGTGACGAGGCCGGGGGACGGGACCCGACCAGCCAAGGACCCGTTTCCATCGCGGTTGTAGGACCGACGCCGTGGTCCCAGACGCCGCTGAACCAGGGGCAGACATAACTTCTACCGGGAGAAAAAATAAATATATTTTTTAGCTAAAAAGGCACGTCAAAAACTAGAAATAAGAAGCCACAAGACATGCTGAAAATGAAAATCATTATTCTAGTAAAAAAAAAAATGCAATGTTTGCAGCTGGACAGCAAAACAATTCGCGGTTTGGCTAATGTTGGGAAAAAAAATACAATACGTTTTAAAAGTCCCGCAAAGTAATCGCTCGTATTTGTCTGAACAAACATCTTTAAACATAATTCCGATTGCTGGATTTTATATTTTCGAAAAGTTGTTTCTAACCATTCAATTCGATCTATGGAAGCAGCCATCTTGCAGCCAAACAAACCGCCGCTAACACCGCTGCCAGTCTGAAAAATGGCGGAAGCGAATCAAACTGGCAAAAATATACGCTAATGAATCCGCCGAACACTAAGAAAACTTCACCACAGCGATACAAAATTTCACGAAGAGCAAATCGGCCCGACAAGAAAAACATTACGAATGAGTAAAATATGTTTAATCTGAAGTGAAAACCGTTAGCAAGCGTCGGCTGTTTTCATGCCTCTCTGGGAGTCGCCATATTGTAGCTAAAAGATTTAGCATTCCTTGCAAACCATTTAGCGCCAGAATAAACGCCAGAAAATGCGACAAAAAGCAAAAAACCAGCTGGGTCAACCTAAAAACAATGCAACTCAGTTTCAATCGAATTACTGACCTGAACAGCCCAAACTATGGGCCAGAAATGGCACCTCCAAATGAGAGAATAACACTAGCCGAACGCCGTTAACACTAGCGGCTAATGGTTCAACCTAATTTGCACTATGCTAACAGCCGATAGCACAGCGGCCGGCATGCACCAACTACGCGCTGCAAAAATTGTTCTAGAAAAACTCTCAAAACGAATTTAAGTTTTTCTCAACTATATCAACAAAGCGTTATTGTGTTTCATGCCTTCTGTGGAAGCAGCCATCTTTTCGACAATCGGCCTACTTCAACAGCTCCCACAAGAAAAATGGCCGAGGCGGTTTGCAACAAAACATAACAAACCCATTGAAAATCTGCGAATATTTGAGATTCTGACTTACTTCACCCAATGCAGCAAATGCAAAAACACAAGTATGTGCTGTTATCTTGCGACGTTAATCCAAATTCATTCGATTTGCGAAGAAGTATTTCCTCTCATGCCTGCCTGGAAGCTGCCATCTTCTTGACAACCAGAGGCGGAGGAAAATGGAAGAGGTTCAGCGTCACCCAAAGTAAACATGGCGCCGCTAGCCCGCTTATTAACGATTTCAGACTAACTAATGTAGCATTTTGGTATTGTACTACTTATGTCGAAGCGTTTGTCTTCGGGGTGAGGACATACTCGAACAACTAAAGTAAATATGAGTAATTCAAACTTATTCTGAGTTTTATCCATTTTTTACAACTTGTGTTATAAAAGTAGGGTTATTGTCCCTTACTAAAGATGGCGACATCCGTGCAGAAACCTCTTTGAATTAATTTTGAGCACTTTTCGTTTTTAATGCGTCAAGGAAACAACTTAAGCACACTAGTTCATATACAAAATTAGTTTATGTGCATCTTTAATCTAAGTTGTAGTTTATATTTTTATATTTTGGTAACGACACGCCCACTTCAACTCCTTAGTGCGCCTTCCACTACCACAGAGTAGGCTACTACAGCAGTACATCATGTCTCATACCCTGTCTCTCTGCTTGGCTCCGAGGCTAAGCACAATGAACCGTTTATAATCTGAAATGCAAATAAAATAACAAATATGTACAAAAATACACGACTTTTCTGTCAGGTCATCAAATAAAAAGGTAGCTTTCATTCAAAATACAAAATATATTTTGAAATGTAGCTCCGAAAACTGTTATGTTTTGTCTCTTTTAAAATACTGTTCCCTTTAGTCTTTCATCAAAATAAAAGCACCAATTTGTTACTTTACATCAAGAAGCCCCCCACCAAATAGGCGTTCATTTATCTGTACTAAATAATTTTGGATTACGTTTTTTTTAATTAGGTTGTAATAAATCGTTCTTAGTTAAACATTTTAAGCTTTTACTACAAATCTGTAGAACATTAGAATCTTATTACTTAATTTAGGTAAACAAACAAGCTCATGAAATTAAAGTCAGATGACTTTGATTACTTTTAACATAATTTATCTTATTCTGAAAATAATAATAGCATGTATCATTATTTTTATTGTTAAAAAATAATTTTAAAAAGTAGAATTTGCTCAGTTTCTTTGACATCCTGAATTGCAATAAATATTATGTCCGCTAGATGGCAGGCTTTGTCACTTTTTATGTTGCAGTCTTGGTTTAGACACCTTTTTTGATCCAAATGATTTTTTTCATATGCGTTATTATACGTTTTTTGCATGAGTTAAAAGCAATCTTAAAGGATTGACTCTTTATTTAACTTCTATGGCATTTGTGATTGCAACAACTCCGACTGGGCTGCATGGTGGTGCAATGGTTAGCGCTTTTGCCTCACAGCAATAAGGCCTCAGTCCACATCCCAGCTGGGACCTTTCTGTGTGGGGTTAGCATCTTTTCTGGGCACTCCGGCTTCCTGCTGACTTTTCCTAGGGTTTTTTGCTGCTCTCTGAATATCAGTGTTATCTCAGTATGCCATCTCAGTTGGCTCAGAGGCATTACTAAAGGGAGGCTTCTTTTTATCTTGTTTTAAATGCCAAAAAAGACTGTTAACATTTAAGTGCTGTGTTATAAGACAATGCTATGATAAGAAACATCTAAAATTGTTGACAAAGATTCAATATAAATGTATTTTATGAAATAAATTGGTCACAAATTTCCCTTTTTTGTTGTTGTTTTGTTTGACATTTAAAAAAAAAGAAAACAGACGAAAGGGCAGAAAAATATATTGAATATTTACACCATCATCCTTGTCTGGATCAATTCTGGCCTTCTATAATTTGATACCAAATAATGAATCTCTCAGACAGCCTTCTTCCAAATGTTAAATCATTTATTTACTCAACGTCCTTTTCAACTAGTTAATAAAAGAAAGAAAAAAAATGGAACAGTGGAATTTTCCTGCAGCACTCCTCTCACGCACACTAGAAGAAAAGGATTAAGTCGTCACATAAAACAGATTGGGGACTCATTAGAGACGTCATTACAATAATGAATGGATAAATGGATAAGAAATTCTAAGAATAGAACAAACAACTTAGGAGGAGGCTTACTCTTGAGAAAAGCACAGTCAAATCTTGAAAATATTTTTGTCTTTAGGCCAAATTATCTCTTTATTCTAGTATATCATTAAAAAAACATAAACTTTTTCTTTTACCAATTACAAATTTAATGATGCATAAGATGCATATAAATATACAATTTATTATATTAAAGTTTGTTTTTTTTACATTTTTGAAATCTCAAAGGTGCACAGTGATATATTTGGGTTTTGCATGTTAAGAAAATCAAATATGATACAAAAATGTGGCAGAAAGTGCACTTAAACAAAAAAGATAAATATACAGACCAATTAATATTCAATTACTGTTGAATGATTTGGAACATGACCGTATTCTGGAGCAATGCCTTTGATTTTGGCAAGATTTGGTCTCAGCAATGGCCCCCAGAGAAAGTTTCTTAACCATTATTATAAGAAAGAAATAAAAAGTCATTTCTTTCAAATTAACTTAAGATACTCAGTTTAACACCTGTCAGGAGAGAATATCCCAGCAAAGGTACAAGAGATTGGAATGTAAAAAAAAATGCAACTTTGTTGACTTTACAAGCTTAAAATCACATGTTAAAAGATTTATCAGCAAATATTTAGCTTTTACTGAAATGGTTATCGGTCAAAACGTTTCCTCTTCAAACATTTCTCGGCAGCACAGGTTAGGGTTGGAAAATACAGGAAGACAACTCATCTGGACCAAGGGGTATAAGGCCGCACACTAAGTTGGACAAATATCAAACACAGAACCTTGGCAAAGAGCTGTCAAAATTCCTCTGTGAACCAGAAGATTTTGAATTAAGCAACTAGATAATTAATGAAATCATAACTAAACTGGGCTCGTTTCCATCTCTTTTATGTGTCTCACAGTTAGTGAAGTTTTCACCAACAAACTTGCACTGAAAGCTGGACATCAAAGCTCTGCAAGCTTTGAAAACATAAGCCAAAGAGCTTGTCACTCTACTCAACCATCATGGTAAACGGCACATGTTGACAAAGTTGCAGCTGTTAGTGCAGCGGGGTGTTCAAATGGTCAGTGAAGCTCAGACAAATAGCCTGAACTTCTCTGCTGCTCCGTGCTCTCAGTAATTGTTAACACCCTGCTAAGAGTCTGAGGAACTGCTGGGAGAGCTGAGCTTTGTGAGCTTAAAGAGATCTTGATGTAAAACCACACAAGTGATACGGTTTAGGGATTATGGCAGCAGGATGTCTTGTGAGCAGGGATTTTTGCCCCTCCAGCTCCTATCAAAGCGTCGGCCTGCTGGTGAACACATGATCCTTCAGTGTGCTTTTGACCTTTCAAGCTGTTTAGCTTCAGGAAAAAATATTAGTACACAAGTTAAAGCAACAGAAACATGATAATAAAAACTATAATTTGTTGCCATGGTTCTTTACCAAAGACAGATTTTTTCCATTTTCATAGAAGCTCATTGAACTTTTTATTTTAGTTTTTTCTTAAAAAATGACCTTTTAGTTTCTTAGCAGGACTGCCATAAAAATAATTTGATCAATTTCTTTCCAGGAACCTTTCAGTCTTTTTTAACAAGATTATTAGACTTTCTCAGACTCCTGTGTTCCATGACTTAAGGAGATTCAGATGACGTTAAAGAGTTATTTTATTAAGGTTCATGTGGCTGCACCTCCGTTTGCAAAGGTGTGTAACTGAATACAGCAAGTATTGTTTTCTAGTTCATCAAAAGACACATTTACAGGACAGAAAACAATGTCCCTTTCAATGAGTAGATTCCGATGCTGCAGTAATTGACCTGTTGTATGTGGTTATCTCCACATCACCTACTGTAATCTCTCCATAATCCAGAAACAGTGACAAAATAGAGATAATCCATCCAGGTATCAACAGACAGGAAGTTAATTTAGGGCAGACTGAGCGTGATCAGATGTAATAGACTTGAGTATTGGATTAGTTTCAGAATAGTTCTCAGTGGTTTAAATGTGATTCCCTTAACCTATGGAGTTAAACCATCACAAATGGTCCAGAATTGTAATAATTTTACGTCTTTGGTACAAAAGGAAAATCGTTCTCAAATGGAACAATTCTCAACAGCCTGTAGCAGTGACATAGGTGGTGCAGTTGGTGGGCCACAAGCTCCCTGCTTTGCTCCCCTCCCTCTGATGCATCCACTTGCAGACAAATAGATCCGTTCATGTCTGTTTTTGTCGTCCGAGCTGACATTGGGTTCAAAATTGTACACTTTGATAGCTCCAGTGTAATAATAGGTTGGGGCTCTGAGGGGTTGTAAACTAGCAGGAGAGAGTATAAACAAAGGGATGATGGGACGTTATTGCAGGCTTACTCTCTGCCAAACACAACTCAGAGGTGAATTTCTAAATAACTGTAGAAACTATGTTCTAAAAAACAAACAAGGGTTTTTGATTTTGGGTAGAAAAGCATGGTGTAAGCATAACTAAGAGACCACTGGATATATGCTTTTAAAAAAAGATCAAAAGATGATCTGTGGACTGAAAGCCAAGCCAAAACATGGCATTTTCAATGATTATGAAATCTTATCTTTTTATCCATGAATGTAGCCATGGAGTAGAATCAATTTTCTTAAAATCTATACATTTAAATGTTATGATATACATTAAGAACAGTTCATTTGAACAACAACTAAACACTATTGTGCAGCAGAAGGATTATAAATCACTCCAAGTTACAATTTTACTACAAACCCATCATTTATTCAAATGGTTAGCATGCCTCTTCATAGCCAAAGAGCCACAAGTGAGGCATAAAAGAGCTGCATGTGGCTCCGGAGTCTGTGTTTCCAAACCTCTAATCTATAAGTAAGTATCACATCATCATCTCACAACACACAAGCCACTAAAATAAAATCAGACAAGCAAAAATCTGCACTACCAGACACAGAAAACATCATGGCAAACATATGTGATTGAGAATACTACAATCATTCCACAAAGACGAGGCAAGGTTATCACTATCATAAATCAGGTTCTAATCGCAGACACAGTAAAATGTGAAACTACAACAACATTAAGCTGTTTTATCTTATTTCGAAGACACTGGAATAGTCTAAACTAACATGCTTTGTTGTATTTAATGTATTTCTGACATTAAAAAGAGCTTCTACAGAAAACCTGTCAGACATACAGTTATTCATCAAGCTAACTAATATGTAAACAAGGAACTTCAGGAGAGGTTTCACACAGTGAAGAGCATGTTATGGAATCATTTAAAGACCCACTCTTTGGAACATCACGTTTTAAACACGTTTTTGTGGCATTTTTCTTGGGTATAGGGATATGACGATTAATCGATTAATCCATTTTTATTCATACGATCTAATCAGATTGATCTGTGTGAGGCTAGCTTTTAATGGAATTTAATTGACTTTTTCCAATTGTTAATCATTGTTGAAACAATTCATTATGGCAATGATTTGATTCAAATCCTAATTTGTGGTTGACGATGTGATTCGTGGTCGATATTGATTCATTTTGAACAATCAGATTCAATTGAATTCACTGACTTAAAATTGATCCAATACATCTTTAGCCAAAAAATTCAACCAGTGTGACTCAGAGATAAATACCTGCTACTCAACAAGTGCAGGTTTAGTTTTCCTTGTATTTCTTGTATCTCTTGCAAGATAATCAAGTGTAAATGAAATATCTCAAAATACAAACAAGTAATCAAGAATTAATGTCAAATCCATTAAAGTTTTAGTTTCATTAAGTTCAGCCCACTGTTGTTTTTCCACACTAAAATAATACAAATTAAACATTATTAGAGCATTATACCACTGTATGGTCACATGTTTTTGCTAAATTCAAAGTTTTTCCACACATTGGACTGTAATGATGGTTGATCATATTTTTCATGTGTGTTGTCTGCTGTGAGGACATTTGTTCATTTTTACATTATAGTAAAATAAACCTACCATAACTTAATCCAAATGGCATTTTCAATATCAATTTATCTAATTTCGAAAAGATTTGAAAAGTGTTTCAATCAACCTAAATATAAAAACCTATCAGCTCAGACAGATCGATCTGGTTGGAGCGTAAGAACACAAACTGATTCATTGATTAATTGTTACACTCCTACATTTTTCTGATGATGGAGAGCATATATAAAGAGAGTTATGCTAAAGATTGTATTTCTTTATTCAAACCACAGTTGGAAAAAGGTTGCATTTGTTACATAGAAAATACGGTGGACAGACTGTGGAGCTCCCTGCTCCGCTCCATTCTGATGCATCCTTTTGTTGGCGACTACATTCATGTCCGTCTTTGTTTTTTAAGTCTGAGTGGAGAAAGGCTTACTTCATCCATGCCGTCCATAACTCAGAGGGACATTTCTAATAACCCACTCTGCAGAAAATACATCCTGGAAAATCACAGGTTATTTGATTTTCATCAAAAATTGCATGATCTTAAATAAAAACCCACTTGGAACACTTTTTAAAATTAATCAAGAGATCAGCAGAATAGGATTTTAAAGCCACTTCCAGCCCACAAACATGCTGCACAACTCTCCAGGTTATTTATTCTTCGATGACAGTGATAGGTTTAAATCCCTCGAGCTCTGTGTGACAAAGGCTAAAGACTAAAGCGTTAGCAAAACCGATAAACCACCAGAACAGATTAACCTGTACTCCAAGTGAGATTATCAGAGATAACGTTACAGGAAACCAGATTAGGAAGCGTTAATTTCCTGAGCTCCTCCCTTAGAAAATGAGATTACCTTGTTTGTCACTAACTTATAATATGAACAAGTTTTTCATGAGACAATCTGTGTTTTATTTGATTAAAACAATGTGGAATTTAGGCTACTTCATGTCTGTAGTTTGATTCAACCATGAATTTACTTTTACAAAATTCTAGTGCAACAAATTTGCATTAAAAAAAAAAGAAAACTTTCAATCCTCTCAAATGCTTCTTTTTCATCTCATATTCCGCTCTGGTCATTTGTTGCACTTAGAAAATAGATCTGTTTCATCTTCATATACGTGAAAGTTTGACCTTATTAGAATTTTTTATACATTTCCGAAACTGCATATAAAAAAAAAAACGAAGTTTTTCTAAACCTTTGATTGAACTGTGTTGTCAGAATTGCGTTAAGCCACTTTTTAAAGCAATTGATTGGACGCCAATTCAGCAGCATTGTTGCATCCAACACTGGAAAGGTAATACTGAATGACTTAGATCAGTTAATAAGAAAAACCCAATTAATTATTCAATTATCAAATCACTTTATCATGAGTTAAGAGGGAAGCTGTGGGGCTCTTTATAAATGTTGGGCGCAATAGAAAGAGGCACAACTGGGATTTGGTCCTGATAGAATTTATCTATATTTCCTGAAAATTCTTATTTGTTACAAATTCAAGCAAAAAAGAAAAATAAATAAATAAAATGAGGTTCATTAGTGGTGCGGAGCTCCCTGAAGACTTCTGGATACCAGTTCCTTTGGATACTAATAATTTGTCATCACTCAGCCCTTTCCTTGTTCCCCAGGACCACCTGGGGGGTTCAGGGACTTTCTATGCATTGGCAGCATTCATGTTCTTCCTGTTCGTGTTTGGCTCTTCAATCAACAGCCTCACCATAGCATGCACCTTTCAGAACAAGAAGCTCCGGTCCCATTTGAACTACATCCTGGTGAACCTGTCTGTGGCCAATCTTCTTGTGTCCGGAGTGGGCTCCTCCACTGCCTTTTGCTCCTTTGCTTGCAGATATTTCATTTTCGGATCGCTGGGATGTAAGATTGAAGGTTTTGTAGCAACACTTGGAGGTAAAGTTTCAATCAAACAACTGAACTGATGGAATTTGACTGTCCTGATGGGATTGACTGGTCTTTGTGGTGTTTCAGGGATGGTTAGCCTGTGGTCTCTTGCTGTGATAGCCTTTGAAAGATGGCTGGTCATCTGCAAGCCACTGGGTAACTTTACTTTCAAGCCTGAGCACGCTCTGGTTTGTTGCTTGGTTACCTGGGTGTGTGCTCTGGCAGCTGCGGTCCCTCCTCTGGTTGGATGGAGCAGGTAAGCTTAAGAAACCCCAAAATGAACTGCAAAAAAAATTAAAAAATAATGTGTTTGTGGTGCTTCAGATGCTCCAATGTTTGTGACATGTGCAGGTACATCCCTGAAGGCCTGCAGTGCTCCTGTGGACCCGACTGGTACACCACAGACAACAAATACAACAATGAGTCCTATGTGATGTTTCTCTTCTGTTTCTGCTTCGCGGTTCCCCTCGCCACTATCGTCTTTTGCTACTCTCAGCTGCTAGTCACCCTTAAAATGGTAAAAATGAATAAATACATAACTTAGCATTTCTGTTGGCATACTATAGTGGAAATCCAGTAGTTCAAAGCTGTCCCACAAACACACTCTGTACCAACAGGCAGCCAAGGCCCAAGCAGAGTCTGCCTCCACCCAGAAAGCAGAGCGAGAGGTGACCAGGATGGTGGTTGTCATGGTGCTGGGCTTTCTCGTGTGCTGGATGCCGTATGCCTCCTTTGCTCTTTGGGTTGTCAACAATCGCGGCCACTCCTTTGACCTGAGGCTGGCGACCATTCCCTCCTGCTTTTCGAAGGCCTCCACAGTGTACAATCCAGTTATCTATGTCCTCCTGAACAAGCAGGTGAGTTTTCCTCAACTCAGAATAAAGCTGGAACATGTAAATCTTTATTTGTTTAAATTTAAATATACTCTGTAGTACCAAAAGTATTCACTCACCCATCCTAATGATCAGAATCAGGTGTCCTTATCAGATTAGTTAAAGCTGTAATAGCTGCACAATTTTTACAAACATCATATTGAACTCTATGGGTTAGAAATGGGATGACACTTCAATTCAAATGTGAGTGGAGGTAGGTGAATGAATCCTTTTGGTAATATATTGTATAAGCATCTGTTTGCTATTTTCACATCTTTTTTATTTTCATCTTTTGCTCTCATATGGCAGGATCACCATCACACCATTTCCCTTTTTATTTGTTAAGTGACTTTGCAGTATTTCTTTAATATTTATTTTTTTTATATTACATTTTTTTGTTTGATGTTTAAGTTGAGGCTGTTTTTAAAGTCCAGCTCTGATGAGAAGTATGTTTTTGGCGTTATTACTATGATTTCGTGGGATTTTTTGATTGTTGGAGGACATATATAAAGAAAATCAAGCTTAAATTTGTATTTTTGAGTGTTTCTTCATTTAAATCATTGTGAATTAGGAGTAGACAAAAAATGCTGTTTGAAAATGCTTTTCGCTGTAACATTGAAGCTACAATCAGCAGGCTACAAGCTGATGCATCCACTTGTAGACGACAAGATCCATGTACGTCTTCGTTTTCCTCGTCTGAGCTGACATCTGGCTCCAAATTGTACGGCTGGATAGCTCCAGTATTGCTCGCCATTTTTGTTGCACTGTTAATGTAAGGTTGGGGGTGTAAGGGGCTGTAAGCTACCAGGGGAGCGTGTAAACAGATAGATGTTAGGAATTGGGCTATTATGACAAACAGTTGTTTAAAAATGACATCAAAACAGCTCTTACAGATTTCCAAATAACGACCAAATGTGTTCATGTGAGTGCTGCAGCAGACAAATTCCAACTCTCTGTTCCTCATTGTCATCTCTATTTTCCCCTTTCAGTTCCGTTCCTGCATGTTGATGATGCTGGGAATGGGTGGAGGAGAAGAGGAGGCGTCAACATCAGTGACTGAAGTGTCCAAAGTTGGACCTGTTTAGACCCTTAATGATAACTCCTCTACGCTCATTTATTATAAATAAAGATGATTTTAGCTCATGTTTGATGTGTGAATGCATTATAATATTAGCAGTGCAAGAAAATAAACCTGTGCAAAACTGGTTTAGTATTCAGAGGAAACTCATTTCTTCCTTCATTACTTCATTTGTGTCACATTCATGTTTGGGGAATTTGACGAGCAGGTTCACACTGAGCACATGTGACAGTCTGGTAACAGCGTAGAGATCATTCCCCTGCCTGCAATATTGTCCAGCATGACCGGTTTGGCAGTGAGTCTCTTATGATTTGGGGTGGCATTTCTTTGGAGGGCTGCACAGTTCTCCATGTGCTCACCAGAGATAGCCTGACTGCCATGAGGTACTGAGATTAGATTCTCAGTGCTCTTGTGAGACCATGTGCTGATGCAATTGGCCCTGAGTTCCTCCTAATGCAAGATATTGCTAGACCTCATGTGGCTGGAGTGTGTCAGCCGTTTCTGCCAGACAAAGGTGTTGATGTAATGAACCGGCTCACCTGAATCCTATTCACCACATCTGAAACATCGTGTCTCAGTCCAGAGTTGCCAGATTTTTCAATCCAAGTGTGGGAAGAGATCCCCCCTGGAGACCATCCGCCGTCTCACCAGAAACATTCCCAGGTGTTTCAAGGAAGTCATGCAGGCACATGGAGGCCACACCCACTACTGAGTCACATGCCGAAAACAATACATCAAAGTTGGATAAGCCTGTAGTGTGCTTTTGAACTTTGATTTCGAGTTTATTCAGACCTGCTTTGGCTAGTTTGATTAATTTCCATTAATAATGTTTGTGTGGTTGTGTTGTCAGCACATGCAACTATTTATAGAATAAAGCATTTAAAACGAATACATCATTGGTTCAGGTAAAGGATGTGTTTTCGTAGTGTTCCCTTTATTCTTTTGAACTGTTTAGATTTAAAAAATGCAGGTAAATAATGATTTTTCTAATGAGGAAAATAACCTAAGTGTCTTTTTGCTAAATACAACTGAATACATTTGCATGAATTATCTTTGTTGGATGAAGATATGGGGGCTGCACGGTGGCACAGTGGTTAGCGCTCTTGCCTCACAGCGAGAAGGCCCCGGTTCGAATCCCGGCTGGGACCTTTCTGTGTGGAGTTTGCATGTTCTCCACGTGCATGCGTGGGTTTTCACCGGGGACTCCGGCTTCCTCCCACCATCCAAAAAAAAAAAACATTCTTCATAGGTTAATTGGTGACTCTAAATTGTCCCTAGGTGTGTCTGTGAGAGTGAATGTGTGTGATTGAGGCCCTGCGACAGACTGGCGACCTGTCCAGGGTGTACCCCGCCTTTGCCCATCAGTAGCCGGGATAGGCTCCGGCACCCCCGTGACCCTGAAAGGGACAAAGCGGTCAGGAAAATGGATGGATGAAGATATGTTTCAGAAAACAGAAACAATCCTAAAATGACCTCAAATTTCTTATTTTACTTTTAACTACACCCAGATCAGTACGGTTGTCTTACTCTCCACTGTGAACATTTTGATAAATTAGGCTGTCTTTTATTTTGAAAAACAATACTAAATTCAAGCAAAAACCTAAAAAACAAGTTATTTCAATTTCAGAACAGATTCGTTTTCTAAAACAACTTCACTCAAAAAATAAAAGGTCTGACGCAGACTAGTGACATGCAGCTAATCTGTAAAATCCACTGTGATCACCTTGACGACACTCCCTCACAGTCTGCACAGCTGTGGGTCTCTCTGTGAAGTGAGAAGAAACTGACCGAGTCTGAAGCCAAAAGACTAATCTCTCCATTAGCTAAAAGGTGGCATAAGTCATCATGGAGAAACATGTAATCCTCTCCTTCATCCAATTAAGTTGATCCGGAGTAATTGTTGGAGTTCCTATAAAAGCAGGAGCTCATTATACCGAGAGAGGCAAACCTCTGCAGTGAGGCGCAGAAAATATCGTCCTAGTGTTAGACACAAGTGAAAACTTTTTCACTGCACAGCATTTTATTTACTTGAGACCAGCAAAAAAATGAGGGGAAATCGTCTTGTGGAGTTTCCAGATGAATTTTGGATCCCCATCCCTCTGGACACCAACAATGTCACAGCCCTCAGCCCGTTTCTGGTCCCCCAGGATCATTTGGGAAACCCCTCCATCTTTTATTCGATGTCAGCTTTGATGTTTGTCCTGTTCGTTGCTGGCACGGCCATCAACCTCCTCACTATTGCGTGCACTCTTCAGTATAAGAAGCTGCGGTCTCATCTGAACTACATCCTGGTCAACATGGCGGTGGCGAACTTCATTGTTGCGTCTACAGGTTCCTCCACCTGCTTCATCTGCTTTGCCTTCAGATACATGGTTCTGGGTCCACTGGGCTGCAAGATCGAAGGCTTCACTGCATCTCTTGGAGGCAAGTATCACTGGATGCAATACTCCAATGTCACCCAAAATACCTCAAGTCATTACATCATATTTGTGTGGTTGATTTATTTCAGGAATGGTGAGCCTCTGGTCTCTTGCTGTGATTGCATTTGAGCGATGGCTGGTTATCTGCAAGCCATTTGGAAACTTTGCCTTCAAGTCTGAGCATGCTCTGTTGTGCTGTGCACTGACGTGGGTCTGTGGACTGTGTGCTTCAGTTCCTCCGCTGGTGGGATGGAGTAGGTGAGTAAACAAAGTCTCGTCTTATAGCTGGGACATTGTGATACCTTTGATGTAATTTCTAGATGATCAGAAATGTACGGTGGCCCTGAAGTCCAAATCACTTGACAGGAAAACATTTTAAAGATCCCAACTGTAATAATAATAATAAAAATACATATTAGAAATAAAAAAAATTCCAAAAAACCACAGCAGAATAAAAAAAAAAAATTCAAATACAATAGAACTGAAACATTTTGGAAAGCAAAAGTAATATCCAGAAATCAAAATGAAACACTAAAAAACAAAACATAATAAGAAACCAGAAAAGGTAAATACTATGGGATATTACTGACTGGATGATTAACATCTTTTTCAAATTTGTCTTTAATGTCTGGACACCAGTAAAAGCTTTATATTTATACCAGTATTGCTTCATGCCAAATAACTTTTGGAGAAGCATCGTCATCCAATCAGCAATGTCCCGTAGTACCTGCCTTTCTCGTTTTCTTCTTTTTTTTGTGATTCTCCTGCTCCTTTCCGTATGCTTTTTGGCAGGTAAAAACTCAAGCACACTTTCAACAGTCTTGGTATCAAAATGTTCAGCTCGTGCAGGACATTGCTGCTTGTATTTTTGGTATTGATATATTTTACGGTTTTTAAGATTTTACACAATTTATGCGAATTTCAGCCCCATTTAAAATGAAAAGGAAATTCTTCAAATCTGTCAAAAACTTCAGAGTACTCAGCACCATCAGGACATTCATGTGTGTATTTTGGTAGTCATACCTTTTATGCATTTTAAAACTTTTGCGTTTTTTAATAAATTTGTTTAGAATTCTTTGCGCAGTTTTTGGAAATAATGACATTTGGCATCAAAACGTTCAGGACATTATTCAGCAATTACATTCAATTCAGCACAAAGCATTCACACTAGCATCATCACAGGTAATGCAACTTTTCTAGTTTCATTTTGTTTTCCACGTTTCATTTTTTTGTTGTTTTAATTTTTAACGTTTTTTTGAACGACTCACAGACTTGTGGTGCATAAACTGTATTTCTCTGCAGGTACATCCCAGAGGGCATGCAGTGTTCCTGTGGACCAGACTGGTACACAACAGGCAACAAGTTCAACAACGAGTCTTTTGTGATGTTCCTCTTTTGCTTCTGCTTTGCCGTCCCGTTCTCTGTCATCGTCTTCTGCTATTCTCAGCTGCTTTTCACTCTGAAGATGGTAAGACGTGTCTGATCTGTATCGGTGTTACAGCTGATTCTGACTGGTTTCCTTTGACAGGCAGCAAAGGCCCAGGCTGACTCCGCCTCCACGCAGAAGGCAGAGAAGGAGGTTACCAGGATGGTGGTGGTTATGGTCGTTGCTTTCCTGGTCTGCTATGTGCCCTATGCTTCCTTTGCTGTCTGGGTCGTCAACAATCGCGGGCAGACATTTGACCTGAGACTGGCGACCATACCCTCCTGTGTGTCGAAGGCCGCCACTGTCTACAACCCCGTCATTTATGTGCTGCTCAACAAGCAGGTATGACTTAGGGGGAAAAGGCTTTTTAAATTAGAAGATAAAAACAGCATCTTTATGTTATGAAGCTAATATCCTGACTTCACAGGAACTTTTCAGACTTTTTTTTCACTGAGAGGAAAGGATTATAATGAGCATTAATGAATAGCTATTTTAATAAATAAAAATAATACATTTTATTAATGCTCTTTAATACAAAAGACATACTAAGAAGCTTTGTTAGAGTTTAAGAGTTAAAGATGTGAACGTGTTCTGAGTAAATCTCAGCAGGGTTCATTCTAACCTCATTAACCACACGGTGGTGCCGCTGAGTCAGACTCTTAACCCCACTGACTCCAGCAGAGCTGGTCAGTTAAATCTGTGACATGATTATGAAACAGAGTAAGGACAGTTGATAGAATAAAGCTGCTCTATCAACAGATTTCTCTGTTTGTAAGGTGTCTTTTTAATAGTTAAAAAGTCATATTTTCTTCACAAGTTCATCATCTGCTCTATTCTTCCTCACTGAATCCCCCCAAGCACAGCTTTATCCTCACTGCCCTGCAGATTGAAAAAAAACCCTTAGGCTTCAAATCTTTGTCTTCCAGTTCCGCTCGTGCATGAAGAAGATGCTGGGGATGAGTACAAGCGACGATGAAGAGTCCTCCACCAGTCAGTCCACCACTGAAGTCTCAAAAGTCGGCCCATCTTAAGCTCCTGTACATTTTCAAGCAACAATGTAAAACAAAACATAGAAAAGAATAAACTTTTGTGTCATTCTGACTTCTATCAACATATTCTTTATACAGTTATGAGTATTCAACAAGTGTTTTTTGTGTGTTATATTCTAAAATCATATTTTCTTTTTGCTTTACATCAAGTATCCAGGTCACTGAAGCCCATATCCTGAAGTGCAGCATGTTTGTTGTTGCACATCTGGATTTAGTTTGTTTATGTGGTTGTATGCATGTCATAACAGAGAAGCAATTAAAAGGCAGACAGGACATCTGCACAAACACCTTTTATAAAAGATTCTTTTTGCATTCAAACTTTGAAAATGACAAAAACACATTACAGATCAGATTTAGCTCCGGAGAACAGATAACACAACTTAAGATGTACATTAAAAAAAAAACAATTCCTCAAAAGAAATTAATTTCAAGCCGTTTAACAAAAATGCCTTAAAAGAAATTCTTGTAGATGTATTTTGTTCAAAATCCGAATCTTGTCAACACACCTAAATACCTCAGTAAAAGTAAGCAGATGTGGACAAACTTTAACTCGTTGGAGATTCTTTTCTCTTTGCCTTATTATTTGTAAAGCTACATTGCTACAACTAATACAACAACTATCTGAAATATAGTCGTAGTCAGACATTAAAACTGCAATTTATTAACAAAGTTTGAACTTGTCATTTTTCTTTGATACTTTTTTTCATTTTAAATATTTTTACAGTTATTCTTGACTTAAAACTGTTGTATTCAAGCCAAAGGAATTATAGTATTGTTGCCTCCACATTTATTTAAACAATCCTTATGACAATATTCCACCAATATCAACTAAGAATGCATTTATCACAGCAAATGTGTTGTTTAATCAACAAGCAGAGATTTAAAGTTTCTTTTGTGGGATTCTGCACACACAGACAGACTTACCCTGCATTGCAGCAAGAGGATTATTTACGTTCAATTTTGATCCATTTTCAAATTGATAAATGTGCACCACTATAGTAAAACTGTACTTTAAAATCAGAGAAACTCATTTTTTTCTTATGAAACAATCCAAGTCCTTTTGTAAAGTCAGAAAAGGGATCTAATAAATGAAAGCTTCAAAATAAACCCATAAAATTCATACCTTTCACGTCAAAGCTAAACTATCAAACGACAGGTTACAAGTTGATCGACGTCTCTTGATTAGATTCATCAAACTCTCCAAACTGGCATAAGGAGGAAGTCCACTGCAGGGAGAGGAAGACAATCACAGTCAAATTCAGCAGGCTGAGAATGCAAATCTAAGAGAACTGCAGCTGATGTTAAGTGAACCCAAGACCACAAGGCAAGAAAAGGTGGCTGTGGTTCACTTTACACCAGTGTAGCTTTCTACCGTCAGTACATGAGACAAGAATTCCACATGCAGATAAAGACAGAGATTGAACACACCAGACCTTTAGCCTCTGCTCTCTGTGGTCAGTCCCGTCGTCAGTCGGGAGCAAATCCGAGTTCTGCTAGTAGTGAACTTTTTCCAAGCATGAATAGTTCAGAACTAGCGGAATTCCAGACCTACTCTCGAAATATTTCAGCATCACTCAGAAGAAGCGGTTAGGAAGATTTAAAAGAACTCGTCAAGCAAAACAAAACATTCACATTCTGGCTTATGTTAAAAAAGTTCAATAAAATGAGATATGAGGAAGAAATATTTACAGATATCTTCAGATCCGTCCTGATCTTGATGTGAAGTCCTCTTACCACATAGTCTTGCTGTCATATCTCCAAACCAGCTACCTGTGCAAGACACAGACCTAAAAAAAAAAAAAAAAAGGATTAAAATAAACCACTATAGCAGCTTCGATTAGGCCCAGCTTTCTCCTCAAGCGACCCTCCAGTCCGGAGAGATTAAGGTCTTACGGAGTGAGCATGCCAGAAGTAATTACTCTGTGTTAATGAGTTTTGCAGAGAAACCTGAGTTGTCCGTATAATCTGCTTTGGTCTGGAAGAACATGAGATTTCTTCACTTGTGTTTCACTGGGTTAAACTAAAAGGTAAGAGGTTCAAAACTGTGCAAAGAGTCACTTATACAACTCACCTGCTACACCCCAAGACTTCCACAAGATGCTCTGAGTCATTCTGTTTGAGCGTTTGCATGCAGTCCAGTTGGGCTTCAGCCATAACCTTGTCAAACCATGACGAACTTTGACCTACAATGTGAAATGTCCAACTTTGGAACAAACATTTAAAATGTCTTAAAAATACAAGTAAGCATAGAAGAGAGGAAACTCAGTCACTGAAAACTTAACTTAAAGCAAATTTTCAGTGAAGTATTTGCTGTTGCAGCTCCAAATTTATGAAATTAACTGCCATTGTGGGTCAAACAAACCGTTTTATTACTGTTTCCAACCTAGGAAGACATTTTTACTGGACTGCATTTACTGGGATTTCACTCGTTCATGGTTATCTGTTTGTAATACAGCTTGATTGTATATCTTGCTGCTTTGTTCTATTTTATCACATTATTTTCAATTTTCTTTATTTTGTTTCATTTCCACAACAAAAAATAAAAATCTGGGAGAAGTTGTTTTAAAAAGGAAATGAAAGGAACCCTTTTACATTATTTGAATCAGAGAAGTATATATATATATATATATAAATATATATATATATGTATATATATATATATATATATATATATATATATATATATATATATATATATATATATAAATATATATATACATATGGTGGGCTAGGTGAAGGGCTGGCACTCAGGAGCCCTGGGTTCGATTCTCAGGGTTGTCCACTGATCTCCATCCAGATTGGGTCCTTAGGCAAGACCCTTGACGCTGCTGCCTAACTGGGTCCCTGTGCCCCTCAAGTACAGGGTTGTGTCAGGAAGGGCATCCGGCGTAAAAACTCTGCCAAATCACTGATGTGAAACAGTGGGTGCTGTTATGCTGTGGCAACCCCGAAAGGGATAAGTGAAAGAAGATATCTAGATATCTAGATAGATATTAGGAATGTCAGATTTGTCGCGTTAATTACACATTAATCTGACATGTGTGTGACGCCGACAATTTTTTTGACGCATTAATCGCGGATTTTCTCATACGTGCCTTTCCATACCGCGTTCGCAGGCGTCCCTCATCCCCCCCTAACTCACCGGCTGCTCTCACTAGATCACGGGCGGGTCTCCAACCACCGAGCTGCTAGCTAGAACCGGCCCGGCGCAGAGAGCTCCTGCACTCTAACCCGGCTCCGGTTCGCGTCCAGTACCAAGTCTGGTGGTACCGGCTCGCGTCCGGCGGCGCGTCCCGAGAGCTGTGGACCCCCGACGATCCGAACAGCAAGTGCACCGGGGGACGTTTTAAATGTAGTTTAAACAACGCCAGTTATTTGTAGATGAAAAGATAAATCTCAGCTTTGAGTGTTTGGCCCGTCCCTCTTTCGCGGCGCGAAAATATGCAAAATATCCCAAAGTTCTGGAGGTTTAAGCGTGATCCAGCCCCAGCATAGCTGTCTGTCTGCTGGCATATTCATGGCGTGAGCTCTGCTGGACACGTCGCTGCATCGAGTCTTAATTTTCTGTAAAGTATGATGGACTAATTTGGATGTGTTTGATCAAGGTAACATAAAGCTATTTGTTTCCAAAACCATGTAAAACACTTGCTTTAGTAACTGTAAGATATGTAGGATTGTCTGTGTTATTGCTGTTTTAGCAGGATTTTTTTTTCCATGTCACATGTAACTCTTAGTTTTCTTTCTCAAAAGCACCTGCTTTTTTTTCTTTCCTGGATAAAATAAAGGTTAAATAAAGAAAATAAAAATAAAGCAGTTTAGTAAAAAGGTGTTTAAACATTGAAAACCTAAGCAGTTGTTAGGTTTTAGAGTTGTAGCTCCTTGCTCTCTCAAATTCTAATGCAAATATTGAAATCATTTCTTTCATTTACATGAAAAGAACTTCTCAAAATTCTATGGTAGAGTTGCAAATAAAAGAAGATTCACAATTGAAAAATTAGCAGGAAAAGCAAATATGACTTCATAAGTACAGTATGACTCCAAAGCCATGTATTTAGAATTGTCCGGTAACTAAAATTGTTCCTTATTTTGTTCTACCAAAGGAGACTGCATTAAGAACGGCACACAAATGTAAAACACGACTGTAACACATTTGGGGATCAAAGCATGAGTCCAAACTTCACTGAAGTCCCAATACCATGAATGCAGCACCAGTTTGGAGTGACTCCTGTTCTTTAAAAATATATATTTTTCTCAGTCTTGTATCTGCAGGTTCGTGCAGCCTGAGGTAAGTGGGTTAATGAATGGATGGATATAACATAAATCAAAGCTGTTCCAAGTGAGAATTGGTTTGTCAGTCAAAAAACAATGTTGTCTGCCTCACCTATCAACACAAAAACATACAACTGCAATATGTGCAACACCTGGCTGGATTGGAATGAATCACTCGTAACCAATCATGTCAATTCAAGCCTCCTATTGAAAGTCAATTGACAGGAAGATACAGAGAAGATCCGAGGTCAGGATTTGAAGCAAAAGGAATTAGACGCATATTCCAACAGAAATAGAGACAGTGGAATGACCCAGTTTCCAAAGTAGGTCACAGGATCATCCATCCGTCCATCCATCCAATAGTTGTATCTGTTACATCCTGTGTAGAGCTGTTGGCGAGGAGGATGACCCGACCAGATCTGGGCTTACTCGAGGCAATATATTGAATAATCACAGTACAGTCGCACAGAGTTAATAAGTGCTCAGTTCAGATGTCTTCACTAGGTCATCTTGTGCATTCCTAAATTTGAAGTTTCATCTCATAATTGTTAGTTCATCTCGATTTTAGTAGTCTCCCTTTAGAGAAAGGGAACGGTCTTGAATATTAAATACAACTTGGGAAGAAAAATCAAGAAAAAGTAACTATTGCCTGATCAAAAATCTAAATGTGATTGTTGCTGTAGGGGAGAAAAAGCAGCAACTAAATGCTGTTTTCAAAATGACATAATCAGGACTATCGAGCTTTCGTAAAATGTATTATACGGACGTAATAATGCAATTATACTGGTGACGTGAGCCGCGGGTTTTAAGGCGGGTCAAAAATCCTATGTTCTTGAGTGAATCTGCTTTCCGGAGGGATTTAAATTGTCTTACTTGCCACACATGTCAACAAGCACAAATGTCACGGTCAGAGTGGTGCGGATCTTCTCGAGCTCTCTAAATCTGCTGTAATACTCACCTTGTTCTCATGCCATCCCTGACAACACACACTCTCATCAACACCTACCACTCAACACGAGACTTCGACTGTTGCACGCACTGCTGATATGTAAAAAATGTAAAAAAAATGTAAACAAATTGCTAGCATACACATCTTTTCAACATAATTACTGTCTACTGCAGAAACAAAGGCATCAAAAGTTGATTTTTTTTGCAAAAAAAAAGCTCGCCACAACATGTTTCAATGCATTTTTGTGCACTTTTTTTTTAAAAATTAAAGCTTTATTTGATGCATGAATATGTCAGTCAAATGAAGATTATCCTCATATTAATCGTCTCTGCGGAAATCCACTCAATGTCTTAACCTCATTAGCTGATAGTTTTAATTACTGCTCAAAAAGGGTTTTTAGCCTGGAGTTTCACGGCACACCAGGGCTGTGACATGAATGTTAGTTAATCCTCTCAGGGATCACTGAAGCAAAGGTATAAAAGCTAAACTCAGGTGTGACAGATTGGTCAGCCCAGGAGGTTACAGGTGACAAGAAACCCCAACGGCGGAGATCCTCCTTGTGTGATCAGAATGGCAGAGGAGTGGGGAAAACAAGTCTTTGCTGCAAGGCGACATGAAGACACAACGAGAGGCTCTGCATTTACCTACACAAACAGCAATCACACCAGAGGTATAGTATTATCACCCTGTACTTTAAATATTTCAACTATTGATAGATGATAACAAGAATATTACATAGAAAAAAGAAGGAAATATTAAATTATGGAGTAGCTTGATATTTTGATTAACATCAAATAACAGTTTTTAGATTAATGAAAAAGTTTGATGTCGCAAAGTGTGCTAGATCATGAGTTTAAACGTTGCATTGCTTTGTGTCCCCAGATCCCTTTGAGGGTCCTAACTACCACATTGCTCCTCGATGGGTCTACAACGTTGCCACAGTTTGGATGTTTTTCGTGGTGGTTCTATCTGTCTTCACCAATGGCCTGGTCTTGGTGGCCACAGCAAAGTTCAAGAAACTGCGTCACCCACTGAACTGGATTTTGGTCAATCTTGCCATAGCTGACCTCGGAGAGACGGTTTTCGCCAGCACCATCAGTGTGTGCAACCAGTTCTTTGGTTACTTCATTCTGGGACACCCCATGTGTGTGTTTGAGGGCTACACCGTCTCCACTTGTGGTAAGCGGTTGCATGTTCTGTTGAGAGGAGGCTTTGTGTTACTTTAGACACTGAAGGACATGTCACTGATTATCTTTCTTCATTCAGGTATTGCTGCTCTTTGGTCTCTGACCATTATCTCCTGGGAAAGATGGGTAGTTGTGTGCAAGCCTTTTGGAAATGTCAAGTTTGATGCCAAATGGGCCACAGCTGGAATCGTCTTCTCCTGGGTCTGGGCAGCAGTTTGGTGTGCTCCTCCTGTCTTTGGATGGAGCAGGTAATCTGCTTTTCCATTTCTTGGATTTCTTCCTTGTCTTAAATCATTAGAGTGGGTGAACTTTGACGTCTTCTTTCATCAGGTACTGGCCTCATGGACTGAAAACCTCCTGTGGACCTGATGTGTTCAGTGGAAGTGAAGACCCTGGAGTGCAGTCCTACATGATTGTTCTCATGCTCACATGCTGCATCCTTCCCCTGGCTATCATCATCCTGTGTTACCTTGCTGTGTGGCTGGCTATCCGCGCTGTAAGTTTGGAGGAGTGTCTATATTCAGATGAGATTGATGAAAACCCAGCAGAATCTGACCTGTTTGATGTTTGGACTACAGGTTGCAATGCAGCAGAAGGAATCAGAGTCAACCCAGAAGGCTGAAAAGGAAGTGTCCAGGATGGTGGTGGTCATGATCCTTGCTTACTGTGTGTGCTGGGGACCCTACACCTTCTTCGCCTGCTTCGCTGCGGCCAACCCCGGATATGCCTTCCATCCTCTGGCTGCTGCCATGCCTGCATATTTTGCAAAGAGCGCCACAATTTACAATCCTGTCATCTATGTCTTCATGAACAGACAGGTGTGTACAGCATGACCACTGCAGGCATAAATCTAACATACCGTGAAACTAACTTTTTTGTGTTATTTCTTTCAGTTCCGCACATGCATCATGCAGCTCTTTGGCAAACAGGTGGATGATGGATCTGAAGTTTCCACATCAAAGACAGAGGTCTCCTCTGTGGCTCCTGCATAAACCTGTCAAAACATACTTTGACCTGTACAGTAAAAATGAATTGTTTTTTTTTCGTACAAATAGTTTAATGGCAAATAAAAAAAAAAGAAAAAAAATACAACTGCAGAGAGGGAATGTATCATAATGAACGTATGGATTAAAGACGTTTTTTTGAATTGAATGTAAAATAAAAAGCATTCTATAATTTTTGCTTTGTTTCTCCTTCTTTAAGAACACACCAAATAAAAGCAGGAGTTAATCGTGTTTTCAGACTGATTCTAGATTATTAATTATTATTTAATTGAACAAGAACACCATACAGTAATTATGCTTTCATGCATTTAGATTAATTCAGAACAATCCTGTTTAGTCTGGATTAATAAATCCACGAAGCAGTTGACCCCTAATCAGAGGTTCAGCTCCTGCTTTCAACACCCAGGTGTTGAAGTGTCCTTGGAAAGACACCAAACTCCACATTCCTCTTGGTGGCTGATGTTGAGACAGTGTAAGCAACTCCCTTCAGTGTGTGAGTGTGTGTGGGTATACACCAATTACCATAAAATACATCATTATATCCAATCTGACACCAATGAGGTCAAATGAAATTGACAGAATTATGGAAAGAGCTTTATTTATTAAGCTAAAGTTTGCTATCCGATAAGAATCTTGAAGAATGTCTGCAAAACTGGCTAAAGAAAACATTAGTTTAATCTGGACACTACATTTACTTATGCCTTTCAAAAAAAACAAGCATTAAATAATAAAATGTTAAAAACAGCAAGGTGCATTTGTAAAAGAAAGACTTCTAAATGAAATTTAAAGTCTATAAAACAATATCCTATAGGGATAAATATACATTTTTCACAGATGAGAACTTCATTCCAAATCCTTTAACTAATAATGCAAGAAACTGTTATTAAATCGATACAAGTAACGTCGACTGATTTGTTATCAGCTTGAATGATCAATCAGAAAGTATGTTAAAGGTGTTACAAATCAAAGAATATGAAGATTTTTCTCTACATTTGAAGTAAACATTCGACTGTTAAAAATGTAAAAAAATCTTGAAAGTAATATAAAGATGAAGGAAATAAAATACATAAAAGAAACAACAAGTGAAAGAATGTAATGTTTGGAAAAAGAACTGTTGAAATAGTTGGAAATGAGTAATCGACCTGCTACAAAATGTAGGGAAACCTCAGACACACTAAAAAGTGAGTCTCGTCTCAGCTTTAACAAAATGTGTTTATGTGTGAGTCGGAAACCTAGAACAAACGTCATTAAAATATATTTCAAAAATACAGTGAATCAATCATTTTTAATAGGTATGATATCAAGCCATGTGTTTTTAAATAATAAGATAGGTTATTTATCATCTGTACCAGATTTTCAAAAATGGTTCTTAGCGTTAGCCCTGCCTGCTGATCACATGAGATGTTTAACGAAATGTTAAAGAGGAAAGTGTCTCAAAACAGGAAACTGAAAAAGAATGAGAAAGGGAGGCTGGTAAAAAGTTTAAGTACAAGAACAACTTAAAAGAAGTTCGGGTTCCATGTTTTTTTTTTTTTTTTTAACTGTACCTGCCAATCAAAAAGCTACAGCAGTTGGGGAGAATACCAAAATTTCTGCTTTATTTTGTGTTCCATCAAAAACAGAAAACCCATGAAGTTTAAAAATGTATAGGAAGTGAGTAGTTTCCAATTTAATAATGAATAACAAACGTCATCATCAGGATCTCTTTAGTGAAACCGCACACCTTTTTTTTCTTTTTAATAAAGTACCATTACCCATAAAAATGTATTTGTATCTGTTTTATTAGGGCTTGATCACATCTTTGTTATCAAGAGAGTTAACTATGGAACAAAAGTGTAAACAAGTTTTGTTTGTGGTCCTTTTTTTCCCCTCAAGGCATCTAATTTACTTAAATCCTGGGGCGATATGCCTTATAATTGGAGTTTTGTGGTGATCAGAAACGCTTGACAAGCCAAAAAACAAACAGCTTGAGACCAACTTTAGCTGATTTTAAGAGCTTCCTGTAATATAACTCAGCATTTTATGACTGTTTTGTCATGTAGAGAAAACATGCAAAGTAAAGTCTAATTCCAGCAGCCTTAAAAGACCTGCATTAATCAGTGTGTTTTACTTATACTGAAAATGTTACTTGTGCTTGACCTATCCTAAAGTCCCGCAGTGAGGGAGCCTGGCCAGTCCATGTTCACCACGCTCGTGGGGGACCTCCACTTATCTTAAGAATCCTCCTCTTAGGTGGCGGTTAGTGGCCCCTGCCTTGCTCTCTATTGGTTGACTGGAGCGTGGGGCAGGTCTCCCTGTATTTAGACCAGCAAAGCTGACAGCTTTGACAGCTAATCAAAGGTAACCTTACCAAGTTCAACAGAAAAAAGTACAATAATTATTCAATAAATGTCCTGAAAAATTGTATTTTCATTTCCTGTCTTAGATCATTCACAAATCAAAACTAAAAATTTGAATAATCCTTCAATATTTGAGGTTTTATTGTAAATATTGACCTTTCATTTGGGCAGATATTATTCTAGCGGTTTCTATTTTAGCTGATGTTATTTGCACGTATTTTAAGTGCAATCAAGCACAAGAACGGATAGAAATTCATGTTTGCCACATTAAATACCTTCAGCAAAGACCCACATCGCTGCATTGACCGTACACATTTTAATCACTTCCCAGGATACATTTGCTTGTTGTTTTACAGAATATTTTAGGGGATAAATGTAAAAACAGGAATGGTTTTGCTCAGCCAAAATGTTGAGAGTAGCTATCGAGCCAAATATTTTCAGCTTTCAAAATAAAAGCAGCCAAGTAAAAATGTTAATCTCTCAGCAAAAATATTATATAACATTAGATGGAAATAGTCCCTTTCATATTTTTGGCAACAGTTTTCAACTAATTTGACCATTTTTAACCTTTATTTTCCCGGAGACTAGACCCCAAAGCAAAGGGGAGTGACGTTAAAACCACATTACAATAGGGAAAGGTTTTACTTTAATGTCAGACACGCTGGAATTGTTTGACTTTTGTTCTGTTTAAAATGACTATGTGAGCGTGGGAATTTTGGCAACTTTTAATTAGTCAGATAAAAACTTCAGCAGCTCCACGTCTCATAGCCAAAGATAATGCTAGCGCTGGCAACAAGCAGAATTAAATGAAGTACTACTCATAATCTTTGTCTAACTTTAACCGGGTTTTGAGAGAGAAATGATCCCCGATTCCTTTAATATCATTCATGACGTGAAAAGGGTCAATTGTAACAATAAAATCTGTCTCACACAAGAGGCCTTCAGCTCTTATCTGTTTCCTCAGCTGCTGGACACAGGGCAAAAAAGTTATTTTTCTGAAACTTTTTAAACTTGTAATAAATTTGAATTGTCCTAAATTCATTTACTTTGGATTCGGCCATAACTGAACGTAGCAAGTAAGAAAGCTCCTGTTTGGCTTAGTTTCCATCCTCATGGCACCTGAACCTTTAAACTGGAAGAGATTGGTAATTCTTCTTGACCCAATTGGATCTGAACCAAAACACATAAACGGAATACCAAAGTGTGTCGTGCTTAGGAGTGGAAAGGAGGTAATGAGACTACAGTCATTTTACTGCAAATTTTTAAATGTTTGCTGTTGAACCAAAAATAAGAAAAATATATCTGACTTAAAAATAATTTCCTTTCCTTTGATTTCCTGCGGTTTTATTGTCTGCTTGGGTTTTTATACTTTTTTTTCTTCCTACACAGTAATACATCATGTTTGCTGCCTTAAGCTTCATCTGAATTAAGGTTTTTTTTAATATGTTGATTCCATGCTGTCACATTCAAAGTAAAGTGCATTTGATAAATAGAAACTCAGAGATGAACCTGAAGTTACCTCACTAAGCCATTAATCTCTGAGAATGCAGGTTAGAAGTAAAAAAACTGTCCTAAAACATAAACGCAAATGTTTACAAGACAAAGAAAAACCAGAGAGATGTTACAACTTAACTAACTTACAGACAGAATTTGTCAAAACCTTCATGAAGTGTAGCTGAGCTCTCCGATGTGTCTTTTATACGTTTGAGCTTTTACATTGACATGGAGCTGTTGTTGTATGGTTCAATTTGGAAAAAGTTATTCATCCGACTGCGCTAAGAAAGAAAGTAAAGAACATCGGATTTCAAGCATTTAGTTTTTTTCTTTTTAATGAACACTAATTATCTAATTGGTATGCTTGGTGTGCATCAGTAAATCAACATGCCGACCCTGGAATGAGGACAAAAATGTAAAACAGTCTTGTTTCAATGCAAGAAAGATTCATGAGGAATGTTTTCCTATGCTCACCAGCAGTGATTCTGTCTGCGTGAGAAACGTTTTTTGTGCTTTTAGACCATTACTTCTCAAGCTTGCCGAGCGTTCCGTGTTCTCCCTCCAGAGGGAACTGTTCAGAAACACAAAGCAAGATGGGAAAACAGCATTACACAACTTTCTGTTGATCACTTATCAAGTTAGCCAAGGACGGTGAACCTGTTTGGACGTCAGAGTGACCTGGAAAAAAGGCTGCCACAACCTTTTTTTTTTTTTTTAAATCCCATCTTGACCGAGTTAACAAACTTTGTGTTTGGGTGGAACGTTGTACGGCCCAAACCACCTTCAGCCGGGACAAAACGCGAGACTCCTCGGATGTTCACCAACATTCAAAGACGGAGTTACATCACCTCCTTCTCTTTTCACCTTTCTCCACTGACTTCCAGCTCATTTAAAAATGATTTAGAGCTATTTATCTTACTCTTTGGTTCAGCAGTGGCTGTTTTAAAGACACGTGTTTCATTGACTAATGGTTATTTTTCTTTTATTTAATTTTTTTAAATTTGTTTATTATGGATCCCCATTAACGGCAACACACAGCTGCAGCTCTTCCTGGGGTCCACGTTTATTTTTTACAAAATTTTCCTAAATAGAGAAATATGAGTATATATTTGTTAAAGTCACCAAATTTTACTAATATTGTCCACATGGTTTTTAAGTTACTGTAGCTCATGAAAGTATATTGACAGCTCTGTAAATAGATTTTATTGAATGTTGTATTTGATTTGGGGTTGAAATTGTGTTCTTACAAAATAAAAACTGTCAACTGGTTAAAAAAACAATCAAATAAACTCAGGTGAGCAGCATTTTCTTTCACTGAACATTTAAAATTAAATATGGTCAAACTTGATCTTCACAGACTTTCAAAATCTAGTCCAAAAATAAATTTTTTCTAGCGCTGCAATGTAGTACATTTTTTTTCTGATTGGTTAAGTAGAAATAACATGTGAAATGTATTGATTGTGCTCAAATTATTGTTTGAAAGAAACACAAGCTTTATTTTCCAATATCTATTATTCACAGAAAACTCATAGACAAAGGAAGAAACCTGCTCTTATCTCAGCTTTCACTATTTAGTTTTTGGATCTGTCCTTGCTCTCTTTATCTTTTTACCTGCAGATTTAATGAATCTGGCTGACTGACCACATTCTTCTCATCATTACATGTGCACCAAATATAAACCATCTGGTCTCAACCGTCTATAATCACCCAAATCCCCCAATGTGATTCCCCATCATGTCCAGCTGTGTTTCTTTCCTGAATCAAACCTACTTATCACTTCCCCGTTTTACCTCAGCAACGTTTCTATTAAAGTTCCTGCACACCTGTTTCCATCTCCCTCCAGAAGATCTATTATTTTTCTAGCTCACATATAAACTTTGAGGCATAACCACAAATTCACCATCACACCTTCAACTTCACCCTCATCACCCTATCTGACACTCAGAACATTTACTGCAATCAAACAACTCCTCCCACGCTTCTCTTTCCAGCCAAATAATAAAAATAGTCAGTAATGAATTTTCATTTATACAATAAATTGTTTTTTTTTTTCTGCGTTTACTTTCATTTTTTGTAAATATTGTTGGTGACAGCGATTCTGTCATCAAATGCAATCACAGTAGAGACCTCCGATAAAACAACTTTAACTTCTTACCAAAGGTTCCCATTCTCTGAAACCAGAATGTGCTCCTGCTTCCTGACACCCGTACCATATGCACAGTGACGTGAGCTGCAGGCTCACAGGTGGGTCAAAAACCCTGTGTTCTCAGGTGAATCTTCTTTCCGGAGGGATTAGAAGTGTCTCACTTTTGTCTCTTGCCAACAAGTGTGACTGCAACAGCAACTGTGCCGCGGATCTCCTCTTGTCCTCTAAATCTGCTCTAATACCGTCTGTGCTCCCATGTCACCGACAGTCCACACATACACCTGATGCAGTAACGTCAAACGGGTGAATTCACACCATTGTTCACTTTATCACAGTTCTCAAAAATGATGATGGAAACTTTCTTTAATTTGAGACCAAAATTTACCTTTAACGACAAGTATTGTCCTCACAGGAAAAATGTGACACCGAAACATAAATGAATGGTTTAGTCAAAGGTCTTACAGCTTACCTGCATAATAACTCCGCGCACGGAAATCCACTCAGTGTCTTAACCTCATTAGCTGATAGTTTTAATTACTGTTCAAAATAAGTTTTTTGCTTCACCTTGAGGTTTCACAGCCAAGCTAATCCTATCAGAGATCACAGAAGCAAAGGTATAAAAGCTAAAGTAACACATTGGTCAGCCCAGGAAGTTACAGGTGACAAGAAACTTCAACAGCAAAGATCCTCCTTGTGTGATCAGAATGGCAGAGGAGTGGGGAAAACAAGTCTTTGCTGCAAGGCGAAATGAAGACACAACGAGAGGCTCTGCATTTACCTACACAAACAGCAATCACACCAAAGGTATAGTATCATCACTTCATCTTATGAATAATTCCATAAACAGGTTGAGGAAAGAAGAGACTGGCAAAACAAGGAAATGATTAGTTGTGGAGTTGTCCTTAAACGTTGCATTGGTTTGTGTTCCCAGATCCCTTTGAGGGTCCTAACTACCACATTGCTCCTCGATGGGTCTACAACGTTGCCACAGTTTGGATGTTTATTGTGGTGGTTCTATCCGTCTTCACCAATGGCCTGGTCTTGGTGGCCACAGCAAAGTTCAAGAAACTGCGTCACCCACTGAACTGGATTTTGGTCAATCTTGCCATAGCTGACCTCGGAGAGACGGTTTTCGCCAGCACCATCAGTGTGTGCAACCAGTTCTTTGGTTACTTCATTCTGGGACACCCCATGTGTGTGTTTGAGGGCTATACCGTCTCCACTTGTGGTAAGCGGTTGCATGTTCTGTTGAGAGGAGGCTTTGTGTTACTTTAGACACTGAAGGACATGTCACTGATTATCTTTCTTCATTCAGGTATTGCTGCTCTTTGGTCTCTGACCATTATCTCCTGGGAAAGATGGGTAGTTGTGTGCAAGCCTTTTGGAAATGTCAAGTTTGATGCCAAATGGGCCACAGCTGGAATCGTCTTCTCCTGGGTCTGGTCAGCAGTTTGGTGTGCTCCTCCCGTCTTTGGATGGAGCAGGTAATCTGCTTTTCCATTTCTTGGATTTCTTCCTTGTCATGAACGAGTCTTGAATCGTTAGAATGGGTGAACTTTGACGTCTTCTTTCATCAGGTACTGGCCTCATGGACTGAAAACCTCCTGTGGACCTGATGTGTTCAGTGGAAGTGAAGACCCTGGAGTGCAGTCCTACATGATTGTTCTCATGCTCACATGCTGCATCCTTCCCCTGGCTATCATCATCCTGTGTTACCTTGCTGTGTGGCTGGCTATCCGCGCTGTAAGTTTGGAGGAGTGTCTATATTCAGATGAGATTGATGAAAACCCAGCAGAATCTGACCTGTTTGATGTTTGGACTACAGGTTGCAATGCAGCAGAAGGAATCAGAGTCAACCCAGAAGGCTGAAAAGGAAGTGTCCAGGATGGTGGTGGTCATGATCCTTGCTTACTGTGTGTGCTGGGGACCCTACACCTTCTTCGCCTGCTTCGCTGCGGCCAACCCCGGATATGCCTTCCATCCTCTGGCTGCTGCCATGCCTGCATATTTTGCAAAGAGCGCCACAATTTACAATCCTGTCATCTATGTCTTCATGAACAGACAGGTGTGTACAGCATGACTGCTGCAGGCATAAATCTAACATACCGTGAAACTAACTTTTTTGTTTTATTTCTTTCAGTTCCGCACATGCATCATGCAGCTCTTTGGCAAACAGGTGGATGATGGATCTGAAGTTTCCACATCAAAGACAGAGGTCTCCTCTGTGGCTCCTGCATAAACCTCTTTGTCCTCATTTTGGGAAAACACACCTTGACCTGTACAGTGATTATGCATTGGTTTATTTGTCTTTTTGTATAAATAGCTTCATGGCAAATGTAAAAATGTAAAAAAAAAACCAATATACATTAAATGAATGCATCTCAACAACTTATGGAATTGTCTTTTTTCGCCAATATTTAAGATTTAATGATGTAAAAGATATATAAGAAATGGTGAATGGCACACTGCATTAGGGCTGAACTATTTGACAAAAAAATAAACATAAAACAGCTGATCTTTAACTGTTTCTCTGACATAATGCAACATTTTATCAAAAACTATTTTCCTCAAATTTACAGAAATTATTTCAAAAGATTTGTTGTAAAACATTCAGTAAAATTTTAAACCTTGCAGTACAGTTTACACTTTATACCACTTAAGACATCATATTTCACAAGAGTGGATCAAAAGCAAATCTGGCGATCTGCTGCTTTCTCATCAAAAATAAATCTCGAAAGCTGTTGTTAATTGAATCATGTACAGAATTTTGAATTATATTTGAGAAGTTCAAATACCAAAAAAACAATTCACGATAATAACATAATTTTAGCAGCCTACGTGGTAGTTATAATGACTATTGCTGTTTTAAATGCAATACTTTAAATTCATTTCCTCCTGATTTCACACAAAAAGCACCTCATAAGTTCAAGCACTGTTTGATCCTCTCAGACAGATTTTTCCATGTGGCTGAGTGATGTACTGAAAGTAGGCCATCTGAAACCACTTATTCGGTTCCAAAGTCTAATTGGTCTCAAAGTATGGATTAGATGGTTGCTAATGCCTGATCTGCCTGCAGAGGTGCAGACATGGAATTTGGCTGTGAGTTTAAAAAGGAACAGAGACTGTTTTAGTCACAACCTAGTGAACATTTCAATGTGGGCTCAATATGGTTTGCCTTTGGGCTAAATTGGTTTGCTCCAGGTGGGCTTGTCCAGGGGTTCTTTGGTGGCCCCATCTGTGTTTGCCCTCACTGGCCTGAGTGGACACTTAGTGGTCTGGCTCGCTTACTCGCTACGCTATCCGCGGGGCAGCTTGTTAGCCTAGGGAACCAAACCACTGAGTCTCCACCTAAGCCAATGTAGACAAACACAGATGGGGCCACCATGGGACCCGCGGACAAACCCAAATGGGGCCCACCAATTCAGCCCAAAGGTAAACCATATTGGGCCCACACTGAAATGTTTGCTTGGAAGTAGTACAGTTCTTTTGCTCCATATGGCGGCCATGGTGCAGCAGTAGGGCAGTCAACCTCTGATCGGAAGATTGAAGGTTTGATTCATGCCAGTGTGTCAAAGTGTCCTCAGCAAAGACACTGAACCCCAAATTGGCTCTGGTGGAAGGTTGGCGCCAGTGTTTGGGAGCAGAGCGTTTTGCAACTTTAGTAATAACTTTGTACTTTCTTGGACTGGCCATTTCAACTACTCATTAAACACCTATTCCATTGAAAATTGGGTTTTTGGTGTTTTTGGTGGGCCAAAGTCTCCTTTCTCCTTGCCAGTTCTGATGCATCTATTGGCAGACAAATAGATTACCGTATTTTTCGGACTATAAGTCGCACCGGAGTATAAGTCGCAGGGGCCAAAAAATGCATAATGAAGAAGAAAAAACCATACATAAGTCGCACCGGAGTATAAGTCGCATTTTTTTCAAGTAATTTATTTTACAAACTGGTTGAAAAAAACGATATTACATCATCCTGGAAGGTAAGTTATAACATTCATAAGTGAATAGAAAACAGCCTGAATATGTGTCAACACATATTCACATATTAGCATCATGAAAAAAACGAAAAGGTGTAGCATTTATATAACATAACAGTTTTATTTAACTATAGCCTCAAGAACTCATCAACTTTGTATCTTTACTTTAATTAATTGCACGCAATCTCACTCCATATCACTAAATCCCTTAAATTCTTCGTCCTCTGTGTCACGTCTGAATAACTAAAGTAAATAAAGTAATTGCATAGATCACCATAAGAGGGCACTCTAGACTTACGGTCCACATCTCATCATTAAAAATTCGTATATAAGTCGCACTGGAGTATAAGTCGCAGGGACTTTCAATCTATGAAAAAAACCGCGACTTATAGTCCGGAAAATACGGTAATTAGTGTCTTCATTTTCCACGTTTGAGCTGGCATCTGGCTCAAAAGTGTGTGGTGAGATAGCTTTCATTCTTTTTGTTATGCTAATTTTAGGTTGGGGTTGTTAGGAGTTGTAAACTAACGACAGGAGAAAATATAACTGTAAACATAGGAATGCTATGATTTTAACGAAGACTTACTTCCTTGCTAACAGCCCACAACCTAGAAGCAAACTTCTAATGAAAACAGCAGAAAATATGTCTAAAATAACGACACAGGCTTTTTGATTTTGGATAAAAACTGCATTAATAATCATAATTAAAAGACCACTGGGAACAATTTCTGAGTATTTATTTATTCAAACCATGATGGATCAGGAGCAGATGAAAACCCGCCTTTTGAAAGACTCAATTGTAATGCAGAAACTTAAATGGGCAGGCCAATGTCTTCCTGCTCCGCTCCATTCTGATGCATCCATGTCAGGAAGAGAAAATGGGATTGATCTCCTGGTTCAATGTGAAAATCTTTCCAATATTATTCGCCAGTCATATCCTGGGCAAACATTACGTTTTTGAAGCCAATTTGACTAAAAAACAATAATCTAAGTTTGTTTTACAAGATTACCTTTTGAACTGTCTCCAAACATAATAAAATGCTAGCAAATCTATTAAATTCCAGTATCAGTTGAAAGTTGGCTTGACGGCTTTCAGTTCTTCGAGGTAGTTTCCTACGGAGCAGCCGGACTTGAAAGAAGCACCAGTGTGCTAGATTAAGCTAATGCACCAGCTTTGCTTGAGCTCTGCTTTCTCGAGTAAACTGCCAGTTCAGAGGGCTTACGGATTACGGAGCAAATGTGCCAGACACAGATAGGTTAATTAATTTCATGGAATAACCTTAGGCGTTCCTTTAATCTCATTGGTTTTCATGAGGTGCTCAGGGGGCACATACAGTAATATATATGCGAAAATTACAAATCCAGAGGAACCAGTTGCATTTTGTTAAATAATAACTTAAGTGGTGAAAATGTTGAACTTTTTGCAAGATGCAGGTAAGAACAAATATCAATAATGTCATTTTTTTAAAAGGCTCTATAACTTTGAGCACCCAGAGAAGATTATTTTTTTTCTTAAAATGCTAAAATATAACTTTATTTATCAGTAAGATGAAAGAAAATGAGAGATGTAAAAGTACATAGAAAGGTAGAACGGTTTCCACTGAAAAGACATCGACACAACATCAGATGTTGAACGTAAATACCTCAAAGGTTTAGTAAATCGGGACAAATAATTGCCCAAACCGAAGGAGACCATATTTTTTTTTAGATTCTCAAGATCTTCCAACCCTGAGAAAAAGAGAAGTAAAACTACCACTGTCACCCTATGAAAATTGCTGTATTGACAAAAACATTCTCAAAAATCACTTTTATCAGCTCTGTAATCTGAGACTGTGAATTTGTGGGTTCAACTTCATGGCCACATCTTTCCAAAGACTTTGATATATTGTTATTTTTTGGCAGAAGAGTTTAAGGTGGGACTTCCCCACCAAGGATCACCTATAAGCCCATTCTTGTTTGCTTCAGTAATGATTTCCGATTAATTTAAACAGGAATATCTGCGTACCATGGTGTTCGCTGATGATGTTGTGATCTGTAGTGAGAGTAAAGAGTTTTTGGGGAAGGAAAGTGTGAGAAAGAGGTTAATCAGAATATAATTAACTATCAGAATAAAAATAATGTATAGAAGACTGTGGTGAGAGGAACTAAAGATGTTCATTTACAGACAGTGGCTCTGAGATAAAGACAGGAGGGAGAGCTGGAAGTAGCAGAGGGGAAAATGTCTCTCGGACTGATGACGATTCATAGGATCAGGAATGAATCCATCAGGGGAACGGCTCAGACTATGTTAGATAAATGCAGATCCAGATGATTTTGACACATTCAGTGAATGAACAGGGTAAACATTTATTGAACTCACTAAAACTAAATTTCTAAAGCTTGAGACATTTTTTTAACATTACTTTGAATTAAAACAGGCAGGGATATTATTTCAGAATAAATCAACTTTAACCTTAAATAACTTTCAATATTTTACTCTCCATAAAAATATATTTGCCAAAATTATATTAGTTAAGAAAAGATAAGACAAGATAACATCAGGCAATAAATACATACATACAATAAAATAAAATGATCTAGAGGGCCAGATATAATTACCCAGAGGGCCAGATCCGGCCGCCTGGCCGATGTCTAAAATATATATTTTAAATTGAATGATGTAAAAGTAGATTTTTTATTTTTAACCACACTGGAAGTAAGTAATTTTCTTGCTCAATAAGGAGGTTAAATTTAGCCCAAACTTGTTGAAGAATAATGAAGTTAAAAAAAAAAAAGGCAAAAATAATATGGGCCTTGCATATTTTCAGAGGACACCAATCTCTATTTGATTGAAAAAAATAGATGTTTATCTCAGGATGTTCCAGTTTAATTTTATCTTGTGTTTTAGACGTTTAGACGTGAAAATTAATTTGAAATGTTTGCACTGAACGCTTTTATTTTGACATTCAGCATTCAGGCGGAAGTTGTATTTTACATCAACGCATGCGCGACACGACTCTCTCCTGCAAACACGTGAGCTAAAGTCATGTCCAAAGCAAGTATGTGGATGTATTTTGGCTAAATGTTTGTGGTTTGTATCTATTGTGGACGAGTTTAACTGGATTATATTTTTGTGTTTTGATATTTCAGAACAAAAACGGGCCAAACGTCTTGGTTTCCTCGGAAATCTTAAGGTTAGTTTACAAAAGTAGCTAGCTCTAATGGTCGCCAACTCATTTCTTTATTCGTTTTTGAGCTATAAAATGGCTTTAAAGCGTTTTATTGGGTTGTCTTTTGTCAAAACCCGCGTTCTAGCTTACAAATGATCTTGAATAAATTTTTAACAGCAATACACTATCTAGGTATAAATAAACTTCTTGTAAATTTACTATATTTCTCTAAATGTTTATTTACTGAAACTTCTGGTTGTGTGAAAATACAATCTCTACTCAAGTTAAGCATGTCATACGATGTTTAGACGAGTTAAAACAAAAAAGCGATTAAAAACCACTGAAAAACTGTACAGTGTTTCTGATTTTGTCTGTTTTTGTTAGACTAAAGATGCACAAAAGGATCCTGGCCATGGGAGGACAAAAACATCAGCTGTTCAACAAACGAAAGACTCCAGAAATCCAGAAGAAGTCAGGAAGCAAAGAGTGAGTATCTCTGTTAAAGTTGATGAAGTCTGCTGTATGTTTAAGACATGGTGTGTGGTACTGTTTGTTTTGACTTAATTTATGCTTTCTTTAGTGAATCCTCCTGTATCATTACAAGTCTTTTACGTGTTTGGCAAACACTATAATAATAAGAAGGTTGTTCTTTATTTTCTTCCTGTTAAAATTTATAAATGAATGTTTTTGAACTGTAATAAGAAGGATGTTTAATTTCAATTGTATCTATAGAACACTTACCCTGTTGCAGAACACCCAAGTGATTTACACTAAATAAATGAATAATAAAAATAATTCACCTGATCTAGCTCATCAGCAGTGACCAGAACAGAGTCTGCTGGAGATCAACATGACAATTTTTCCTTAGGAGAAAATCCAGGCCGTAAGCTAAAATATATGCATTGCTCTTGGACTATTAGATAAAAACTGTACATAATTTAGCATACTTTGGACGCACAAAATCTGACGGTGTCCCTCTTAAGACAGAGCTTAAAGCACAGTTTATACCTCACAGCGATCAGCCATCGTATCCACAACCATTTTTGTTATACTTAATTACTGATATAGTTTTTATGAATATTAAATCTGAAAGATTTCCTATGTTATGTCTTCTCTCACCAGCTTCAGAATCTGCAGGAAAAGCAAAAGTTGTCAAGAGAACGTGAGATGATGAAGAGGAGGAACTTGCAGAGCTTTCAGGAGGACATTCTGCTCAGACAAAGAGAGTTTGAACAGAAGGTACGAGTGACCGGTTACTGTCACTGCTGCTGGTGTAACTGCGTACTGCAGCCAGTGTGGAATAGTGTCTCTGTGTTTACATTCACAGGAGACAGAGATGAGGAGTTTGGAAAAGCATGTAAATTTTGAGAATGAAAATTCAAGAAAGGCATATTACAGAGAGTTTAAAAAGGTATGTTTAGTCTGAGTCTTACTTCCCTCTGTAAATGTTAAATTTCTGAATGATCCTTCAGTCATTTTATATACCAGGTAATTAATTGGATTCTTATTTTTAAGGTTGTAGAAGCATCTGATGTGATTTTAGAGGTGTTGGATGCTCGTGACCCTCTGGGGTGCAGATGTCCTCAGGTGGAACAGGCAGTCATCCAGAGTGGAACCAACAAGAAGATAGTATTGGTGCTAAATAAGATTGGTAAGAAGGAATAAAGTAGGACAAAGTTTTGCTAGTTTTGTTAAATCTTCACCAGTTTGCTTTGATTATAGATTTGGTGTCAAAGGAAATTGTGGAGAAGTGGATTAAGTATCTTCGGAACGAGTTTCCTACTGTGGCTTTTAAAGCATCTACTCAGCAGCAAGCAAAGAACTTGGTAAGTTCTGATAATTTTACATTTTGAGTACCTTAAAAAGACAGAAAAAAGGTGAACCAATATGCACTCCTTTGTGCAGAAACGCAGTAATGTGTCGGTGACCCAGGCCACCTCAGACCTTCTCAGCAGCAGTGCATGTGTTGGAGCTGACTGCCTGATGAGGTTACTCGGTAATTATTGTCGTAACCAGGACATCAAGACTGCCATCACTGTCGGTGTTGTGGGTAAGAACCTTTTTTTTTTGTGTGTGTGTAAGAGTCAACCTGGTTGCAGACAGCAAGATGTCGCCCAGACATCGCTAGCTTGAGCAGGAAGTCTTTTTTTTCCCCGTTTTAACCTCTAAACTTTTTACCCTGGAGATGTCTGTCAAAACTTACTACAGTATTTTCTGGAGTATAAGTTGCAGAAAATTATCAAATAATTGACAAAATGAATCATCCACTCTAATAAAAATTGTGTTTATAAGTTTTTAACATGTTCATGTAGCATCTTTCTTTTAAAAATTAAAGAAAATTAAGCTTATAATTGCCTTTCTGGGTATTTTTTTATTCAAATCGTTAGAAGCTAAACAAAACGTATGTTCAATCATTTTTGTGCCACCACTAATGTAAGCTAGCGGGATAGAGTGTAAACAGAGGGATGATGGGAAACGAGTGCAGGTTTACTCCCTCAGAGGTGAATTTCTAACCAACTCCTGCTGCTCTGCAGAAGTCCTAGAAAACAAGTCAAGTTTTTGATTTTGGCTAAAAACAGCACGATCATAAGTAAACGACCACCTGCTTTTAAACTGCAGGAGCTTTAAAGAAATGTCTTCGCATATGTTCCACAGGTTTTCCAAATGTGGGAAAGAGCAGTTTAATCAACAGCCTGAAGCGAGCACGAGCATGTCACGTTGGAGCCACTCCGGGTGTCACAAAGTAAGTCTGCAACACTAACCTGCTGCTCCCTGAGCTTTTTACCATTTCAGTGCTGTTAAATAATTTATAACAAAATGCTCACCATCTTACCCAAAACAAACTGTGATTTAAGAGATACATTTGACCTGATCCTATACTTTAAAGAACATTTAGAAAGACTTCTGCTTAAGTTAAAAGACAAACTCTGAAAATGGAGAGTAAAATGCTAACTTTTGCAATGTTTAGTTTAAAATATTTTGGATGTATACTTTAGATATTTTTAGATCCAACATGAAGACAAATCCCTCAGCTCTGGAACTACTATTTCTGTCTTTCTTAGTTTTAAGACAGTCTTCTTTTGTTTGGGTTGGGCTCATTTCAAAGTAGAACGATATTTGTTGGCTCACCTATTGAGGTCACAGAGCTGAGGATTCATCAGACAGACACCAGTCAATAGAAAGACAGACAACACTCATTTCTGCTCAGTTTCGAATCAAAAATTGGTTAAAATAAAGTTCTTCCTGGATTAGTTGTCACAAGTATTTGACCATTTATGCACGAGTAATGCCAGGATATGTAAAAATGTTTCCTGTATGGTGATAATAATATTATGAGCTAGGAAGGGCTTTTAAAGTTTTTATTATTTCAGAGACATCTCTAAGTATTCCATATGATAAACTAGTCCTTGTTTGATTTTTATGTTTTTTTGACCAAATGTTCAACTTTCACTAGTCAAACTGGCTCGAGGAGACGGATATAAATGAAGATAGATATACATTTAAACTCATTAGAAAATATACAAATGTAGATTTTTCTCAATTATTAAAGCTTCTTGCTTAAATTTATGTTTTTTCTCTGCAAATTAATTTGTTTTAAAGTAAAGATCTGTTTGTTTTGCCAACTTTTTTTAAATTTCAGATGCCTTCAAGAAGTACATTTGGACAAACACATTAAACTTCTCGACTGCCCTGGCATCGTCATGGCGACGTCAACAAGTGATGCGGTGATGATCCTTCGTAACTGTGTGAAGATTGAACAGCTCGTCGATCCTCTGCCGCCTGTTGAGGCCATCCTGCGGCGATGCAACAAAGCCCAGGTAAAACACGTCACCCGGCCAACAGTCGGAATGCTGCAGATGAATCACAACAAGTGGCTCGACTTCCCCCCTGTTGATCACAGATCATGGAGCATTATGGGGTTCCCGACTTTCAGACGGCTTCAGAGTTCTTGGCAGTGCTCGCCAGGCGTCAAGGCAAATTAAGGAAAGGAGGACTGCCAGACACAGACAAAGCAGCTAAGAGTGTCTTGATGGACTGGACAGGGTGGGTTAGAAAGGCTGCAGTAGGAAAATGTAGTTTTTCAAAGACACTAGTTTTACTGTTTTTGTTTGCTTTTGTTTCTTTCTAGTGGACGCATCACTTACTTCACACACCCTCCTGAGACGCACACTCTCCCCACTCACGTCAGTGCTGAGATCGTGACAGAGATGGGAAAAGCATTCAACTGGGATGAGCTGGAAGAAGGAAATCAGGAAGTTCTTGCAGGTAAACGTCTGAAGCTGTGGACTTCTACTTTATATCTTTGCAGCACAAAGGTGGATCGTTACTTAGGTGATTCGATTCACAAATCAAGCTCAACAATCCCCAGATCAAACCACGATTCTTACTATTAAACATGTTTTTTTTTACAGTTCAGATATGTTTGTCTTTTACTGGATGTATGAAAATGAAAATTATCTGTGCTAAATCACCATAATTTGTACTTTTTTTTTTAGACCAGAAAACACAAATATTTAGATTTAAAGAAATGGCATTTGTCATTTTAAACAATCTCCCACAAAAAAAAATGTTTTGGGTCGACTCCCTCATCATCCCTAGCACTAAACAAATAAGAAAAAAATAATGAATTCATTTTCAAGAAACTAGAAAACACTCTGTCCTTTCATCTGAACTGACAAGTGTTTCCAACAGAAGATAGGTTTTTACAAACTGACTTTTTTTCATGTTGATGAAAACTTAAAAACTCCCACTACTTTAGATGAGTGTTTTTAAAGAGACGTTCTGGTACGCCCTCTCCACCATGCAAACAGCCATACACACGATGTCACATTATTGTTAGCTAGATTTTTGTAATACTTGTAAATTCATCATTATTACATTTTTATTCAAATTGCAGACTATTTAACTCCTAATACACACTCTCTAACATACCCTAAATTCTAGATCGTTCACGTGATCATCAGGAATCAGCTGATTCTGTGGCGGAAAAAAGCAGCTTTTCATGTCCGATTTGTACCAACATGCCACATTTCTAAAGCATTGGATCTCATTGCAAAGCAGGCATGAAAAGCCAATTTTCCTCGCTTTAAAATCAGCTGATAATCACTTAATTACTGTGCAGCGCTGCATATCAACACAAGGCTGTTTTCTCCACTCCAGAATCCACTGGAATTATGTTAATTGTGTCAGCTGTTGAAGAGTCAAAGGAATGTAAACACTAAAGCTAAATCTACAATGTTAAAAGATTAAAGAAAATTATGTATTTTTTTCAAAACTTTTTTCAATAAACTGAACTTTGGTTTCATATTTTTCAACTACAAAAACACATTGGATAGTTTAACTTTAAATTTAGGAAGCTTCACTGACATTTTATTCTGAAGATTTCTTTACTTCCAATGACAGTAGTGCTGCAAAAGCATCGGTTATCACGTCTGTCTTTGTTCATAAGGCAATTCAGAGACTTTCCCAGCACGGTGAGCTTCAGTCCAGCTGCAGGAGCTGCATCTGAATGACAGCCTCTACCTCTGCGATGTCTCAGTGTCTCTATGACTCAGTTTGAAGACTTGCTGTCCCGCTTAAGTCTGATAGAGGAAAAATAAGAATACAATTAGATGACCTTTTTTTTATTATCTTGATGAAAATAAGAAAAATACCATTAAGTTCAGGAGGCTCGAGCCTCCTGAACAACATTAAAGATACAATCAATGAAATTCATCACAGTGTTCATGAAAACTAAATCTAGAAAGGGAGGTTAAAAAGGAGTTTTAGTACTAAACTGTATGTAAATTTATTTCTAAGGTTTGAAATATAAGGAAACTAAAACACTACGTGGGATCTATGTTCAGTTTTTTTTTTTTTTCCAAAAAGCAGAGTTCTTTGATTGAGATCATCTTGAATTTGTCATATTTTGCGACTTCTTTAAGTCCGAATGTGGATGAATTTTGTTTAAATTCAGAGTCCTCTTGCCCTGATGTCCAAATGGGCTTCTGCATGGAATCCAGTGGAATGACACAAGGCGATCCCGAGGACTCACACTTTGGTCTACAGATGGAGGGAGACTCAGGAGAAGTCCCAACAGCAGAAACTGAATTCATGGAAGATGATCAAGATCCAGAGGTGAGAAATCACATTGTTCTCTCAGCATGTTATCGCTAAAACTGTTATTTTGAGAAATTCTGCTTCTACTTATGTTTTTCTGCTCTGCTAAATTTTATTAGTTTGGACCGATGACGGTGGAGATCAAATCACAGAAGGTGAACCGTTCACCTGTGAGTGAAGCAGCTCCGCGGGCTCCAGATTTGGAGGACATTTTTGAAGTAGATCCTTTACAGCAGGGCCATGCACTGCAGGCTGCCAACAAGAAGAGGAAGAAAAAGCAAAAAAGAGCTGGTTTGTATCAATATGGTGCTAATATTATAATACTGCACATCATTTCATCTGTGCTTTGTTAAAACTATATGGTACTTAAATTGCCTTTTACTTAAACTAGTAATAAATAAATACATTTCCGTAAGCTCAATATGTTAATGTTAACTCCAAAAGCTTTTAAACAACATTTTTAAAAGCTGTTCTTTAGTTATACAAATAATTTCAAACATGAAATTGTATATATTTTTAAACAATTCTTGTTTTTTTATAGGTTTATAAAAAGGGTTTAAGAAGTAATGAAACAAATACATGTTTTATTTGGTGTTTCAAAAGAGAAATAGGCTCTTTAAGGAGGAAAAGTAAACTACCTAAAAAACAGTGGTCTTAAGATTTATCTGTAACCCACCCCCCTGTAAATTAATTACCTTAGCAAATGTAATTTGAGCTTTTCAGGTAAAGACATGTTTGAATGGGGGTGTTATAAACATTTCTGGGCTTTGGGGCTTCAGGAATGCAGTGGATTATTTAGATCACACATATTTTGCTTTATTTGACCAGATAAAACATCACCGAGATGAAAATGCTTTGATTCCATATTTTCACTCTAAAGCTTTGTCCACACTGCTCCCAACAACGTGTGTTCAAGCGACCACTTCCAGTGAAAATTATGTAAACGCACGTAAATGTGCTTCTCAGGCTTCCGTGTTCTCGTACAAAACATACAGCCATTGAATGAACTTGAACCAGGTCGAACTCTGACCAGTCAGAGACTTCAGTTTGGTTTTGACATATTGATCGCGTCCCTCTTCATTGATATGACTGTTTGAAAATTGATCATGGAGTAGAAATTAATAATTGTAGTTTGTGCCCAGCCGTAATTATATGTATTCTACAATGAACACCTGGCTAAATGTTCAAGGACCCACATTTACCCAATCATGCATCACATGCCCAGTTGTGTAGCTTTAAAAGGACTTGATTGTCTGGAAATATATTAGTTAAATGGCCGCAATCGGTTGCAGTCATGAACTTTCAATCTTGCACTTGTGTATGTTCATTTGGACCCAAAAAAATGTGTACACATTTCAAAATGTAGTTTTTAAGCACATTTTTGAACCAATGAGTCATGTAGGCTGGAGACGCTACGCTAGCCTGTCCAAGATATGCATAGAGCAACGGCATGTTGGATAGGGCTCATGATGTAATCCATTCATTGGTAGAAAGGTTGTACGATAACAAGAAGCATCCGACCAGCGCCTTTCCCGACTCAACATCCAACTTTGTGTACGCAACAAGCTATTATAACGACTTCCTTATATGTCTCATTGGTTTGAAGATTTATGATCGTTATATAATGAAGTAGTAAAACTAGTAGTTTAAACTAGGAAGGTGATTTAACTTTGGGTTATGGTGTAATCTAGTTTTGAGTGAGAAGCAATCCATTGCTGGAACTAAACAATTGTTTTTGCCTTTTATGTTTTTTTTCTCTACAGATAAAATTGCCACAAAGCTCTCGGATAGTCTTACAGCTGCCATGGATTTCTCATTGTCAGATCTTTAATTGTTTTCTAAACAACTGCTTAAATTAAGGGACAGCGAGAGGTTATAAAAATAAACACTTTAAAACCTTGTCTGTGTTTTGTCTTGCTTGTTGTAAAAGGTGCCTTCTATTTCTGGAAACTTCCTTAAACTGTTTGATAAGTCTTTTTTAATGTTTTGCTGCCGGTCGTTACGGTCACCGCGATTCATTCTTTAGTTTGTCTTTTCTTTTTTTAAGATAAGCTAATGATAGAATCTGTGTAAACAGATCTGAACCTAACCCTCACATCCAGTCAACAAGTTCCGGGGGACGTACGGTTGATGACGTCATCGCGTAAGCTCCAACGTAAACAGAGCGGAGGCTAGCAGCTATTATCGAAACAAACCGATATTGAGAAATGGCAACGAAACTGGAGTCCAATGGATATTTAAGGATCTGACGTTTAACAAGTTCATACGTATGGTGTGTATTTTACACAAATATATCTAAATTGACCTTTTTGAATAGTTAGCGTGGGCTTGATAGCCATTTAGCCGTGTTTCTACTTCCTTTTTTTGTTTTAAATTATTTTACTTCGCGCGTTGCTCGAAAGCAGCACTCGCTTCAGTATAATATACACTTTCCTTCAGAACTGACTGTTTGCACGAGCTGTGAAGTTAACCGATAACGATAATGTGCTAAAATCTGCGTTTTATGGTATCCGGTGTCGGCGTAGCGCGGGCCCGGTAGCACCACGGAGCTGTCAAAATGAACTGCTAGCAAAGTCATGACGCTAGCCCGAAAGCTCGCTTGAAATAGAAATTACGAAAACGGCTGAAAAAGTTACCAACGCACCCCGTTACGTCTCTAAAGGAGGTCGATCCAAGAAAATATGATGTAGGGTTACTTTAGATGTTAAAAACTATCACTCTGTGTTCACGCTCGCGTTATTTCTTTACATAATCAGACTGGAATGCGTCTTCGCATTTCGTAATAGCGCATAAACAACAGTGCGACAATCGCAATTGTCAGAAGGAATATGATTGTGATAATATGTTAGAGAAAATTATAAACTAAGAAGTTGTTTTGTCGAGGGGAAAGCTATCAAAACACGCAATGTTGTGCAATCTTGAACCCGTAGTCTACTGAAGGCGGTAAAACAAAGTGAACCACATCAAAACACTATGATGATAGTAGATTTAGATTGGTTTTAACAATTAATAAGTTACTTGTTTATCCAAAAACACTGTTTACACCCAGGATTAGGTCTATAATTTAGTGCCAAAAGATCCATACTTTCAACATGGTACTTTACTTTTTATATTTACCCCTTCAAAATGATTGATTATTCTTTATTAGATCATTTCTTGTCCCCTTTATTTAATTTAAATGTTGTTTTGTTGTGGAAATATCAATAAAACGGGCTCAACTTTATTTCAAGAATGTAAAAAGCAAGTTCCTGGAAGGCCTTCTTTGATCTTGTCAACAGAAATTGTATTCATCATAACGAGGAAGTCCCCCTCATTCTGGTTTAACCACAGAAAGAAACTGCAATCAATGGGCCGAGGACAGTTGTAGTTAAGCTGCTATTCATGTTTGTGTACATCTTTTTTATATATAGGGAGAGAGCAACACAGCAACGCTCTGTAGAAAAAGATCTACAACACCAGTAGAGGTGATCTCGACCAGACTAGATCAATATAACATATTGATAAAACAATCAGAAATACCTTTCTCTGTAAGCAAACTCTCAATCATTAGATATATTTATAAATAGTTGAAATACTTTCTCATTATCTAAGTAATTTTACACAAAGTGTATAGTTTAAAATCAAAGCAGAACAGGGATTTTTAAAATTTGAAATCACAGATTCAAAATGTCAATTCTGAAATTGTGCACGTTTCTTGCTATAAAAATAGATTTATGAGACTTAGCTGGATACCACTATTCTAATTGTATATATTTTTTAGCTTATATTTGCATGTGATTCCAGGTAACAATCCCCCCCCCCCCTAAAGCAGCTAATATTTGCATCACTTGCTCTTTTTTTTCCAGCTCCATCCCTAAAAGTCTCGATCAGCGTCCACCATGTCGTCCCGTGTTTTGATGCGGCAGCAGCTCATGAGGGAGCAAGCCCAGGAGCAGGAGAGGCGCGAGGCCCAGCAGAAGGCCTCAGCCTCCCAGCTGCGGGCCTCAGAATCCACTCCAGCCATCTCTGTGTCTCTGCCTCTAAATGCAGCTCGCCCCCCACCAGCACAAGTGCCTGTGGAGGTGCTTAAAGTAAGAGACCCTTCACCTGTATGCTTAATAACAAATGGGAAATGGCATAGTCACACTTAAATTAAATGTAAATGTTTTGTCAAAAAGAGAATTCCTAATGATGACCATTGATTTATTAGCTCTTCTTTTTATCAAACATTTTTTGTGCATGTTTAAAAATGATTTTTAAATGTTTTTTGTGAAATTATTTAATCTCTCCATGATTTTTATTCCACTGTGCTAGTCACAATTCACATTCTTTACATCAGAATAGCAGTTTTTTTCTTATAAACTCTTGTAAATATCAGTATTTTGTTGACTACATATGTTGTGAGGTTTATATAATGACCTAAAAATAATTAAGAATTAGTGTGTGTGGCATATTAGTAGCTCAGAGGGCTGCTTGTGTTGAAATTTGATGCTGACATGTAATACAACAGCAAACGTAATCAATAATATACTTAAATCTAATTTAAATACTTTATATTTTGCTGTTTTTTTTGCCTCTGCTGCTTTTAATTTGGATTTTTTGTGTGTTTTATTTTTATTTCTAACAAGTTGTTTTTGTCAGGATATGAAAACTAAACATGTTTTTTATTGGACAGGTGCAAACTCACTTGGAGAACCCCACAAAGTACCACATCCAGCAGGCACAGAGGCAGCAAGTGAAGCAGTACCTCTCCACCACTTTGGGAAACAAGGCAATCACTCAGAGTCTCGGTGTGTCTCCGGTACAGCAGTCCAGTTCCGCCCCTGAAGTTGCCCACACTGCCAGCAGTGCCCCCAACAGTCCAATGGCAATGCTCAACATCGGATCCAACAAGGAGGAAGTACGGGATATTCTCTCTCTCTAAATAGAAATGCTTCCACAGCAGATTGCAAAACCATTTTTGCTGCTCTGCTGGACACTTTTAAGAAGTTGAATTTCAAGCCCTCTACTCATTTTTTTGTTTGAATTACTTCATGTTTGCCGTGCATAGTTTGAGCTCCCATTGTGATGATGCAGGCCTTCTGTTATCGCTGCTCTGTGGGTCTGTTGTCACAATAAGATGTGAAATACTGCATCTGCAGTTTAACTCATCGGCTGCTATTGCTTTGATTTGACTTTTTTCTTTCTTCTTACCCCCACCTGTTTTTCTCTCTTGTGTTTTCCTCAGATTGACGATGTGATTGACGACATCATTAGCCTTGAATCCAGTTTTAATGACGACATCATTACATTTATTGACCCAGGTCTTCAGCTGCCCAGCACGGTATCAAGAGCACTATTTACTTCAACATAAATACCTATTTTTCCTAATATTTACTCTTTGAGTTCAGAGGGCAAATCTTTTTTTTTACTCTTGTAAAAGTCGCTCTTTTTTGTGTGGAATTCTGAAGTGGTGTCAGCAATTGTGGCACTCTGTTACTATTCGTCACACAAGTGCTGCCTGGGCGGAGAAAAACTGTTGAACGGCACAAGATAAGAAGAAGCCAAAGTGAAATGTGCTTGTAAAAAGCTCAGTACAATTCGCAAGAAGTCTGACTTTTGCTGAGTCTTACCTTCAAGATAGACAATGGGGATCATGGTGATGCTCTTTGAGGACAACAAAAAAGATCAGAATGGGGTTAATTTAATTATTTTTACAGCAATAACCCTCCTCCTTCTTCTTTTCTTGTGGCCTATTTTGTTTGTCTAATGCCACAGAAACCGTCTAGAAGAATTGGATGGCAGTACTTGCATTGTGACATGTTTGTTGCTGTTGCAGCTCCCAGGAAATCATCTGGAACTCTACCACAGCCCAGGAATGGGAGCACCTACTCTCACCGTCAGCAACTCCTGTCCTGCTGATCTTCCAAAGATTAAAAGGGAAATTACAGGTACCGACCGTAAATCAGGTGTAATTTTGACTTTCTTGTTTTTTTTTTCTTAAGAATTTGATATCATTTTTGATACAACTTAGAAATTCCTCCTGCAGATGCAGATGCCAAAGCTATAATGAAAGAAAGACAGAAAAAAGACAACCATAACCTCAGTAAGTCCATATTTTTAATCCTGTGATATTTATTGAGCATTTTGTTGGTATCATGCAAAATCCAGCTTGTGATGGTTCTGGTCTGAAGACGACTCTTTATGTGTTCTTCCCTTCATGCTCCTTTTCTTTGACGTGTCATCTCCGCTAACTTCAGTTGAGAGGAGGCGAAGATTCAACATCAATGACCGTATCAAAGAGCTGGGTACTTTGATACCAAAGTCAAGTGACCCGTATGTTTTCACTGCATCATTTTTTTGTCAACTATTAAAAAAATGACACTAATTTGGAAATGTTGGTTTGTTTTTATTCTTCTGGTGTCGCTCCAACGACGACAGAGAGATGCGTTGGAATAAAGGCACCATCCTGAAAGCCTCTGTGGACTACATCCGAAAGTTACAAAAGGAGCAGCACAGAGCCAAGGATGTTGAAATGCGACAGAAAAAGCTGGAACAGGCCAACCACATCCTGATGTTACGCATCCAGGTCAGTGGCTGTGCTGTCCGGATAAATACATAAATGCACATCTTATTATACGCACAATCTATTTTTCAGCAAACTGCAGATGAGGTAAAAAACATTATTGTGAATTATTACATGCAGGTGCGTCTGTTTCTGCTCAATCTTTAACTTATACAGATATTTTTTGTGCTTTGACTCAGAATTGACTCAGATTTGTCCAAACAAGCTCTTAAAGATCTCCCACAAATTTGTGAGCAAAAACTGGACATCTGCTGGTTTCTGTTGAAGTGTTTTGACATCTGTAGGATTTATTGTGAACTAACAGACTGAAACAAACACAATCTACACACTGTTGGCTTTAATTCCACATCATGAATAACACAATTCATGTTCAGAGATCAAGAGGAAGGCCAGTTCTTTTCAGCTTGTTATTTGTGATTGCATTATTTCTATAAACTTGTGATGATGCAGCTGGTCAGAGATACTGTGAAACAAACCTAAAGTCTGCAAACATACAGTAACAAATCACACATGAAATCATTACAAAAAAAAGACACTGGAGACAAGATTTTAAAGTTTGGGAAGTTCTCCAACAGAAGTCCATGTTTTAACCACTAAGAAATTGTTGTAAAAAAGTAAAATGATTGTTGGTAATCACTTTAGACTTCATAGTAGCGACTGGATACTCAAGTCACGCAGGAGACTTGGGTTCAATCCCCAGGGTGTCCACTGATCCATCCAGATTGGGCCCTTAGGCAAGACCCTTAACGTTGCTGCCAGTTGCTGCTGCAGCTAGTGAGCCAAAGCAGGAATTCTTCAAGAGTAGCTACAAATGGAAACAATTGCAAATCAGCATTTCATTTTGAAACACATTCTGTGGTGAAAAATGCAGAATCCTTTTTGCAGCAGTCCATGTTTTAACCACTAAGAAATTGTTGTAAAAAAGTAAAATGATTGTTGGTAATCACTTTAGACTTCATAGTAGCGACTGGATACTCAAGTCACGCAGGAGACTTGGGTTCAATCCCCGGGGTGTCCACTGATCCATCCAGATTGGGCCCTTAGGCAAGACCCTTAACGTTGCTGCCTAACTGGGTCCCTGTGCCCCTCAAGTAATATTCTGCCAAATCACTGATACGAAAAAGTAGGTGCTGTTTCACTGTGGCGACCCCGAATGGGATAAGGAGGTGAACAACTTTAGACTTCATAGTTTCTATCTCCATATAAATCAAGGGTCTCAGACTGGCGGCCTGCAGGCCATTTGCGGTCCGTAAGTTGATATTTTGTGGCCCTTAATATGAAAGTTCAATATTGCTGCGTGCCGTGAGTTTTTAACGGCACTTTTATAGAGCTGTGTGCAGAACTGAAAAACCAACCAATCACGGTGGGGCATATGGCTCTTGGGGGCGTGACATTTACTGGCCTTGAAGCAGGAAAAGTTTAGGGCAGGAAACCTGACTCCCCCCCTACCCAAACCACATTGAGTTCCTTGCTTTTTTTTAGGAAGTGACTATTTGCACTAAATTTTCTTAACACGTGTAGCCAGTGCTTTATGGGGTTCCAATTGTGCCAAAAATATGTTTTTTGCGCTCTATATCTTTGCTTCATTGTCTATGTCTACTGAACAAGTTTATTGAACATTTGTTTGTGTCTATGTACTACTAAGCAATATCCTCTGTGTTTATGCTTCTTTGATGATAGCTTTGTATTTGCTTTGTTTAAGCTTAAAACTTTGCATTTGATGTTGTCATTGAATCTGGTCATCAGAAAAGTCCCTAGCACTAGATGCTAGCATCGTTTGCTCCTGTTGTTTCACAGGACACACAGAAGATATTGTATAGTAGTCTATAGACATGAACAAATGTTCAACAAATTTGTTCAGGAGACAAAGACAATGGACCAATGGTATAGACAGTGGACAAAAAAACAACATATTTGTGGCACAAATGGAACTCCATACAGCCCAGCCTCAGCCAGACTGCCTTCAGTGGCCCCATGAGTTTGAGACTCCTGATATAAATGTATCATTTTTGTCAGTTTTGTGTGGGAGGCTCCACAAGGACTGCAGATGTCTGCGATGTCCAGCCTGAACTATAAACACAAGCTGTGCATGATTGTGAAAAGTAAACAAGACGACTCTGGGTTTGATACTATGATTCTCACCAAAGTCATTGATAAATATTTCTCTGTAGGGATTCTAGAGATGGTTGTTGGGCTTTAGGACTTCAGAAACACAAATGAGAACGTTGGTAAACCGTCACAATCATGACGAGTTAACCAAAATAAATCAGTTCATAACAGAACTGAAGCAAGTAAAGAACTCCAGATTATGACAGACTTAAAGATCCACTCCATTGAAAATCCTATTTTTGGTGTTTTTAAATTGTTGTTGTGTCCTTTTTCTAAAAATATTTTGAGGAAATTGACTCAAAACTGCATTTATTTATGCAGTATTTATTTATTCAACTTATTGGGAATTAGGAGCTAACGAAAGAATGCTGTTTGAAAAAGAGCTTATTTGTGATGTAAAAAAATAAAATGTGCTGGCTGGGCCACAAGCTTCTCACTGCAACGGGGAGATTAAGGGGGTGGGGTTTCTTCTGCGCCAATATTGGAATTTCTCCATTGTGGGACTAATAAAGATTTTCTTAATCTTAATCTTAATCCCACCCACAACTCAGAGTCAAATTTCTAATGAACTATTTCCAGTCTGCAGAAATTTTATCTGAGAAAACAACAATTTTTTTTGGGCTAAAAACGGCATAATCATAAATTTAAAACCACTGATTGCCTCGTGCCGAGCTCTCCTTTAGAAACTGTTAGTTATGTTGATCGCGTTAACAATTAAAAAAAATACAGCAAATCAAAGAACATAAACACAGGAGCTCTCATTTTAAAGGGTTAAAGAACAACATGACTTCTTCTTAAACTAAAATGTCTGAATTTATTTATTGGTTTATTTCTCAGGAATAGTGCACATTAAAAGCATTATGTGTCAGAATTAGCACAGAGGCTATTTTTTTTTATCTGTAGTCCTTGACAGATGTTTTAAATCTTAACTTAAAAAAAAAACAAGAAAAACAAAAATGACGTAAAATTTTGACTTAGCAAATCTTCAATGGACTAAGTTACAAAAGAAGAACGTTGAGGAGGTGCCTTATTAAAGCTGCAGTAAAGCTATCAGAAATGCATTTTAGAGAAAAAAACAACAACTTTGTGTTGCTGCTTTTCAGCTTCTAAGTCTGGAGAAAATATGAAGTTTTTGCCATTTAAACTGTTGTGATGATCTGACTGTTGCTCCAGAAGGGGCAACACTTTCCCCACTGAAGTGCTATAAAAAGCATCACCAGTGAGAATCTTTCGAATGTGCTTCTCTTCTCAGGAGCTGGAGATGCAGGCGCGCCTCCACGGCCTCTCCAACCCCACCGGCATCTCAGCAGATCTGAACTCTGACCCTTCCCTGCAGCCAGTTTCACAAAGCGGCCAGGCGCTCCCTCAAAACACGGGAGTCGGCGCGCCCCAGAACCTCCTGGGCCTCGGAGCCGTTGGGGCGTCCATGCCAACCTCCTTCCTGTCCCCGCCCTCCTCCGACTCGCCCGCGGGCGTCACCCTCAGCAGCCCCCTAGATCTGGGCAGCCTGAGCTTTGCCGAGCTCGATGACACCTCGGCGGCCGCGCTCTACCCCGACGTGGGTTTAGGAGACATTCTCATGGACGAGGGGTGCGTGCTGTCTCCTGATCGGGTGGGCGAGTCGCTGTTTTCTCCTTTGTCACCAGGTGCCTCTAAAACCAGCAGCCGCAGAAGCAGCCTCGACATGGACGAGGACTTATGATACGTTCTGTGTGGTCAGAGAGTCTGCAGCGACAGGGACGTCCGTGTCCTCTATAACATGTTCAAGACTGTAGCGCCGGACTTTCAAGTATCACTTACACTATAAAAAATAAAAATAAAAAGTACTAACTTCCATTTTGGATCAAAAGATAGTAAGTTCCTAAATTTTCTTTCTGCCATACAGACCTAACTACTATTATTCCTGTTTGGAACAGGACAAATGATTATGTTTAAATATAAAAACTTATTAAAACGGAATATTGTAAATTAAGTAGAAGCAGCATTAGAGAGTCAAAGAAAAAAGTTTTAAGATCTATAAAAAAAGAGGGATATATATAAATGTTTTTGCTTGAATTTATTAGATGCATTTATTATTTGTATGGAAGAAAGCTGTGAGGTTTCTTTTTAATGACAATATTAGAATAACAAACGTATGCAGAGATGCCACAATGCTTAGTTTTTTATTTCTCAAGCCAACTGGAATCAGGGTTTTTTTGCAGATTGCTTTCGTCTGTTTCACCAGCAGCTAGAGAAGGGATCTTTGTAAAGTGAATTGGCATGTGACACATTCACCACCAGTTGTATATAAGAATTTTATATTTTCAGCAATTTCCTTGCACCTTACTTTGTGACAGTCTATGCATTTTATGAGAGCTTTTGTTTATGTGACTGTGACGCAGCGGAGCGCTACGGTCCAGTTTTCATGTCATCAACCTGACAAGTGTGGGAAAATAAATACATGAAAAATCAGTTGCTGCTGCAGCTAGTGAGCCAAAGCAGGAATTCTTCAAGAGTAGCTACAAATGGAAACAATTGCAAATCAGCATTTCATTTTGAAACACATTCTGTGGTGAAAAATGCAGAATCCTTTTTGCAGCAGTACTGTAGTTCATTTTTTAAATACCTGATAATTTGATAAGTGCTTTTTCATAACTAATATCTGTTCAGTCAGTGATCGTTTGTCTCCTTTTATTGATCGCTGGATGATTTTAACTGTTGGCATGTTTGTTTGTTTATTGATTAAATTGGATATCTAACAATGCATAACTGCTCTGTAAAGTATGAATTTGGTATTGGACTCCTTGAAACCACTAGTCTCACCTCCTTTTTATAATGTAATAATGACTATTTGAGTGGAAACTGCAATACAATCGTTCTATTAAATAGAGTTTAGTGGGTTTTTTTTGTCTGATGCTTTAAAGGACCTTATGTACAGTAAATGAATGTGTGTTTTGCGAAAGCACATGCATAAGTTTGTTGTGTTTTGTTTTTTAACACTGACGTACTTCTCTAAGAGGCAGATGATGATGTTGTTTTTACTCCCCTATTCAAAGCACCTATGGTCAGCTTTGTCTTGTTATATGCAACGACTCTGTAAAGTGATGCGAGTGCTAACATCGACTGTTAATACATGTAGCACGCCTGTTCCCACAGACTGGCTTCCAGAAGACTTTATCGAATAAATGGTTTCTTTGTTGCTTCATATTTGGTTGTGCTCTGTCAGTGGTTCAGCATTTGAGAGATTTCCATCGCAAGGTCCAGGCATTCTGTGGCCTGGAGGCAGATGCTGCACGGAGTGCAGTCGCACACCAAGCTGCGAATACCAGGACAGCCGCACAGGCTGAAGCTTTGGACGACGTCTTGCAGAGGCTGAAGGGCAGAGGGCTCACAGCCGCACAGGAACGAAGAGAAGGACCAGATGCAGCCATTGCAACCTCTGAATGTGGCCAGCAGACAGTCCAGAGGGCGGCAGAACAGGCAGGCCAGAAGGACTGCTGCACAAAGATCTTGCAGAAGAAAAAAGAAGAAAAAAAGTGGATTGATGCATAGAAAAAAGGACATTTAGATGTACACTTCAAAAGGAGGTACAGTCAGGAAAAGCCTGTATATTTTCCCTTTGAAAGCCTGTATATTTTCCCACTTATTTGGATACATGCACATTTGATATAAATTTGAACATCACTGAGTGATCCAAGGGATAGAACTTGACACTAAAAAAAAAGATTAAGCCTGATATAAACTTTCTGTAAAATGTAATTTTAAAGGAATTTAATTTTTGCTTGTGTTTAAGTTTAGACTATTCACACTTTAGACACATTTAAGAGACTTCTAGATGCCACAAAAAGTGTCTTGATGATGCAATTTCAGCCAAAGGAGCAACAAAAAGTTGCTAATATGAGGCAGGAGGTCCAAACTCTGAACTCCAATAAAATATTCATTTAAGTTCACATCTTAATTTTTCTATTAGTAGAATTATATTAATGTGTTTTGTTTGATTTTTATTAAATCGTTTTCTTTAAAAAAAATTCAAAATAAGATGTTCCATCTGGTTAACCCATTTTTCATAAGGTGAATTAACATTTTTTGAGACAGAGCTGATTATTGAATAAGATGAAGATGAAGATATTAATGAAGATGTCCTAATTCCTTCACGTCTGTAGCCTAAAAAATAGGAAATAAATCTTAATCAGAAAATCACAAAAAGGAGAAAAATCATCTGTCCATTCAGCAAGTAATTTTTTTACAAGAAATCCTATAATGCAATATCAAAATCTAGAAACAAGGAGTCCCACACAAGCATTCGAAAGGGGAAAAAAGTTACCTGTTTGATAGAATTCCTTCTATTTTTGCTAGTTTTAGGCAAATGGCTTTTTCTTTTTTTATATATATAATAATACCTAATTGTAATTAATTTTGACAATGTTGACAAAAAACTAGACTAATTTTGGAACAAAATGAGAATACTATCTTATCTGTCCCACCTTAGTAAATTCTCAAACAATCTAAAAGTAGAACTTATTCTTTTGAAAATAAATACATTTTTTCCCCCCCAAAAAATGACAATGAATGCCACTCTAACGTGTCAACAGTAATGAACATAAAAAATTATAGCATTCTTAAAATTTAACCAAAAATTGCATTATAATTTGAGTCTTAAATCAAGTTTTTATTTTGTCAATAGTATGGAGAAAAAGGATTGTGATTCATAATTTTCTTATTTTCTAGATCCCAGCTCTTAATGAGATGAAAAAATCTTGACTCTGCTGGTTTTTCAGAAAAGCTTAGAAAGATGTTGGGCAAAAACAAAAGAAACAAATGAAAACCTGACAAAATATATTCAATGTTTAAAAACAACATTTTAAATCTTCATAAATACCAAATAGTTTGCAGTGAAGGAGGCAGTTTGCTCACCGCTTCCACCCGGCTCCGTATGAGCAGAGATGGTTTTCTGGCTCCCCTGAGTCCTGATCACCGTGACTGACTGACTGACGTCAGGAACTGTGCAACGCTCCTCAGAGGACGGCAGCAGGACGTGCCGAGATGTTGGCTGCTCTTGCTCCACAAAACATGAGCTATGGATAGATTTTGCTCCTCTCTTACTCTCATATGGCTTACCATGGTCATCAGGGGCATTTTCTGCACCAAACACTAGAATCAACAAAGCTTGCAGCCATGAATCGACTATAAGTTTGAGAATTAAGATAACTTACTTCTTGTGCTTTGCGACACAGAGGTGTCAGACAATTCAGTGTCCTCAGTAGAGAAGAACTCTGACAAACTGTCGATTTCCGTCATAGACCCTATAAAAAGTAGAGGAATCAGCTGTTACTAAAACAGCATGTTTTGACCTTATTTTGTAGACGTACCTGTCCGCCCTGTGAGGGAGTCATCTCTGACAATGCGCCTGGAGTTCTGTGAGTCGTAGAAATGTGCATTCCCCTTGCTTAAATCATACTTTATCTTATTTAAGTTCTGTACTTCATCCATTATGACATTTGGAGACGGCTTCTGCAAACATATTTTAAAAAGAAAAAAAAGATTTATTTAAATTTGAAAGACAATCCTCAACAAATGAAATAAAAAAAGTTGAATTGAAGGAGAAGTAAAGGATACAATTAGACCACATAGTATATACATCAGATCAGGAACCACATCTATAGTTAAGGTCTCCCAGCTGTTTGCGGTGAGTAGACATCTTTGAAATTGAAAGTTAATCAATTATTAATATGCATTTTAGACACTTATATAATGTAGATAAAAGGCATGCACTGAGATTCTGGCAGTTATGAGATCTTCATTATTTTTGACATTTACCATTTATGTCATCAAGATATATATTTTCTACATTTTCTATCAAATTCAAGATAATTTTTTTTGAAGATTTTTTTTTAGAATTTCTAAGGTACACATTTCTAATCTTCAAAGCAAAAAAGAGCAACACACATGATCAAATAGTTTTTAATCTAATCATTGTTGACTAATAAAATTAACTTTTACTGGATTTTTACTGTAGTTTGAAAACAACTGCTATGTTTTCCTTGAATTATATATTTTTAAGAATGCATTAGATGGAGAATTAACATTTCAGTCAAATAGCTTAAATAGAAAGACTAATTGTAGAAAATATTCCACTTACTTTTTAAGTCATATCTTAGAAATAATCCGACGTGCAGCCACAATGAAAAGAGAAGCATTTGGTGAAGTCACCTGCCAGTCATGACGCGACTGCATTGCTCAGCATCACTCCCGTCTCCATGCCTCACTATCTCACTTACTTTGTATGTGTTTATGCCAGAGAGGGTGTGGAAAAACAACAAAGGCAGCAATATCTTTATTTATTCAACCGTTTTTTCCCAAGTAGCATTTTCTTCTTAGTATAAGTGCACTTCTACAAAGAAAAAATTAACAATATATAATGAAAACAAATAACCCAACAAATTAGAGACAACGGTTTGCCAGTAGGCCCATATAGTTTATGCAATAGAAAAAGTAACACTGTACTGAGATTATTACATGTAATATAATTACAAAGATATTGCGTATCTTACAATGCTACGCTTTACATCAGCTTGTATCACTTGAAATTCACTTTATTTTAATGACCAGTAAAAGTTGAACATGACATCTAAAGAGACAAATACACTGCAAAGTATTTATGTAAGGATAAAGAATACTTACAAAAATACGGTCTATAAAGTGAAAGCAAACAAAGCACCTTTGGAGGACCAGTTTTTAACTTAATCAAGGTAATTTAGTCAATAAAATAAAAAATTACGGAATTCCACTTCGTGAAAGGAGCTTGAATTAAGAACAGAAAAAACTATAGGAAAATACATACATTTTCAGATCTTCGATAGATGTCGTGTATCGCGGTGATGCAAGAGAGTTGTTTATTTTTTACCACAGAAGAAGAACATTGACCAATGAAAATTTGCGACTGCTGGAGGCCACTTCCGGTTTTGTGTGGATTTGTATTCTTGTAGCTGTAGCTAACAAGGTTTCAAATTCTGGTTTCTTAAAGTATTTTATATTTCTCTATTGTCCTTTGGCAAAAGTTTCAGAATCCTGCAAGATGGTGAATATTTCAGAAATATTACTTTTGTTTAAATAGTTATTCAAAAGATGTGTTAAATGTATCGAGGCCCTGTTTGTAGCATTGCCGTTTCCGTGCAACAGGAGCAATATGACATCCCTAGTATTATTAGCTAAATTTAACAGCTTTCCTGTTGGTGTGAACTGCAGTTTTATATGCATTCTAACTTTTTTCCTCTTTTATTTTATTTTATGCAATTGATTTCGTTTTTAAATCTACTTAAAGTATTTCTAGAAACTACAGTTTGCTATTTTTCAGTTATGCTAACAACCGAGCTAGCCAACTAAACGTAGTGCGAACAGTGCGAATGTAGTAAACTGAATCGATGCTCTTGCTAAACCTTTTGCCTTACTTCTAGTTCAGTTCTTTTTTTAGATTAAAAAACATTTTTATTTCATAAAAAATACGTTAATTATAATTAGAAAGAATCACATTCATAAAGTTAAATACGTGAACACGTTTGCAATGATTTTGTCGTTTATATTATTAACCATATAAGCGATTAAAAAATAAATAAATATAAAACATTAAAACAGTCAATATATGTGCAAGTTATGGATTGTTTGAGTGTTTGTATTTTTTGTATGCACGTTTTTTGTAAACAACTAAAGTCCTAGCTTACAGGATCATTGTATTTAATTCACCTGTGCATAATATTGTCAAATAGAAGTATTTTTATTTGGATGTACAGTATTTTTCGGAAATTTAGTGGACGTAAAACTGTGTTCTAAATTTGTAGAATTTTTCAGCAGGTTAGCTAACTTTTCATTTAGGCAAGTTCACATTTCACTTGTCAATGCTAATGGAATGAATATCATACACACAGCAGTTCTGTAAATATTAAAAACACTCCGACACTCTAAGAACAGTATTCTTCATTATTGTTTTGATGAAAAGAGTATCTTGTCCTAGTAGAAACAATGTGGTCTCTTTGTGTTGTCAAATGTGATTTTTTTTTTTTTTCAGGATAGTGAAACGTCAGACTTTGAGCCTACTCCTGGACCTGAATACAGTAGCATGGAAGGGGAAAATGCACCTCTTTACTGTATTTGTCGAAAACCAGATATTAACTGCTTCATGATGTGAGTTTATAACCACTCCAAATGTGTCATCCACTTTTGTAAAAGAGTATACGTAAATCCGTTCTCATATTTTTCTGTTTATGCTGACAGTGGTTGCGACAACTGCAATGAGTGGTTCCACGGACATTGCATTAACATCACTGAGAAGATGGCGAAGGCAATTCAGGAGTGGTACTGCATGAGATGCAGAGGTGAGAAGAACCTTTATTTTACAGTTGATGCAATTAATCAAGACAAACTTTATTTATATATTTATATTTTAAATATCCAGACAGAAACCCAACTCTTGAAGTAAAATATAGATCTAAGAAGAATCGGGACAAAGATGCCGAGCTTGAAAGACAATACAGTACTCCGAGCACTCCAGATTATAAAAGTGAAAAGCGGCGTGGATCCAAAGTAGGTATCTTTGCACTGAAGAAATACAAATGTATAAAAACAGTATTAAAAAAAGGTTTTACAGACACCTAAGATTTATATACACCTTAAAGCATTTATCCATCCTTATCAGGTGAAGCGTTCAGTGCGTATGTGTGGGGAATGTGAGCCCTGCAGGAGGACCGAAGACTGTGCTCAGTGTGACTTTTGCAAAGACATGAAGAAATTTGGAGGCCCAAACAAAATAAGACAAAAGTGCAGGTTCCGCCAGTGTGAGGTTCGAGCAAGGGTAGGTCACTTTACAGAATTGGGTTTTTGAATGATGCATGAAACATTTCCCTGTGATCACAAAATACTCTAATTGTACATTAAAAAACAGAATACCTTTAAATCTGTAGTGAAATTTTGCCGTTTACTTTTTACAGAAAATGCTGCGAGTGAAGGATGAGGAATTCTCTTTGCGGGAAAGAAGAGAGAATTCTCACCACAGACGGAGACACTATTCAGATGACTATGACAGCGAGGCAGAACTGTACGAGCAGTACAAGGCCGCCGGCATGGACGACAGCATGGTGGGTTGATACAAGAATCAACCATTTTACACTGATAATCACAGGACCAGGTTGCTTTGTGGTAGATTGAATATTTTGTCTTCACAGGCATGGGCTAGCGAGGATGACGACGAGCCAATCTTCAGTCCTGTCGTACGTAAGAAAGCTATAAAGGTGAAGCACGTCAAAAGAAGAGAAAAGAAGTTTGATAAGAAAGTAAGTAATAGCGGCTTTCAATGCAGTTTAAGTTGTGCATAACCTAAAATAAACAGCCATGTTTTTTTTCTCTTTAGAAAGAGTCACGCCGCCACAAACAGAAGCAAAAACACAAAGATAGAAGCAGACACAGTGACAGGGGAGATCTTCGAGACAGCGGAGGACTGCGTCAATGTTTGGGCCCAAATTGTGTGGAAGGAGCAAGACACAACTCAAAATACTGCTCTGAGGAATGTGGGATGAAGTTAGCAGCCAAGTAAGAGCTCAACCTTCACACGCTTGCATTAAAACACAGTCACTAGAGAAATATTTAGGCTAAAAAACCCAGTTTTACTGCATAAAACTATCTGTAATTTTAAAAAAGTCATGTTCCATCACAAAACAAGTCTTGTCAATGCTCTTTCAAATAGATGAATCTCCAGGATTTTAGTTTTGAATTAAATGAAACATTGTTAGATAAAAAAAAACCTCTACATTAATAATACTTTTGATCTTTCAAAGATGATTGACTTTAATTCTGGCAAATTATTACAAAATGTCAGTTAATGCAGTTTATTTCCAAAAAAAAATGGCAGATAAAATCATTCATTAAAATCGTTTAATTAGCTGATTATTTTTATCTTGAAAATAAAAACTCCACAATTTGTATTAAGTTAAAAAAAGTGAATACTTTAGTCAATTAAATAAAAGTTCATTTACAAATGGGAGGCTACATTTTAAAAAAGCAAACATGTTTTAAACCCAGTCCACTTAAAGGGTTTATCTGTTTGTGGTGGTAAATCATGGAACAGTTTAAAGCAGTAAACCTCTTACTTCCTGGACTTTTTTTTGAGAAGATCTTGCTCCACATATGTGGACAGTGGGTCATAGGAGGTTGAAACAATGCCCTGTTGACCGTCTCGGAGTATGTGGTTATGGGATGGATTAGGAAGGGCTTTACTTCCTAATCCTTACTCTGAATTTGTTTATGTTTAAGGGAAACTGGTACTTGTTTTAAACTTCCTGTTATGTTCTATGAAATACTTCCTAAGAGTCCTAAGTCAATATACAAATGTTGTATATACAGTGGGGCAAAAAAGTATTTAGTCACCCACCAATTGTGCAAGTTCTCCCACTTAAAAAGATGAGAGGTCTGTAATTTTCATAATTGGTATATCTCAACTATGTGTTTCTTGATGTAAGTAAAATTTCTTCATTTGCAGTCGGATCTATGAGATCCTTCCTCAGCGCATCCAGCAGTGGCAGCAGAGTCCCTGCATCGCTGAGGAACATGGGAAGAAGCAGCTGGAGCGCATCCGCAAGGAGCAGCAGAATGCCAGGCTCCGCCTCACTGAGATGGAGCGCCGCTTCCATGAGCTGGAGGGCATCATTGCCAAGGCTAAGCAGCAGGCCGTTCAGCAGGATGAGGAGGTGCTACTCTCAAACTTTGCAAATTCCCCAATTCTGAGTTACCTGTTAATAAAAGAAGAGTAGGAGCTGAAATATTCATCAAACCACAGGTGAACGAGGGCGACAGCGAGGATACGGATCTGCAGATTTTTTGTGTCTCCTGCAGTCATCCCGTCAACCCAAAAGTGGCTCTAAGACACATGGAAAGATGTTATGCGAAGGTGATATATTTTTTTATTCTTTTGTCTTTGTGAAACCTAAGTAAAGCACATATTTAAACTATTTATGCCATTCTTTAACTCTCTTAACAGTATGAGAGTCAGACATCATTTGGTTCCATGTATCCCACAAGAATAGAGGGGTAAGAACAACAGATTACTTTAACAATTTAAGTGTGGCCTTAGACATTAAACTGCTTTTTAAGCATGGTTTGATTTATTTTTAGTGCAACCAGACTCTTCTGTGACGTGTACAACCCTCAAAGTAAGACCTACTGCAAAAGGCTTCAGGTTTTGTGTCCAGAGCATTCCAGAGATCCCAAGGTCAGTGATTACTTCTGCAAAATAACACACAACAACTCGCCATAAAAACTACAAGAACTAAACCCAATTTTTGTTGATTTGGGTCTTTTGTTGGATGGCTAGGTACCAGTTGATGAAGTGTGTGGATGCCCACTGGTGAAGAATGTGTTTGAGCTGACAGGAGAATATTGTAGAGTTTCCAAAAGGAAATGCAACAAACACTACAACTGGGAAAAATTGCGAAGAGCTGAGGTGGACCTGGAACGAGTCAGAGTGGTAAGACATTCACATACCTTAACTCCTTGATGCATATTAAGGCAAATATGCATCAAATCACTTGGGCTCCAAAATTACCTCAATTTGGCGTCTTACTTGAAAGAAAAAACACAAGTGATTGTTTTTTTTTTGTTTTTTTCATAGCTGTAAGTGAATTCAGGTGTCAATGGGTTAAATAACTTGCCAAGATTGGTTGTGTTTCTTATGCAGTCTCATTTTAAACCATTTGCTAAATATTAACATATCTTTTTGTTTGCAGTGGTACAAACTGGACGAGCTTTTTGAGCAAGAGAGAAATGTCAGGACTGCGATGACCAACAGAGCCGGCCTTTTGGCTCTGATGTTACACCAAACCATCCAACACGACCCCTTGACCACTGATCTCCGTAGCAACAAAGACAGATAATCAACCTACATTTACAGCAGATTGCATTAAGTTTCAAAGACAATGATGCAAATGTATAGATTAACTACTCCTACTTTGATAAGTAATTTTCTTAGTATATATTAATATGTTTGATAATTTATCTATTTTTTCCTCTTGGCTAGTGCTCATTAAAACAGCTTTATCTGTAATAAATAATGAACACCCTCAGTCTCATGCAGACTTCTGAGTTTGATGTGCAAGTTTGTTAAAATGTGAGCTGCATTGAAATGAAACTTTAATACATTTTGTTAAATGCAGCTGCATATTTTTACGCAATCTTCATACATGTTTTATGCCATTAAAAAGAAATGCAGGATTTATTAAAGACTTTGTTAAAACTCCTAAAGATGGCCGACTCTGTTCTGTAATTTCTTAGGTGGATTCTTCAATGAAGGATGTTTTGAAAACCCTTTAGCATTATCTTCACCGCACCTTCAGTCGGTGGAATCTTCAAGGCTTATTTTCAACAGGTTAAATCACCCACAGTGAAGTCTGACTATAATTCAGTTTGCAATTTCACTTTGTGTATTATTTGTAAGTGATACATGGGTAGTCCGAATATCTGCACACGTGGATCTGCACACATTCAGCTAGGCCTGATCCAGTACTGAACCGACACAGTACATCCGGGTCGGACCCCCTTTTTGTTTTTAAATATATGTTATTGATGTTAGTTATGACTGAATATAAGTTATGCCTTTCACAACTTAACGACTCCACCCCTTCCGGCTTTGTTTACATCTGTCAACCTCGTTGCTCTGGCCGCGTAGGATTCATTGACTGTAATATAAGCAATAGTATTATTAAAAATAGTTATTTTTATATACAGTCTATTGGAGGAGGTCTTGCGGTGATTTATTGCGAGAAGTGGAAAATACTCCAGAATCCCTGTATTATTCGTTTATTCGTTTTTCAACTTAAAATTGAAAATGGACATTTTTTTAATCTAAAAACGGAAAAATCGTTGTTGGTTCTCCGGGCCTGAAGGTAAACCCTTTTCAAACTACTTCTAGCCCAAAATCTTTGACAAAGGACAACAGCGAGAGGATTATCAAATATGTTTACGCCATAAAAGATGGATCACTACTTTATTTCCGCCTAAACGTTAATTTTGAAGCTAGCTTGTTTTCAATGTGATTTATCGGATCAAATGTTATCCGTTCTTCTATTTGCCTTAATTGAATAAACACGAATCACACAAACAGTATATAAGACAAACTTAACATTTGTTTTTAGTTTAAACCTCTTCTAAAATCCATTATTTTGACAATCCTTTGCACCGTGACGAATGCACCAGGCTCGAGGAGGATTTATCTTTGTCCTTCGGCCATCTTTGGTTCATTTTACTGTTTCCGGCGGAAGTGCTAAATGCATGGTGGCGAACTAGCCTAGCCCGACCCAATGAAGTGAAGGATAGCTGATAGCTACATGTCGTGATGAGAGTGTCAAGCATCTGGGGGATATTTATAAACAGGTGTGTGCTTACATCGAGTTATTTTGCCCCGTTTAGATGTAATGGCGCCAAAAATACAGCTGTCAGTCTACGAATAATTTCAGTATAAAAGTCCACCAAAGGAAAGGTGCTAAAGCTAATGGTTAACATCATCTCGCTTTTTTTGCCAGCATTGTGCTTCGTATAAATTACCGTTGCAATTGTCTTGTATGCTGTTAGCATCTTAAGTTAATTGTAAGCGAGAATTCTAAAAACGGCTGTGTATTCAACCGGTTTTAGCAGCTGAGAGCAGTAGTTGTTGCTAATGTCATGCACGCTTGCTAACAATAGCTACATTCCTATGCTAGCTAATAAGCAACGAATTCTTGTTTTCTTTCACGCGGAGAATTACGGCGCAGATTTTAAGTTTAATTCATTAACTTAGGTTGAGAAATGTGTCATTTAGCAACATTTTCGTTTTTCGTTCCGTCTTTTACCAGGAAGAACCTGACATCGTTCATCTGCCCCCTCAAGCCCCAGAAACCAATGTCAAGTGGTTGAGATGATACTCCTTTAAATGGACTGACTCCAGTTGGAGAGGATCTCTGAATTGTCAGTAGGACATTACTTTGGAGGATCTGCAGGCCCACACTGGAGCATAAATGAACGAGGAAAGCGTTCAGAACCAGGCACCAGCCAGTGAGCCTGCAGAGAATGATGAGGGGGAAAACACAGATAACATCAGCCCTGAAGCAGAAAATACTTCTGCGGAAGTCCCTGCACCCTCCGCTGAAGTCCCTGCACCGTCTGTGGAAGTCCCTGCCCGTAGTGATGCCACAGAGGAAAACCTCAGCTTAAGCCCCGCTGTCGAAGAACCTGTAGCAAGAGTCAAAGAGGAGAATAAAACTGTTGAGGCTGAGCCACCAGTGGACTGGTTTGAGCCACTTGAAGATGATGATGCCCACAGCTTTGGTGGAAATGACCCAGAGGAGGAAAGCTTGGCTGGAGAAAGTGAGAGGAGTGAGAGTATTGCAGGCAGCGAGAAGACCAGGAAAAAGATGTTTCAGTAGGTTAATAATTACTACTCTGTTTTTAATTTTTAGTAGTTAAATTGTCAAGCACTGTCTCACAGCAAAGCTGAAGGATAAAGGTAAAACTCCAATGTTTGTCACTGTAATGATGTAAACTCACTTAGATAGCATAAGTGTTTTTACAGAATCTAGCAAACATTCTCTTTCAGTTTTTTTTTTCATTCCATTTTTATCATGTACTTTTAGGCTTCAAGTCCCTCGGCGTAAGCGAACACATCCTGATGAGGGATGGGTGGATTGGCCGTCGCTTGGGGACGGTTGGAAACGCAAAGAGGTTGTCCGACGCTCTGGCTCTAGCATTGGTCAGAAGGACGTTTACTACATGAGGTAAGTGCAGATTTTCTTGGCTGATGTTGCACAGAAACTGATGAAAATTTGTGTTGGCTGCGCATAATAAGTGTGGCTAAGATGCACATTTCTGCATTGCCCACACGTATTCAAGGGTAAATGATGATGCTGTTGGCATGTATTAATCTAGCAGCAACCCTAACCCTTCCTCTGGGTTCATGCATCCACAAAAAAGTTCAACACTGGTTGCACATATTTTAAAAATTACAAGCGAATAGTCACTTTTAATTTATTTTATTTTATTTTTCCAGCCCATGTGTGTTTGTGGGAAATATTGTCAATAGGAAGTCAGCTAAGTTGCTGGAATTCACACTAAGTGCAAAAAGGAAAAATATTAAACTTAAGATGAAGTTAAACTAGTTCCCGTCTCTTGTTTTAAACGGTCTTTCCTAATTTCTCATCTTTAAAAAAAATTGTTTTTAAGTTTTTGGTGAAAAACACTAACAGGAAACTGGAATAATAAACTACTGGTAATCAAGAATTCGTCAAAATAAAACTATTTTATAAGTTCTGATTTAAATGTAAACATGTTCAACATTTGAGCTGCTGGTAAAATTATGATGATTGCAGGTTTGCGTTCCTATAATTAGTTTGACAAGTGGATGAACCTGAAAATAAACATTTAAAGAAGAGCTGTCATTATTGGAATGCGGTACATTAGGACAGTGTTTTTCAACCAGTGTCCCGTGAGAGATGGTTTGGTGTGCCGCGGGAAATTACCAATTTTCACTTATCTAAAACATTTACCATCACTATGGTATCAGCTCTGTGTTCATCCAAACAGCCCTGATTTATTACTGGATAGTTTGGAATATGCAAGATGGTAAAATAAATATTTCTTCGATTCTATAAATGACTAATCAGAATGATGTTACCACAATCCAGCCACAAAACTAGCCTCAAACTCAGCTTTTAGAAAAGTCCCGCCCCCTTTAGCTGTCTCCGCCAATCATTGTTGGAGGCTTGATCACATGTCATCAATCTGACCAATCAGAAGTGGTTAACCTCCTCACTTCCTTGTTCCGATTCGACTCATAAAGTCTCTCAGTTCCAACAAAAATAAAAGCTAAAGCTCATGTTTAGCGGTGCAGCTTCCAGCGGGATCCGACGTCAGACAGTTTTAAAAAGTGAACAAAAGAATGAAGCTCAGAAACGACAGTATGCCGGCATCTGCGTAAGATTATGCACTACAGCCCCCATGATGCATTGGGTTAAGTGCGCGCGCTGGGTGGAGGGGTAGGGGCTTACACGTTCAGCAGCGCAAGAGCCAAATAGGGAAAGGGAGATAACAACACAACACGTAAAGAAAATGAGAGACCTTAGAAAAGAAGAAAAAAAACTGGAACCATTTGACTTTTCTTGATAGTATGAAGGAACAGAGTCTGCAGGAAATATTCTATATGTATATATATTCTGTATATATTTATGGCTCCACAATTAACCTGTGCAGACACCTGAGAACTGAGAGAATCTTCTCTAAAACAGAGCAGATCATCACTGAGAGAAGAAAGCAGATTACATCCTCAAAGCTGAAACTCTTTCGTCTTTCTTAATGTCAATGTGAATAAAAGTCTTGATTTAGTGGTTTTTGCACAATTTAATTTGTATTTGGGTTGTGGTTGCAGAGTTTTGTGTTGTTCACTTCAAATGTGTTTAAAAAGAAAAAAGCTTGAAATGTGTAGAGTTAAAAACTGAATAGTTAATTGTTAGTTCTTTTACCATTAGTTTTGTACATTCTTTCTGTAAGGGATAAATAACAGCATATACATAATTTACACTTTATATGAATAAAAACATATTTACATCATGGATTTTGTGCATAATCTTATATAGTAGTTTATAATGAATCAAACAATGCAAACAACAACCTAAAAAGCCATTTGGTAGCCTAAAGAGCCGCTGTTTTAGGAAAACAAATGCAAAAGAATTGAATTTTGAGCTAGAATTCTCATCACTATTGTGGAGGGAAACAAGAAAAGAACGTTGTTTTTACTTTGTCTGATAGTTTTGGAAGTATTTAAAAAAAGAGAAAAAAAAACATTCATTAAAAACGGATTATTTAGAAGTATTTTTTTTTTTTTTTTTTTTTAATCATTCATTAATGATAGTAAATGTAGACTGTTTTGACGAGATATGCGTTTAGCTTGAGCAATTGATTAATGATACTTCCCACTTATATAAAAAAATGTACACTAGATTGTGGAGGGACTGTACATCAATACAGACTATTTTTTTGTACCTTTTTGGATGCTAGTGTGCCGCGGGATTTTTTTCATGGAAAAAAAGTGTACCTTGGCTCAAATAAGGTTGAAAAACACTGCATTAGGAGACTTTAGTTGTTTGTTTTTATTCTTTAGTCCGCGGGGAGATCGAGTAAGAAGCAGAGTGGAACTGGCCTCAGTGCTCACAATCGACTTGACACATTTTGAGTTCAAGACGGGCAAATTCTTCGAGGGAGAAGGGCAACCAATAAGAGCCCGAAATAGAGCGAAGGTATTACTGTCCACCTCTCTTATTGCATGTTTTTGTGTTTTGGTTTAACATTTTCTTTTGTCGCTGTAGAAGAAACCGCGGGAGCGCTCCTCTTCAGAGTCAAGCTGGTTAGACCGGGAGGGGGCGGACACCCCCGACTCCTTTCACAGACTCACCCCGAGCACCACGCCCAAACAGCAGAACAGTTTTTTGCTCAACAGCTCCACGGGAATGTTTAAGCAGAATTCCCGCACTGACCACAGCAATACGGAGGATAAAATCCGACTCCCTTTCCCCACGTCATCTCGACCGCTTCCGTCAATAAAAGGAGAGTTTGGGTCAGAAGACAGCATTCTGTGAGTTAATCCTTTTTTTTTTTTTTAATTATCAAACATGCCTGCTCAAAAACATTTGGACTGAACACTGTTGGTTTTCTCTACAGGGTTTGTGCCAAGTGTGGTATCTCCTTCACAGGTACATGGTATGACAAACAGAGGAAGAGGCCCTGCTGTCCCACCTGCTGGGGTGTGTTTTTGTTCAATTTAATTGATTTTAAGAAAAGTCTTCACATTAAATTATTATTTTTAAATAGCTCTGTTTGTGATGGCACCTTTGTTTCTCGTTTTACATTCCTGCAGCATCAAAGACAAAAGAACATCCAATGATACGTTTCAGGAAGGTAACTCATCAATTTATTCCCATGAAGTGAAATTCTACATCATGATCCAGTCATGTGACTGTGTTTTTTAAACTAAATGCTTCGTTGATGCTTCTGTGTAGTGGATTCCCTGTGGGCAGTGTGTGGGCTGTCACAACACAATCAACTGTGGGCAGTGTGCTAACTGCAAGCATGGACTGCAGAGCCCCGAGTCCAGGAGGCGCATATGCAGGAAACGCAGATGCATTTGTCCTATTCGCAAGGTGAACCTAATATATGAAATTATAGTTTCGTTTTTTTTGAAAGCCGTCGATTTTAAAACCTTATTATTTTTTTTCATTTCTAGAGCCCTGGAAGGAGGAACATCCAGCAACCTTACATCACAAGTCCAGATATTTGTGACGACAACTCCAGTTTCCAGGTAACAAAGCTGATGCGGGTGCATTGAAGGCTTTTCTTCAAAAAAATTAATCTGATTTCTAATGCAAACCTTTCACTTTTGCAGAATGAAGTTGCAGATTCGCAGGTACATTTAGTCATTTTTTTTTTAAATTGAATGGTTTCTATAAGTGTTGTTGTTGGGGAAAAAAAGTTCTTTGTTTCTCTATTTTAGCATCCAAGTTTGAAAAGCAGCGACACAGAGAACGTGTCAGTAAACGTGGACATTGATGATGATGACATGTCAACGGATGACGATGAAGACGTGAGTTTTTTTTTTTTTTATCCAGCATGCTTCATGCTCCCAAAAGAAAATATTACAAGTCTCGGATCTTAAAACTAGGTGTGTAACGGATCACAAAACTCACGGCTCAGATCTTTTTGCAGATCAGCAAAACCTGCAGTTACTCTTTTTTTTTTTTTAAAGCTTCAAAACACATAAATAAGTATGTCAAAACATATACATACAGGTACAAATGTATTAAACATTTTCTTATTGAGGCCTTTTTATTAAAATATTTGAAATCAAAATATTCTTATTTATAAAGCAGTCATCAGGATGTCTATTTGAGCAAGTCTATTAAGACATGGCATCTTGAAAAAAATTATATTAAAAAAAGTAAGAAATGTTAGAATTTTAAAACTTCAAACTCTTTCTACTGCAGTAAAACCCCTCCCGCTATTTACAGACGTGGCTAGTGATCCGTTAAACCCCTACTTAAAACTAACGGCTGAAATGAAACTTTTGTGTCATAAATGTCCACTGAACTGGTTTTGAGGACATTTTGAGGACACAATAATTATCAGTTTTTATTTCTCTATTTCCAATACAATAAGGTTTGGAAGGAACTTTTTTTTAAAACTCGACAGTGATCTTTAAAAAAAAAAAAAAAAATTCTAAGCCCCAAACTTCAAGTGTCGCATCTTTAACCCCTTAATGCCAATTTATGCAAATCTGCATCAAACACTTCTGCTACAAACCTACCTTATCTTAGCACCCACTTGAAATCTATTCTGGGGTCAAGAGTTTAAGGTCAAGTCTGAGTGAAAGTGAGACTCAAGTGTGACTCAAATCTGAGTCTCAAGTTCAAGTCTTCATCTCTTGGCCACTTCAGACAGATATGTCAAAGTTTCCTTGGATTTTACAAAGATTTTAGATTTAATCTCCAACACGCTCATGCAGCCAGTTTGAGATGCTCCAGAACCTCACAGCTTCCTGCAGAAGAGTGCAGTCAAAGTAATGTGATTACTCATTTCTTCTGCCAGCAGCACATACAGATTGGTTGTCGATCTTTCTGTGCAAAGTTGAGAATATTGTAGTAGCAGGTGTTGTTCTTGTCTGTGTTTCCGTCATACTTCTGAGTTTTCCAGTATTCCTGAAGATCATTGGATTGTTGTCAGACTGATTTATACACAACTAACATCATAAGCTCATTATCTCTTTTTTTCCTGTGTATTTGCTCCTAAACTCTCAGTTCTTGTCATTAAGTTTTGGAGTTTATGCTGTCATCTATCATCCCTTTAACATTGCTAGTTGTGGAGTAGCTGTGAAGTAAAACAAAACACGCCCTCAAGTGGAGAGAAAAGGGAAGAGCAAAATCATAAATGAATGTCTAGCAGTTTCTTTTGGCTAAATAGTTTTACACATTTTTGATACCTTTATAATTGACAGTTTATTGCCAAACGTACTCACCTATCCAAATTAGAGAATTCAGTCGCTTCCATTTTAACAGGTGTCTCAAATACTCACCCAGGCATGCAGCTTGCTGCTGCTAACATTGGTGAAAGAATGGGTAGTCTGCAGCAGTCTGCAACTTTCTATCACCTCCAAACTTCATTTGTCCCACATACTAGCTCAGAAATAGAGTGGACTTCCTGAAATGGGTTTCCATGACTGAGCAGCTGCATCCGAAGCAGTCTCCAAGCGCTGCAAAGGACAGATCCAGTGATGTAAAGCAGGTCGATTTAGCTCTCCCACTAGCTGTCCGGTGGATGCTTCTGGGTTTGGAACAGCTTTAGAATGAATTTGAGTTGTTAGGAAACTCGGCTGTTTCTGTGCATGTTTGAACTCTGCTCAAGTCAGTTTGTATGGATGCTGTCTGCAGTGGCACAGAAAGCGGAAGCGACGTTCCTGTGGCGAATGCAAGGCGTGCCTTTGCAGGAAAGACTGCGGCACATGCGATTTCTGCATCGACAAACCCAAGTTTGGAGGCAGCAACAAGAAGAGACAGAAGTGTCGTTTACGGCAGTGTCAGCGGCAGGCGATGGTAGGAGTCCTCCCGTCTCTGGTCTTACTGACTACTCATGTTGGAGTTCCTGTTTAAAATGTCCTGTCTTTATATTTGACAGAGACATTTGCTGCCCTATCAGATAGGAATAGGCGAGTACGGGTCAGACGGGCCTTTGCTGGCAGGCCGGTCCAGACCTCACTACACCTACAGTCGGAAGTCGAACTTTAATACCTACAAGGGATCACAGAGTGGCTTTGATTTGAGTGACAATGAGGATGAAGACAACAATTTACAACCTGTGAGTCTCTGTAGATGATGTGAACTCAGACGTCCTGACATGGTTGAATTTAATAATGATTTGTTTGCATTACTCGTGTTTTTATTCATAGAAGAGCTGGAGCATCGAGCAAGGCAAAGGGCCCAGACACTCTTTTGATATGAATATGAGAAACTCCCAGTCTATGCAGGTCTGAAAGCAGGTCTCTTGTCAGTTTTTGAATTTTTAACTGTTTTATGTCGTATTATAAAATGTTTTTTGTCTTTTTGCAGATAAACTACTCAGATTTGGGTTTGCAGAACGGTCTTCCAGACAGAGTTCCCCACATCAGCAACCATAACTATGCTCAAACTGTAAGTTTATCATTGTTACATCTTCATTAGGCACCAGTGAGGGTTATTTTATTTATTTTAAGTCCCTTACTTGAATTAGTGGAAACATGTTTCTCAATTTATCACAGTTAAGATATGAGCTCCATCAAGAACTTCAACTCTTCACTGAAATGCTAGTAAGCACCTTATAGGTTTTCTGGGTGATTCTTTACCTCTGTGTAGTGATCATCATCTTTCTCTTTGTTTAGGTGTCAGAATGTAAATATTTTTGTGCTAAAATTCTTAAAATATTTTGCCTAATTCTATTTAGAAGCAATTTAGCTCAAATATAGCTTTTATATGCTCTTTATTTATGCTTTATCACATTTATGAGCATTAGATTTTTGGTGGATTTTCACAAAAAATCATTTCTAATCAAAATATAAAAAAAAAATAACAGTTTTTAAAACTTTTAATTATTTTGTTTTGGTTCCGCTGTAGTCTAGTCTCTTTTACGCCTGGGCAATAATTCGATAGCGATTAATTCAAATTTGTTGTTTTAGACGATTTATATTTTTAAAAAAATATATTTTCCCAGCTCTTTGCTCTCTTGGGCTTCCGTAGTTCGGCATAAAGTCAGCCCGTCCGTATCTAGCAAAGCGCAGACATAAAAGCTGCAGCTAGCAGAAGAGCTTCTTCAGTGAGACAGAGAGAACAAGAAAAAAATAGTTTTAAGACAGCGATGTTGTCACACACTGACACTAGCATGCTACGAAACTAGCTTCTAATGCTAACGAGCTGTTTTTGTGTCTCCTGTGTGTAAACGCAGAGGATCGGTTCAAAGTCAGACGATGTTTTAGGACGAGGTGGATAAATACTTCAACAATAATTCATAGTGCATTTATAAAAATTGTGTTTTATAATTATAATAATACCAGACATGAATTCACTTGATGATGGTCTCTTTGTGAAATTACAGAGCCGATGTTGAGCTGAAAACACGTGTTTTTAAAAATAACACTCATGTAAATTTCTTAGTAAAATAATGTAATAAATGGTCCAATAAAGAATATGCTTTGGTGGCCAACTTGATTTGATAGATTAAGTGCAACTTTGTCTTCAAGCCAATTTCCCAAGGAAATGTTAAAATAAAATAAAATAGTTGTTGTTAAAAATATTCCGTCATTTGTAACCTTTGCTAAAGAGAGTAAACATAGGGGAAAAAAACGATTAAAATTGAATTTGGAATGAAAAAATTAGAGATTCGATTTTCTGGCCATATATCTCGTCTCTTTAGAGATATAACTATTTCAGTTCATCTCAATCAATTTAACATGAACCAGTACAGTAATCATGCAAATTCAGAGAAATACACCCGTCCCAATAACGGTTATCCTAAATCATTTTGTTTCAGGCCCATATTCTCACACTTGAAGATGTGGCACAAATTTCAAGATGTTGTAATAGTAGATCACATTAAACCAGATGAGTAAAAAATATATGAAACCACAGGTTAAGAAGAGATTACTGTTATGGTTACTTACTGAAAATCAAACCAGATGATTATGAATTTAGGATTTGAAGAGAAATAGATTTCTGATGTCCGAAGGAAGGTAGCAGAGTGACTGAAGCTCAGCTCCTCGTGGTGGTGAGACAGACATGAGTTAATAGATATGGAGGAGGTAAAAGTGCAGAAGGGAGTGGAAATGTATGGGAGATCTGAGAGATACGGAGAAGTGAGGCTGTAAATCGTCTTGAAAGTAAGCAGAAGTATTTTGAAATAATTTCATAGCTTTCCTGGGAGCCAGTGTTGCTGGTGGAAACGAGATATGATGTGATGGATGGAGGAGGATCATACATTATGAAGAAGCTTACCAAAGAGAGGAGAGTTTTAATAATCCAGACAAGTGATGAGGCTGAGAATAGGGTAGTGGGGGGATAAGGGAAGCTGTGAATGTTGTACAGGTGAAAGGATGCATGCCAGGTACTGTTACTAATCTGAGACTGAAAAGATAGATGATAGATGGACTCTTAACCGCAGGAGAAATCGAGAAGTTGTGGATAAAAAAGGGAAATGTTTTGGTTAGTGTGGATTTGGAACAGCAATTCTATCACTATAAAGTTTAAAAGTACATTTCTAGGGAAATATGATTTATTGCTGCTGAGCAGTTCAAAATGGAAGGAGGATGAAGAGCTGGATGTCATCCGCTTGATATACACAAGATATTGTCGATGGCTGGTAAATAAACTATAAAGAAATGGGTCCCCTGGACTAAGCCCTGAGGAACACCTGAAGTAAAACGGAAAGCATTGAGCTTGAAATTTTTTGTGGAATGATCCAAGTTCAGCCTGAGTGGTTAGATTTAAACCAGGCTGTCATGGTAAATGGCGACAAAAGCCGTGCTCAGATTAGAGAGGACGAGCAATGACAAGTAGTCCCGAATCAGATGACCTGAAGAGGAAAATACCCAAAAAAATGGAATCAAGGTGCGGATTAATCTGTAGATTTTTTTCAGTTAAAGGAGATATAAAAGAATTACAAAATGCTTTTGGTTAGATTAGAAGCTGTGGAGATTATCTTAAACAGTGAAATAGTGACCTGGAGTCATTAGTCTGATTTAATTTGATCAATACAGGCCTTGTATTGTAATATTGATCACACTGACCTTCCATACCAGGCTATACAACATATGATGGGCAGTCTTAATGTTGTGTTTTTTCCAATCATACCTCACATTCCTCTTTTGTTACAGGTTAGAATGAATTTCACCAACACCTTTAGAAAAACATGAATGTCAGACATTGGATGTCGAGCACTAGTGTCTGTAGAGACAGGATGAAGCACCAGAATGCATCTTCTGAAGTCTATGCATGATTGCTGCCGTACTTGCCGTCCTTCCAACATGTTATCTCTGGAACTTTTGTCAATATTACCTTTCCCAGCTGCCCGAGGAGCCTCCCTTTGTTTCAGTCTGGCTTCATGGATGCCCAGATGTTCTGTGGCTCATCTTTAATTTTTGATCTACCGCTCATTCGTCTTTCTCCTTCAAAGACAGGATCTGACTGATCCTCATAGTGTCAGATCTCCTTCTTCTCATCAGTGGTGTTTCATTTGATTATTTGGATCAGATGTGCTCCACCAATGAGAAGTTCTGTTGAGGAGATTGTTAGGAAAAGAAGCAGGTCAGTGACCCTTAAGGCCTGGATTTGGAAATCCCTGATCTAGATCATCATCAAAAGCTTCTCTCTCCTCAAAAATGAACTTTGGGGCCCTTTAAGAAGAAAATCTTCCGATAAGGAATCTCACTCATATATTTATAAATATTGGGGTGGGAATGTGGGAGGGAGGTAGTGTTGGTGCTTGGGGTTGGCAACAATGTTGATCCTTGTGTGTGTGAACTGCAGATGTACAAACACACACCTCCCTCTCTGTCCTGTGTGGAAGTATTCACTCTGGAACTACATCTTCTCCTTACTTCTGTTTAGTTTCTGTCAACCTGCTTTTTTCATTATTTTTTTTTTAAGTGAAGGTTAATTTTTCCTTGATATGAATCACAAGCCACAATCTAAAGTGTAAAAAAACCCTTTATAGTCTGTATTGACAATATAGAGTCATTCTTTTCAAGATATTATAAATAAGAATTAAATAAACCAAAGAAAAAATATTTTATTTCTACCTACCCAGTGTGAAACCTGGAAAACAAATTGCTATCCTGGAACCAATTAAGGGAAATTGAATAATTTCCCACATTATACCTGATGATCTTTCACTAGTGTACACACTGGTTAAAAACAGTGGTGTAATCTAAATATTTAGAGAATACGCAATGAGCCATTTACCCATTTGCCAAACCAGCTGGAGCAGAGGGTTGCTGGAGCCTATTCTAGCCACCGTCAGGCGAAGGTGGGGTAGAGTCTAATGCAGGGGTGTCCAAATCAAGGCCTCAAGGGCTGGAGTTCTACATGTTTTTTAACCAACCCTCTTTTGAAGCTCCGTATTGGCTAAACGCACCTGATCCAGGTAATCAACAGCAGATGAGGCAGAATTTCTGGAAAACAGCAGGAGGCTGACCCTCGAGGCCTGGATTTAGATACCCCTGCCCTCATGGTTTGCCAGTCCATCGAAAAGAATTAAATATTTGATTTGGAAAAAAAAATGGTTGGTCTACAGAACCAAATACCATAGAAGGATTAAACAGAATGTTATTTTTGTAAAAAATCTGATCAGTTGATTTTCTTTGTTTGTATTTATTTATTTTTTTATTGATTTTAAAAAAGTCAAATTTTAGCTTATTTTTTAACCAACTCCAAGTAGAAAGCTGAAATATAACCACCAGGTTTTGGCTGTACAAACAACGGCCGTCATGGTCCCACAGTAAAAAAATAGCTTTCATTATCCTGTGAAAGTTTTTCATCTCACTGACGTCAGACGCTAGTAACTTGCAAATAAAAGTTGGATTATAATATAAATTTTTCGGGCAATCAAAATAACAGTAATGCATGTGCAGTACACTCAACAGAGGTTTACATCCATACAAAGATACGTTAGACATAGCATAATTAGGCATCAAATTATAGATCGCTTGAAAGGAAGTTGAAGAAATAATAACATTCATAGATGTGCAGATGTAGAATTTTCTACAAGTAAATGCATCCTTTTGTTTTTTCACAAAGTCTCTTTTATTATTAAAGCTGATTTGAAGGTTTTGGATGCTTTAAAAAACGAAGAGATTGTTTGGTGCCTAGTCACCAAACTTTCTTTTTTTTTTTTGCTCCTTGTTTCGCTCTGCTTCTTGTCTGCTTTTCATCTTGTTCTCGTCCTAGTAGCTCGATCAGATTAGAAACGTTCAAGACACGACAGCAAAAAGCTCAGGGTTCTGTCCAACATCATGGGCAAAAGTTTCTTAAACTTATGTTTAGAAAGATTGTTATAGTTAATTTTTCCAATTTTTTGCAAATTTAATTTTATGACTGAAAAGAGATCTATGAATTAATCAAAGAAATGAGAGCGAATAGTCTCTTTCCATGATTTCCAATAATTCCAACTTTTTTGCAAAACTTCTTATTTTGAAAATATCATACACTTTTAAACACATTTATCAAAGGCTCATGCTGTCCAGATGTGGCCCCTGAGACAATAGATGAAGTTTGTAGCTGAAGGCAGCAGTGAAACGTTCTGTTTAGTCATGTGAGGTTTCAAATTGTAGCTTTAAAACTGTAAAAGTGAAACCGCCGGTGTGATGTGGTTCACATTTACGAGTCTCTGCTCATTACCTTGTTTTAGCCTCAAACATTTAAGATTTAAAGTCCTGTTTTTATGTCAAATAATCAACAGGAGGTTTGAATTTTCATTCCTCCCAGATCGTTATCACCCTTCAAGGATTTTAAAAGCACCTTTTGTTTCTGCATGAAGGAAAAATGTGGCAAAGAAACGATACTGAAATGTATTTTATTAGCAGATTGTCTATCCAATTTTTCTTCAATCCAGTTTTTCACATCTGTGAAAAACTGCAACGGCAGCACTTTTTTATTTTTAGAGACATTAACCTTTTTTCATCACATCACTGGCTCCCAAAAGGCTTTTAGTGTAGAAATATGTGTTTGTTGGCTTGCTGTGTCCTTTAAGCAAAAATGAAAGAAATTGATCAAATTCTTTTAAAAGTTCCTAAAAATGATTTACTCTTTGGATAATCTACATGATTCAAAGCACGTTGATCGAGAGTGAAAACAGGACAAAATGTAGAATGTCTCAAATCCTTTTAAAAGGGTCGTAAAACGTCTGGGTCTCAATAGCGAAAAGTAAAAGAACAAGGAGAAGCTCAAACTTTCTGCATGGTCCTGTAATTGTCTGCAGCTGATGTTCTTTATGAGGAGCATAATAAAAGGGAAGCGTGGAGCTAAATCAGTTTTGATCTTTAATTGCAAACTCATGTTTGAGTGTAAAGCTCTGAGACGGTGTGAGGCTGTGCCGTTTTGCTTGTGCTGCACTTATACTCTAGTTTTATCTGCATTTTGAACACTGAGCTGTTTAGTTTTGAGATTCCCTTATTTTCCTATTTAATTATTTTTGTTTTACTTTCTGCTGCCAAACCAGATGACAAAACTGATTTAAGACAGTTCAACTTTTTAAACCCCATTGAAAAAAATAAAGGAATTTATTTTTTTATTTATAAAATAAAGTATGTGAAATCTTTTCTGTTGAAAATTGTGGGATTATTATAATTTTAATGACAGGTTTGCAAGATTTTTTATTTTTATTTTAGAAACTTTATTTCTCTTGCTCCACCCAGACATAATTATGGCCACAACTGTCAGAACAACACATCATGTAATCATCAGTTGGCGTTCAGAGGGTGAAGCGTCCAGCAGGATCACTTTCATTTAGGAGAAAACACTATAGAAACCAGTCTGTTCAAGTCCACATTTTTAAAGCTGAGAAAAAAGTCTAAATTAAATGTATACATTTCAGAATAAATCTTATTTCAGAATAAAGCATAGTAATGAGGATATACAGAAAGTTTGTACTTTTAGGTGTACCTCAATTTCTGTACAAAATTGACAAATCATTTGTTTTTTATCTCAATCTAAATGAGAAAAACATTGCGTGCTTAAATCACACCAATTATGTTTTCATGTTTTATTGATATTAAAGATTTAAAGCTTAAAACGCAAAAAATCATAACTGTTCGTGTCCCAGACTACATTAGTCTTTTTTGACCAAAGAGTGTGGTTTGGTGGGATGGCTGACTTTCCAGTTCTGGACTTCCTTCCGGCTATTGATTTTTAGCAGTCATCTTGTCTGCAACCACATCCTCCTCAACACAACACATTTCTTTTGATTTCACTTCTCAAGTTACGTACACCGGACTCATGGTTAGCCTGTGGTGTTCACACTGGACGAGCAGGGAGGGGCTTCTTTTTCTTCTATCTCTTTTGCTGCCGTTTGGTGGTACATGACTGCCACCTACAGTTGGAAGAGGCTTGCTGCAACATGAGAAGCAGTGCAAATCTTGGGATTCTTGCTCCAAACTTTTTCTTTCACAGCTCTATTCTGATATATGAAAGACTTGGTGTTATATAGTTTGGGCATAACCTCAAATATTATTTTCTCCTCCATGATCAATTTTCAAATGTTTTTCATGCTACCCATACCTCACTACCAAATCCAAGTCCCTGATTTGTCCAAATTTGACCTGTTTCAACACGCGTTCAATGGCCATGTTTTTTATGTACAGCCGTTATAAGAACTTGCATAGTTAAGTGTAAATGTTATAGTTTTGAGATTGGAAACCCAAAATGTGCATTTATATGCGTTAACCAAGACTTTTCACTGGAGGTGGCCTCTTGAACTTGCTGAGGGTGGTGTAAACGTGGCTTTACCTTACTGAGGACTAGTTAATGCCTTTTTTGGGTTTCAGCTTAGAAATGTTGGATCAACTTTCCAAATGAGACTGTCAGGAAAACCTACTGAGATTTATGAAGAGCCAACCTTTTCTTTGTGCTTGAATTCCATTCCTTTTTTAAATCCCAAGACTCATTTGTGTTTATTAAAACTTTTGATTTAAGTGTTATTTTACATGGTGGAAGAGTAGAATGGTCCAGCTCACATCTCTTTGATCTAGGACTTTAATTCTGGAGCTCAGTGGTTCATTTGGATTATTGACATTTGTATTTGAGCTCGTTTATTTTTTTATGTTTTTTTGTTTTGTTTTTATTAGCTGATTTAGTTATATGGTTCGTTGGTGTTTTTATGTAGCTCCCACAAGCCCACTGGGGTTCAGAGAGATCACGCCCAAGAAAAGATCAGATTGACGATGATGATGATGAAGATGAGGAGGAAGAAGATGATGATGAGGAGGAGGAAGAAGATGATGATGATGAGGAGGAAGAGTTACCAATGGTAAGTGTCTGGCTAAAAGGATTTGAAGACGACTCTGGAGCCTTCTTTTTCACTTTTATGTTCTCTCCAGATCACACAGATTTTCAGTTTGGCTGAAAACTCTTTTGGGGGTAGTGCAGACATGGACAACCAGCTGATCAAACTGCTGCACGCCCTGCGATCGTCTGTGTTGCCAATACTATGGTACGCTATAATGGCAGAGGGCCCCCAGCTGCAGCTCATCCAGTGCTCGAAGCAGTCCAGCATGTCGGACACCATCGTGGTGATCGACCCCGGCTTCTGCTACCAGGTCACCGTCCAAAAGCAGCCTCTGCTCGCCACCCACCCGCTGTATGACAGCTTCCCGGCTCGCCTGACCAGCGTGAGTGAAATAGTGAGCCTGCTGTTGGGTCTGGAGAAGTACACTGTGTGCCATGGAATCCCCTCACGAGAAGCATTACCTCACAACGGCCCCGTCATTCTGGAGCGCGCGTCGACCTGCGACTTCCTGGTTAAGAAGAACGAAGAAGTCTGTGAGAACTGCAGATCTCTTTGTGGATTCTCAACTCACTGAGACATCACTACAGATTTTTCCTCGTGCCATTTTCTTTTTTTCTAATAATGAAAAACACAGTCTTACCTCTGTACTGTTGATCTGAGGAACCACCAAAGGCATTCCAGGCGCTGTGTGAGTACACCCTGCCCTGTTTTGTTCCCGCCTCCTCCCTATGACGTTTTATCTAGGGAGTTTCTACAGCACTGCTTGATCTTTTTTCCTACCTGAGGAATGTCCCTTGTTCTCTGGTAACTCCAAACAGATTTTAGTGGCTCTCAGTTTTTGTTTTGTAGCACTCAAATAAAGTTCAAGTCAACCCTCTTGTGTTTTCAGCAGCTGCACCACCACCGGATGACGTGTTTGTTCATTAGAGCCATGGAATTATTTCAACGAAATGACAATTGTCAAATTTAGATTAACTTTTACGTTGTATAGTAACTTATTTGCCCAACTTTCTAAATTATTTAGCTTTTTTTTATATAATAGTCAAATTTGTACTTTAAATTTAGGGAACTTTATAATATTAAAATCCATAAATTAGTAGCTCCCAAAATTAAATGTTTCACAAAAAATTTTTTTTCTATATTTTTGTTGAAATTCCTAGTAAATTAATACATCAGTTCAAAATGGGGCAGCTCTTAAGGTAAAAAAAGAAACATATTTCCTTAAGTGTGTAGTTTCTCTTTTTTTTTTTTTTAATCCACGCGCTTTTATTTCCAAGAGATGATAATGTGAGACATTGATCATTTCTCTGGCAGTTTGGCAGCACGTTTGCTGCGACTGTCGACTTCCATCAGGGTCAGAATCTTCAAGTGAAGGTGCTGTTTTAGTTCTGTCATCACATCAATGCTACTGTTTGACTTCAACGTGTCAAAATCACCTCCACCTGCCTCCCTTCTGTTTTGGGATGTCTGTGGAGAAACGTTTTATTTTTGGGTTATGTGACATTTTACGCAATACGAGAACATACATATTTTTTAATTATAATTTAAATGTTTGTGTAAGGTTTAAGGGTTAAGTTTTTATGTCATTTTTGGAATTAAAGCTTATTTGATGGTTTGGCTCAGTTTTCTATTGACCACTGTTTTATACATCATAAAATTCTTAAAAACACGATCACAATCTTAATTACTATTTGTTTAAAGGCTCCTATTTTTATGTAAGTGGTGAAAACTGAATTCTGTGACTGATTTGTTTAAAATAGGTTTTTGGTTCTTTTTAAATTTCCTTGTTTCTTTTAATTCCTTTAGTTTTTTGTTTGTCTTTAGCAGCTTTACAACAAATCTAAAAAGCTCAATATTGAACTTGAGAAAATGTATCAAATTTACTGTCTTTGGGAAGTTTTCCTCTTGCCCAGACACCACCGAATAATTCTCCTAGGAGGACATTTGTCAGATTTTGATTCTGCATGTCGTCCCACTGCTCAGCATAGATACACTTCAACTTTAATAGACACAAAGTACATTCAAAACTCTAGGAAATCTTGAGATTTATTTTTTTAAACTTTTTTTTTTCCAGAATGGTGAGGAAAATTAGTATTTAGCTTCTACAAACAAGCAAGAACTATGTCCCACACAGACCTGCTACTTCCTGTTTTAGAAACTCTTCTGTCCTTCACTTGCTAGTACCTATAATTTTGCCTCCTGTTTGAACTGGTTATCTTTGAGTGACACCTGTCCACACCATCAAACAGTCATAGTATTTTTTCACCGGAGTCAGAAACTCTAGTTCGAACAACCACTCCAATGATATTTAAATGCTTTAGAGTCGGCAAGTTTTTATGTCCGTTTGCAGTGCCTGCATAAAAACAGAAGCATAAAAAACAATCAGGGACTCTGACTTGGTAGTGATGAATGGGTAGAGTCATTTTCAATACATGCAAATTTCATCTTTTTGAAAATAAAGCATACAAAGAAATTCATTATTGGTTTTGTGCCTGGCAGGAACTTTGACACAAAATCTTTTCTATATTGGAGCAGAACTATAAAATTAACAAGATTTGCACCACTTTGACATTTTGCATCAAGCGTCTTCCAACTGTAGGCATATATGTGCTAGTATCGGGTAGTAACAGATCTGTATGAACACCCTTTAGTATGGCGTGTAGTTTGAGACTGCAACGTCAAGACCAAAGAGCTGTCAAAGGACACCAGGGACAAAATCGTACACTTTAAGACTGGGATGAGGCAACCAACAAGAAGGAAGAGATCAATTGGTGTGTTAGAAAATGGAAGGAATATAAAATCACTGACCCTACACCTGGGGCTCCATGCAAGATCTCAGCTGATGGGATACAAATCCTCTTAAGATGGTGAGCAAAAGGGGCAGAAGTACTCTGGGGAACTGGAAGAGAGCTGTGAGTTCTGGAGGACTGGGAGAATGTCATGTGGTCAGATGAGACCAAAATACTACTCCACCTAATACTACCCCACTCACCATGCTTGGAAGAATCCTGAGTTTCATAACAAGAATGTGAAGTATGGGGGTGGAAACATCATGATTGGGGCCATGTTTCTGCAAAGGAGACAGGATGACTGTTCCATATGAAGAAAATGATGAGTTGGGGGGTGTCATCATAAATGGAGCAATTTTGATCTAAAACATCCATAAGTGTGGGCTGCACGGTGGCGCAAGTGGTTAGCGCTCTTGCTCTTGCCTCACAGCGTGAGGTTCGAATCCCGGCTGGGACCTTTCTGTGTGGAGTTTGCATGTTCTCCCCGTGCATGCGTGGGTTTTCACCGGGGACTCCGGCTTCCTCCCACCATCCAAAAACATGCTTCATAGGTTAATTGGTGACTCTAAATTGCCCCTAGGTGTGGATGTGAGAGTGAATGTGTGTGTGATTGGGGCCCTGCGACGGACTGGCGACCTGTCCAGGGTGTACCCCGCCTTTGCCCTTCAGTAGCCGGGATGGGCTCCGGCACCCCGCGACCCCGAAAGGGAAGAAGCGGTCAAGAAGATGGATGGATGGAACATCCATAAGTGTACTAAGGATGAATTGAAGTTTCATTTCCCAGCATGACGTCTCACGGTTCTGTAGTCCTCAAGCCAGTTTCTGACTCTCAATCCAGCAGAGAATCTGTGGACGCAATTGCCAGTCGGTGTTACTCAGGGCCAAAACATCACAGCTCTCGAGAAGATCTGCATGGAAGAATGGACCAAAATAGTGGTAACAGTGAATGCAAAGACCTATAGAAAATGACTGACTCCTGTTTTGACAACCAGGATCACAATGCAAAGTAATGTGGTGAACTTTTGTCATTGACTAAATACTTATTTTATATACCATTATACAAATTAGTTCTTTATAAATCATACAATGTGATTTCCCCAGATTTTCTTTTTACATTCTGTCTCTCGATTTCCTCTAAACACGACAACTTGTTGAATCTAATTTATTTTAGTCCTGTGTACTTCTGCATTTCACTACTACAAACATAGGTGAGTGGTGACAAGGCTAAACTTGGTTAGCAGAAAAATCAGCTCATTTGCACAACAGTAACTAGTTTTTCGCATAGTGTGAATCTTCTCTCCTTTCATCCAGCTATAAGAACTGAGGCTGAATGAGAGCATTTGTCATGCTGATTTTCTCATTTAAAAGCTGATTTTCCTGGAAAGCCTGGTTTTCTGATCCTTTATCCCGGTTACCGAAAAGCAGGTTTCTTGTTCGCATGACTTTTCAGATGCTAAAGTAAGGTGACGGTGACCTGGCTGCCTGCCAAGGACACAGACAGAAAAATGAGACAGTGGTAAACCAGTTAGTGCATTTCAGTGCACTTAAACACTCTCTTGCTCCATTACTGGTTTGCTCGTTTAAAGAATTAATGAGCGACTCACTGACTGTAACTGAACCACAAGAACAACCTATTTTGAAAGTCAATGTTACAATTCTGGTTCAAAACTTTGGAGTTTTCCCCTTCTTCTTGTGGTTTGAAAGCTCGGTGGCACAAATTTATTTTAAACTGCTGGTACATGTGTGTGAACAAACACCCAGACAACGTCTGGGGTTCAGTTAGATAATAGACAAAACCAATAATGCAAAGATAATTCACTAAAAAGAGCAGAGCAAACAGATTTTTGAGGACGAAAGGGGTTCTACTGCCACAACATTAAAAGCCCAGAAGTTTAAAAAGAACATCTTTTGTTATGACGTACTGTCAGAAGTTTACATTGGGGTTTCACAGAAGGTTTATTTGTTAAAGGAGTGAAGCTCAGAGTTGACAGAAGTCATAGATCATGGCACCACTAGGGTACTTCTGGGTAATTTACTACAATCTTAAATCAACACAGTAGAAACTAAAGATTTGGAGTGTAGCTGGAGAAACAGTGCGGCCACATGACCTGTTGGTTTGTATAGGGTGAGTTTAAGATGATACCAAGTAATGACGTCAGCTTTAACTGATTCTCAATGGGTTAATAAAGCCACTTTCAGTTCCACTGCAAATGATCTGGTCCAAAGTTCTTGGGAGTTTGTTACTTTTTGTTGGTGAACCGAAGCTCCACCTTCATCCCTCACTGTATCTGTTCACAACAGCTTTACGTCATACCTGTCACATACCTCAGGCTAATCTCTGTGTAAACTGTGCAGCTAGGTGTTCTCAGAAGCCACGTCACAAAGAAAAGACAAAAGCAAACTGATCCAGCAAAAGAGGTGTGATGAGACAGACTTCTTTCTCTAGACTCTGATGGACTCCACTGTTTAATTTAGTTCTCCTATGATTTTGTTTATGTTTGACCCATTTTTTTAAAAATCCTTTCTGCTCGTTTTTTTTTTATTATTATTTAATTTCCAATATTTTCTTGTCCTAAATATTAAATATTTGTTGTTAATCATAATCTTTCAAGTGTATCCTGACTCAGTACATGATAGACTTTTTTTCTGTTAATCTGAATTCCAGATAAAGTCCCTCCTATCTGACTCTCTTTGCTCTATTACATGACTCAGTTGAAATGTCAGAGGTCAAAGGTTAGGAGTCAGGAACAATTTAAAGAAAAACAGAATTAGGAAATCTGCGCATTTGCAGAACCCAACACAACCTTTGCCACAGCTATGTAAACCACACAAAATCAGATAAGAATGAGATCACTCTAAGTTGAACCACAAATAAAGATTTAAAAGGGCTTTAAGACTCTCTACTGAAAATCGTATTTTATTTTTTTCATCATGTTCTTGTAGCATTTTCTTATAATTTAAGGCAAATATAAAACAGTTTAAAATTAAAACTCTTTATGAGTATTTCTTTATTCAAATCATGATGGATCAGGAGAAGATGAAAACCCGCGGTTTGAAAAAACTCTGGTTTATGACATAGTAAGTGCAATGGATCTCCCTTCTCCACTGCCATTCTAAATCTTCCATTTGCAGGCAAATAGATCCATTAACGTCTTCCATTTTCCTCTTCCGAGCTGTCATCTGGCTCAAAACTGCATGAATGCGTAGCTCCAGTATTGTTTGCCACTTTTTTGCTATGGTAATTTTGGGGCTGTGAGGGGCTGTAAGCTAACGAGAGAGAGTGTAAGCAAAGGGATGCTGGGATATTAAAGTAGGGTTACTTCCGCACCAACATTCCAGCCCACAACCCAAAAGTACTCCTTCTGCTCTGCAGAAAATATATATATAAAAAAATTTAACAGGTTTAAAAACTGCAAAATCCTAATTAAAAGACCACTGGGAACGGTTTTACAATAGATAAAAACATGGTTGGAGTGAACTTAAAGTTACAATAATATGTCACACATAAAATTTAAAAATGATAATATGTAAGAGATAATTCCAGACAGAATTCACATTATCAGAAATGAACGCACCATACTCTGTTTGGCGTCAGACGCTTGCTTCAGCAAAGTACATTGTTTTCTGAAAATGCACACTTTGAAGGAGGGAATTATCTCACTTAAACCATGGTTACAGATAAATTAATGTGCATTCCATTTTTAGTACTTTATTCTTGTTTTTTTCCGGTTTAAATCACTTCTTCACAAAAAGCGGACAATTTAATATGTGGTGCAGCACATTTTTATGGTAACATGACAACACACCACTGAGCAAAAAAAATATCAGCAAAAGAAAGCGATTTATTTGCTAATTGTCATGACTAAATAAAGCATCAGTTCAGAGAGAAAGCTCAACTCTTATTGCTTGCCCCCCAAAAAAAAGTTTGTTTCAAAAAAGTCTTTGCAAGTGTGGTTTATCACTGTGGATTATCTCTTTTCAATCTACACCAAGCAGCCAATTAGAATCAAGTATTCACCTGGACAATGGTACAAAGGATAATAAAATACCCTAGTGATATGGTCCATTTAATTAACAGCTAATATATTTATGTTTTTTAATCTATTCTAAACATATATGCATACATTGCGAATCAACGATTTCTTCCTTTTTTCTGTGACACTCTTCTAATTCCATACAGTGTGTTTTTCTCTTTCAGTACAACCTCTCATGGTGAGCATGCTGGTTTCAAACTCACAGTCTGATCTACAATTACNTTTTTTTTTTTTTTTTTTTCAGTTTGTTTGCTTTTTTAAGTCACTTGTACGCGTATTTCCGCGCAACCACTGGATGATGCTGGTCTGGAGCGGATTACGCGGCGCACATGCATGTCACATCTGGGAGGGGCGTCGCTGCCGTGACAGTGTTGAGTCAGCTGGCGGTGTAAGATAGCGGCTCCTGGCTCGGTGAAGAAGGGGAACCTTTCTTCTGCTCAGATGCGCAGCGCCCCGACGCAGCGGAGGTCGTGAGGCTGCGCGTCAATTACAGTCGGGACGCGGAGCCGTTAATAGTCGGTTCCATCTGATAAATCTATTTTCAAAAGGATTTGCTGTCGTCGGCTCGCGCAGAGAATGGTGTTTCCCAGCCTCGTCTTGTCGTAGAGGACCACGGAGACCTCGGAAGGCATCGGTCATGCTCGCCGGTAAGACCCTCAAAGATGTCCTTTGATCCAAACCGGGTGGATAAACGTTCATCCACGAGCGCAGCGTCTCCAGCCGCCCGTCAACAGGCGTGTTTGTGTCACCGACGGAGGACACTTGGCGTGGCACCGGTCCTGCATTTTGCTCACGTAATAATAGACGTTTGTGACACACCTGCGGGTGCATCCGTTCATTAGCCCGGCGTGGCTCGTCATGCAGCACCGCCGCGAGCCCCCAGAGGGGCTCGAACACGCTGGATGCGTGTCTGAAACAAGGCCGGGGTGGCTGTGTCGCATGCGTAACAGAGGAGCGCATTGTTTGCGTGGCACCTTAATTAAAAAAAAGGGCTGACCAGATTGCAGATGCGTTTGGATTCAAACGGTGGCCCTCCGTGGAGCAGGACACATGTGTGTCATGCAGCCTCCCTCCCTCCCTCTCCGGGAGCACAACTTCTCCCTGTTGCTGCATTGTTATGGAGCGCCACTGCGCCGCGTCCCGTTGGTTCCCCCGCTCCCACCCTGAAATAGGCTGCGTGCTCCTATGCAGCCAAGGAAATCCCAATTATTACCAGATTCCGGAACATGGGGGTCGTCAGGGGGCTGACGGAGCTAATCCACAAATGCTGGTGCCTTCAGGGTGATTCACTGCACCCCCACATTTTAGTGTGTCTGGGGAAACACCTTTCAGATTTTCCTTCAGACTCCAGCCTGTCTGGAAAGTGTAAGGATTATTAGATTAGTGACTTGCTTCTCTGATCTAAACAAAACGTTGTTTTTTTTTTTTTTTATTCTAGTAAGAAAATCAATTTCTCACCTTATTGTGACACAGCTGCTTATTTGAAGCACAGTACTGGCTTACAAACATTTACTTAAGAGGGTGTATTCAGATAGGACACATAACCAAATTTTCTGCCTGTATGCATCCAAGTGGACCCTAGTTTGGGACCAGAAACCGGTCTCGGACCCACCTTTCCAAGTGGTCTCGATTGGTTTTCAATCGGTCTGAGCTCCGGTTCTCTATGAGTTTTTCTTGGTCTGAATAGGCTCCATGCTCAGAGTGGAACAACTGGACCAAAATTTCCACCATATTCAGTCATTACAGAATGTGAACAGAGAACCACGGACAAACGTGAAACAATGAGACACGGCAAGTTATTGAAATGTGGTTAGAATAATGCAAGGCCATTAAAACAACTTGGGTCATGACCGAAAGAACAAGATCCCGACTACAAGCGGCTGAAATCAGTCTCCTCTGGAGGGTGGCTGGCCGCTCCCTTAGAGACAGGGTGAGAAGCTCGATAACCTGGAGAGAGCTCGGAGTAGAGCCGCTTCTCTTGAGAGGAGCCTGTTGATGTGGCTCGGGTATCTGGTCTGGATGCCTCCCGGACTCCTCACTGGGGAGGTGTTCCGGGTAGAGGCCCCGGGAAAGACCCAGGACACACTGGAGAGACTACTTCTCTCGGCTGCCTGGGAACGCCTCGGGGAGAGTAGCTGGAGGAGGTGATCGGGGAGAGGGAAGTCTTGGCATCTTTTCTTAGACTGCTGCTCCCAAGACCCGGTCCCAGATGAGCAGAAGAAGATGGATGGATGACATTAAAACAACTTATAACATGATACACATTGCTTCTCACACCATTTTCCCGATAATGTTTAAACACGTCTTAGCCATCGCCTCCTCAGTAGCCGTCTTGCAGCCTCGGCAGTATCACAGCAGCAGTAAAAAGTGTTGTACCTGACGTAGATACAGACGTTTAATATTGATCAGTGAAACATAAAGTCTGAATATGTGAACTATCCCGTCAAGGATTTCCATCATTCTTTCTCTCATTGCTTTGCCCCGCCCCCATAATTCCTGGCCAATGACTGAAGAGATCTTTAATCACATGGCTTTATTTACAAACGCAAGGTTCAGGCTTCAATCCAGATGAAATGAAGCGAACCAACTGACTTCTCCAGTTTGAATACACCCAGAGAAATGTCACCCTCACCAACCCCGACCCCCGTTCTACAGCTCTTGTCGTACATTTGCACTGATTTAAAATGAAAATAAGCTCTGGGAATCGAGTCCCAGACCTTATCAAATGGCAGCCGCGTCAGACACAGGGAGCCAGAAGTCACCCAGTTCTCCCCAGACACAGAAGAGTCGGATCCGACCGTGTAGTTCATGTAGGCTGCACTTCTTCAGTCCATGTGTAACAAAAGCCTTCCATTCTTCTAAAAAGTAACAAGAATATGACAAACCCTTTCAACAGAAATCCTTCCAGGTGTTAAATGGCAAAGGGAAAGCATAATAATGATCCCTTCGGACAGCACATTCCTTTCTTTATTACTTCCCCCTGCCTCAGCTTTGAGGATTCCAGGTGGATAGTGATCACCAGGTTTGCTTTGTTCCGCCCATGGTAGTTGTGTCAGACGTGTAAAGGTGAGTCTCAAGGCCAAGAGGGAGAAATGGAGCCACGCGATTGGTTTGCCTGAGCTAAGCCACCCTGCAGTGTGCAGATAAGCACATTATAAAACCAGAGTTTCATGGATACCAAGCGCTCAAGAGAAGATTAAATTAACAGGAGGGGGTGGTATCTCCTGACCTCACTCAAAGGACTCTGGACAGTTATTGGGTTGCGGTTGACTCATCTGAATCTGCTCCATTGCCGACCCTGAACATGAAGAATGAGGTCAGGAGAACCAGCTTGGGGATTGTTTCTGTTTTACGCATTGGAGTCCACACTGGCAGCCACATGGCAGCGTTCGTCCAGGATGTGTCACGGTCAGCCTGAGCTTTGCTTTACCTCCCGTGGAGCATGGCGGGGCAGGAACCCTGTAGCTGTGACTCTTGGCTGGTTACCATGTGTTGCCGTGTGTAGACCGTCAACAGCAGCAGCTGTGTCAACACAACAGTCAACATGTGGGTGTCAGCCTCACCTGTGGGAGGTGAGACTTTTGCTGCTTCTTTATGAGCAAACAGGAGATGTGAGCGTGGAGCAGCTAAATGCTGTTCACAGCAATGTCCTCTTTATTGGACTCTCGAGTCCCATAAAAGCAGATGAACATGACTCTTAAGTTCTCAGAGGAACTGTTTGTATAAAGCGATAAGTATACAGAGAATAGAAATGAGGGGTTTGGCCTGAGAGAATTATCTCCTCTGTAAATGTTTTGTTCTGACAGCTTAAGGTTGAAGAAGAGGAACGCGCAGCTCCTCGTGAGGATGCAGGAGGGAATCTTCCATATAGGCCTGAGCCATTTGGACCTGAATATTAAGCTCCTCCTGATTTGCATTTGCGTGGAGCGCGCTGCACAGCAGCGGCTCCCTCTCAATGCACAGCTCATGTTTAATCAACACAGCCTCCTCAGTGTTGTCTGCCTCCATCCTGAGCGGCACACATGCAGAGTTTGGGGCTTCCGGACCGTCCTGATCCTTAAACCCTCTTTTGCTGATGAAATCTTAGCGTTTCATTGATGCTGCTCCTGATTTATCCGCTTTTCTCCTCTTCTTCCATCCTTCTTGGAAGCTCTTTTCTGGAATCTGATACTTCTGGTGGGCACACATGTGTACACCAGATGCTCCGCATGTCAGCGCCTGAATGCAACCTCTGATCCTGTCTGGTTTGTTGTTTGTTAGACACGGTTGAGATTAGAGGATGACCTGGAGTTGGTTGGTGACTTCCCTGAACTGTGTCTTTATTATTTTTAGTTTGAACTGGAACAGTACACGGTGATGCTCTGAAAAGCTACAACACTTGAGATTTGATACATTTGTACAATTTAGTCAAGTTATCGCCCACAAAATGGTATTTTCATGTCAGGTGTTACATTTTTCACAACATACCACAGAAGTTCTGTTCTCCACTGCATTTGCATATAACCTTTATTCCGTTTTAAACACATTTCATTGGGGAGTTCTTTTATTCTGGGGGAGAACGGTGACTTCAGTGGATGGCAGGACATGTTTTAACCAATGCCCAGGCATTAATTAAACTAGTGCAAAATGGAATTTAAAGACCCACTCCGATGAGAATTGTGTTCTTGGTGTTTTGAACATGTTTTTGTGGTGGTCTTTTTTTCATGATGGAGGGAATATATGAGGAAAATTAGGATTGCAGCATCAGTATTTCTTTATTGTGTGGTAATTCTCCTGTTCCTTTCCATTTTTTCTTTTGTTCAAAACATTCAGCTGGTTCAGAACACTACTGCTTGTGCTTTAGGTATTTATAAACCTTATAGTTTTTTAAAAAAAAAAATGAGTATAATATGCCCCTTAGGAAATGAGTACGAAATTGCAAAATTAAAAAAGTTGTGCACTTTGAAACTTGATATTCTGCATACTTTTGTCAAGTGAAACCATTTAAACTTTAAAATGTTTCATAACTTCTTGGTTTTTAGGGTAATTTTTGATCTAACTTTTTTATTTAGCAACATGCTAGCTGTTTTTGGCTAATTTCGACATTTTTCTACTTTTTTAGGCTAATTTGGAGGTAAGCTAATATTTTAGCATCATGCTAGCTGTTTTAGCAAAATTTGACATTTTATGTTCTTAGATAAACTTGGAGTTTAGCCATTTTTTATCATTTTGGCAAAATTAGAAATTCTTCCAGGTTTTTGGCTAATTTAGCATTTAGCTAATATTTGGGCAAGCTATCAGCTTGAATTTCAGCATTTTCAGCTGTTAACTCTTTCATCTTCAGGAGGCACATTCATCTTACAGCATTCATACTTGCATTATCAAAGGTAATGCTAAATATCTTGTTCATATTTTTGTGAATCAGAAGCAGAAGAAAAAAACGCAGTTGGAAAGAGCTTGTAGGTGTGGTTTAGTACCTACAATACAAGCCACAAGCTCCCTGTTGCGCTCCATTTATATGCATCTTACGAAACAAATAGATTCATGTACATCTTTGTTTTCCTCATCTGAGGGTAAACAACTGGATGACGGGAAATGGGCTCACAACTCAAAGCCAAAATTCTAATGAAATCCTGCTGCTCTGCAGAAACTACTGTTACAAGATAAAGTATGTGAACCCCTTGAGAGTACCTCATTTTCTGTATATAAATACACACATGATGCATTTTTTTAATCTCAACCTAAATCACAACGATGGAGAAAAACATTACCTGCTTAAATTACACTAATTTATGTTTTCATGTTTTTATTGATCACAATTTTGTGTCAATTTTATGCATAAAACCAAGAAACTCCAATGGGTTCACATATTTTCTCCTGCAGCTGTATGTCCTATAGATAAAGATCAATTTTGTTTGATTTTTGCTAAAAACAATTTTACAATAGATCAAAAGATGATCAAAGTGGGACTTTAAAAAATGTTGCCTATCTGTATTTATGTCTTGTGGCTGCATACATTCCATAAACCTGGGTTTTAAAAGTTTTTGGAGCAAAAATCCTGAAAAAAATAACGATGCAAGCCTAACCTGTTAAAGATTCATCAGCATTTTCATCAGTTATCCTAATCTGTATTTTAAATTCAGTTTACAACATGACTGTGATGGAACAACAACCTGACTAACACTCTAGTTCAGCATTGCTTCAATTGTAGTGACATTGATTGATGTATAAATCACAAATCAAAGGGAAATTTCTTTGGAGGTGGTCACTTCTGCTGTGACCCTCTTCTAGAAACGACCCTCACCTCTGCACCAACCTCACAAATCAATGACTGATATTTCTCTACAGAGTTGGTGGTGTTGTACTCTAATAAAAAGCTGTAAAATTGGTTATGGGCAGCAGATGGGAAAATATTAAACCAACCCAACTGTCTTGTGAATAAATCAGCCGTAATGAATCAGATGGTGGAATGAATCAATTTTAGCAAACGGATAGTTAATACAGGATATGTCCAAAATTACAACTGATTTACTCTCTTGATTGAATGCAAACATCAAAATAATAATGTAACGAAAGACAATCTGTTCATCAAGCAACTATAAGCATGCCCTACAAGACCACATGTGGCATCTACAAATTAAATTTAGTAAGAAAGCTGCAAAAGTTCTCTGAGGTAGCTGCGAAAAAACAATTAAATGAAAAGTTAAATTGTTGCATTGTGGAGCCTTATCTCCTATGTTGACTTTGCAATTTAGTTTTGATTTGCAAGTATACCTCACATTCATTTGAGGCCTCTTAAGGTGAAATGTTTCTGACTAAAACTACTTGTAAATTTTTGCTGTTTTATGCAAACTTCTTCCACAAAAATCTTGTTTTAGAACAATGAAACACCTGTTTTTAACATTACAAATGCAGCCTAATAGCTGAGCTTATTCAGAAAGAACCAGTTTAGTCACAGCAGCTGTTCTGAAGCTTTTCCTTTTTTTTAGTCCACAGCTTTTTCAATCTGGCAAGAAGTACAAAAAGCCTCAAGAGTCGTAAATTTAACACAAAAAACCTCACCAAACTTCAGTTACAGAGTATTGTTTACTCGTTTAAGCAAGGCGACATTGGAATTACTGCGGTGAAAATGAACATTGTGTTGCTCTTAAATGAGTCTTCCTGTCGCCAGTGAGTGAAAACACCAAACCCTCGAGCAAACGTTTACGGCTGCGGAACAGAGCCATTCTTAAGAGGCATGGCAACCTTTTGGCTGCAGCTGCTCAGTGACGACTCCGACCAAATGTCTCTGTCCATCCGTTGAGAGGTTTTGCCAGAGTGGAAACAGGCACCACACCGCTCTGTTCCTCAGAGAAAGTCCCTTTTGGATCATTAGATTATCTCAAAATCTGATCTTTGTTGACTGTTTGGCGTAACTGGATTTGTGTGATGAGCTTTTGTCTGCGCAGCGGTTGTGAGTCTGCCACGTGTTCTTAGATTTCTGTGAATGAGGAGGTCAAGCATGCTGGGCCTTTTCACACAGCAAACAGCAGTCACTGATTCAGCTCCAGCACCAGAGCCAACCCAGTTGAAGCATTTCAAATATGCCTCTGCAGACTGTGCGCCTGGTTCTTGCCGTTGACTGTTGCGAGCAGAGCTTGCACACAGCTGTTTCAGTTGACTTGATGGATAAATGTTTCCTTCTGAAAGATGTGATGCTGGCAGAAGCATCTCCTGGATTTGTGGGCCGAAAGTCACTTGATGATTAATCCATGTGGCAACGAGACAGGAGGATTCTTGTTTATGGCAGCAATTTGTGAACACCGATGAGTGGAGCCTTTTGGCAGAAAACACTGTGGCTATTTTTGGGTCTCTGTTGGGGGATTGAGAAAAGGCTGTTTATTTAACCCCCTCTTTGTGTTGGGGACTACTCTTTATATTGCAATCAGAGGAATTTTCAAAACCTGTTTTCTTATTGAACTGTGTCAGTAAAGTTGCATCCTTCAATGGTTCTCTGAACATGGAGGATGTTAACAGCCTCATCCCACCCTCCTGCCCCTGGCTCTCTTCCTCTGCTTCTTTTTTCTTTGCTGTTGAGCTTTGAAACAGACTACACACACAGATTAAGTTTCCCCGTCTCTGTATCCGTGCATACATTATTAATACTACCTATGCAGCCTCATTTCCCTTCTCTTTGCAAATTAATTGGTTGCTAATTGGATCCAAGAGCTAATTTTAGGGTGAGACTTTCCGAACGCCTTATGTGCAATTAGTTATTTTATTTTTGTTCAGCTAATTTTCCCCAGTGTTCTATAACACAGATTAAAGGCATTTTTTAATGGGATTCTATTCCTGGCGCGACAAAGCTACCTTTCATGTATAATCTGACAGACTGAATGTCAGGTTTAAGGAGAGTTTGTTCTGATATTTTATTTAGGAGGAAGGAGGTCCACTGGCTCCCTCTGATGGTGCATTAGAACCAAGGAGTCAACTCAGTTTATCTACTAAAACTATCAAGAAATGCAACTGTCTGCAGTGTTTCTACTGGTGTGAGAAGGGACGGCACTGATCACTTTCCCAGGATGGAAAACCCTACAGAAATATAGGGACTGCACTGACAATCACTATTCTTAAATCTACCATGAGAAGTCGAAAGTGCATCTCTGCTTGAACAGGGAAGGAAACTTATTAAGTATCTACTACAAAATAAAATTCATAGGGTGGGAAAGAATGAAAGAGAAAATGTGCCAGAAATGCTCAATAAGTTTAAATGTTGGAGACAAAGTTTGTATTTTGCATGTTGAACAAATAATGTTTAGACCAAAACTCACCAAATCACCAAAAGTATCATATTTAATGTAATCTATTTCTAAAAAAAATAAAGATGTAAATTTTTTTGTGGATTTTAACCACGTTTTCTAAAAATATCTTACTTCCCAAAAATTTGAAATTTGGGCTTTACAAGGTTATTTTATTTACCACAATTTAATCCATTCCAAACATTCTAGATCATTGTGATCAGTGGTGGACTTAGCGGTTTGAGGAAAAAAATTCCTATTGAACTTTATAAACAAATAATCTATTGCTCTGATATTTATGTCACAAAAAGAAAAGTTATTTTCCTGCCAGCTTCATTCTGTCTTGTCAGTGCAGCTTCACATCAGATCTGATCACTAAATAAATGACAAAACGGGAAATACAATAATTATTAAATGGAAAGGGAAGACATGTAATAAATGTGTGAGGAATGTTTAAAAAATACGTTACATTATTAGCATTTGCTGAGTAAACTCCAAGTGTGTTACAGATCAGGTAGCAACAGGGACAATCAACCCAATTCACATGGAATTGTTGGAAATGAGCAGGAAATACACAAAATACATCAATTTTAAAGATAAAAATGATTAGAATTAAACATATATATTATATGTATGGAACACATTAGTGGACACACATTTATTTTAGTATTAGGCTATGCATCTCGGGCATAAAAGCTTGTGCTAGACAATTTTATTAAGTGTTCATCTTGGGGCCCCAGGCGGTCGCCTACCTGTGCCTAATAGTAAGTCCGCTCCTGATTGTGATCTCATTCAGTCCAGACAATTCCGAAGACTAGATGCTCTTAACTCTTTACAGTGACCTCAACAAGTCACCTACGGTGTGCGTCAATACATTTTTAGTTCAATCTCTATATTTAGCAAGTATAGAGGATTGTGGACATGAAAACTCATTTTTAATGGAAGTTTAAGAAACCTCAGAACCAAACTTGTTGCCAGTTTGAGTAATTCCACATAATTTAATCATATGTGGCACTAAAGTCTTGTGATCACATCCATGGGTTTGGGGACTCCTGGTGGGGAGTTGCAGTATGTCAGAATGCTAAAACATTGTCATTTCTGACACCTTTTTTCTCAAGGTGTCAGCTGCACAGGTAGAAACTGTCTAAACAGAAATGTGACAAAAAAGTGTCTTCTGTATCAAGAAACACTGCAGTTATTCACAGACTTTAGCCTTTTCATCTTGAATTGAGTTTTTTGAAGTAAATCTCAAAGGTTGTGACGACGACTTCTGTGTGTCTTCTCTAGATGTTCAAGGCTGCCAGGATGGCAAGCTGTCGGCTGACAGGATTGCAGCTCTGCAGGAGAGAAAACGGGCCCTGGAGGCTCTTCTCAGCTCCAGAGTTGGAGAGCTCAAACAAGTCTGTTTGCAGGAAGCAGTGAGTAGCTTTCACTTCACATCCGAGAAAAATGTAGGTCAGTGTGCATGCAAATCTCTTTTCCCAGTTGTCCCAGTTGAATAAAAGACAGATAAGGGTAATGATTCGAATGTATTGCAGTTTAATCCCTGTGTTTTACTTTAACTATATATTCCTCCTGCTCTCTGTATGTGAGAATGGCAGAGAAAAGATGCAGATTTAAACCTTTTGAAAGCTTTATGACATACCGAGTGTAGCAAAAAAAGCTTCCTGACAGCCTGTCAGTGCATGCTAATTAAGTCGCAACTGCCTGATGCTTGTCTTTAACAGCAGTTTAGCACGTATCTGCATTTCTGCTGAATGCAGAGTGATTCATTCCATGTCTAATTTTGGATCCAGCAAAGGTTTTGTTGTCAGTCTAACTTTTCTACTGAGTTATTACCCTGAATTATTCTACATTAGCACCCAGCTTTATTTCTCAGATTTTATCCCAAAAGATGAAATTAGTCGGGAACATTATAGCCATCCCGTGTAATTGCCAGTGACTGATGAATGTCCCAATGCAGGAGCTAACTGGGAAGCTGCCACATGCTTTCCCTCTGGAGGCGGGAGAAACACCCCCAGTGGTGCAGCGTCGAGCTGGACTTGTGCCCAGCACCAAGGTGGAGGTAGGTCAAAATCTTTAAAAATCAACTGTGTTTACACAGCAGCAGTAGTTATGGTCTATATGTCTCGGCTGCAGGACGACTCCGCCCAGAGAAGGCAGATGAAGGCCATCTTCAGCGGCGCCTTGTACAGCAGACACACAGAGTCGGACAGGAATGGCCCCAACAGCAAAAGGACAGTGCATCGGGGGTGTCACACAGGTACACTCTGACCGTAGTCTGCATCAACGAGAAAAAACACCTACCGAGTGGTTTATGGTTGTTTTCAAATGATTAATCACAATGATGTCACTTTGTTTGAGGACACAGTGGTGTCGGAGAGTACGAGCTCCATGTCAGACTCAACATCCCACGACAACGGTGAGTCACCCTTATGGGTAGTGTCTCCTAAAAATCCTTCACTTTTGCTGGACACTGTATGAAGTCATGTGGAAGGGTGAAAGTCCCATTTTTAAGTTAAAGTTAAACTTTGTTTTTTGTTCTAAAACTAATGAAGGCATAAAAAAATAAAATAAAACTACCTAGGAAACAGAAGGAATTCTATTTTAGCATCAGTTGCAGCTAATATGCAGGTAAAAACCAACCCACAGTGACCAACAGGTGAACTGGAAATACGAAGGCTGCAAATTAAAATATCAAATACCAGCTATAACACAAATGGGTTCCAGAGAAAACTATTTGTTCTTCTCTTTAAATGTTCTCCTGTCTCATCTTTTGTTTAGTGTCTGTCAATAAGGAGGTTTTAAAGTTATTGAGGAAATGTTTTTTTTTTTTCTCATACACTACTTGTTTAAAGTTTAAACGAAATCTCCAGGTTTATATTGAAAATAATTTAGTGTGATGTCTTGTTATACTTTGGCTTGAAAGATTAATACAAACGAGAATATAGAGTTACAAAAAAGAAATCCTGGAATGAGTTTATAGACCAAAATGAGCTCCTAACATTAGACTCATTAGTAACCACCTTCTACAAGTTTACCAGCTGAAAACATTCACAGCAGAAGTGAAGTATTCTAAAGAAATTTCAAGTCTTCTGTAGACGTTCACATAAATGTGTTTGGAATTTCTTTGCTTGCAACTTTTTGCCTACTTCATCTGAAACCAGCTTAACAGGGGTCATTTTGGCAGAGCGGATGTTTTGTGTCTTAATATTTTTAAGATAAGTCTGACTCAACTACGCACTGACCAGAAGCAGCTGCTGCAGAATGGTTTGATAGCCGTGTTTGTTCAGAGTGAGTCTCGCTCTATTGGATCCAGCAAAACAGCCCCACACCATCACACTTCCACCTCTATGTCTGGTTGATTTCACCCACTTTTTTGACAGTTTTTTCAAACGTTCTTTGCGATAATTTTAAGATTTCATATTTTGATTAATTGATCCAGTCTTCAACAGTCTTTCATTTCCTGGTGCAGACAAACCTCTTTGTTTCATTCTGACATCGTAACGATGAGTTTCTTGCTGAAACTTGTCCTGTCAACCCCACAGCTCGAGGTCCTCTTCACTGACCTGCTTTTAAAGATCACAATTACAGTGTTCTTGAAGTAAAGCACCCATGATGCAGCTGTTCACTCTCAGAAACTTGCCCTCTAATTCAGTCGTGACTCTGAATCTTCCCGACTTCTTCCTGTCAGAGTTTCCCTCCCAGTTCCTGAGCGCCTTTTGAGGGTGTAGGAAACTGTACTCATCATCTATCAGTTGATCTTAAACCCTCCTGTGTGTCATAATAGTCTTGAGAAAATGTGAGGCTGTCTGACAGCTTAGCCCAAACTGGGTCATGCGACAGAGCAATGATTATTTGACTAAAAAAGAATAGAATCAAATCTTGATAATGATCTGGTCAAAGTCTGGCCTCAGCCTGATTGAAATGGTGCAATACTCCCTTTAGGGGGCTGCACATAAATGGATAAATGCTTAATAAAAGAAAGTCATGCAGAAAATGACAACTTCAAGTGAGCTATGGAGCTCCTGGGCTCCCATTTAGATGGAAAGTAAAATGTACCTTCTTGAACAGAGGATCATTTACACATCATTCTAGCTACAGTCACAATCAGCCCAATTAAAGTTAGTTCTGTCATTACAAATGGGCATTATCTATTTAAATGTCACAGGTTTCAGTCAACAGGCTCAAGTAAAGGTCATGTTTGTGTTTCTCCTCTCTAAAGAATCATCGCCCAGCGTGGCTGCTGACCAGCGCTCCCTGTCTCAACCACGGCTCACTGCGGGCAGCCCCGACCACCGAATCAGCAGGAAGCTGTCTCCAGTTGAGATCTACTACGAGATGAGGACTCGCCGCAACTCTGTGACCAGCTCTGTCAGGTACTCTAGTTATGGCGACTGCAACACATTTGAGCTGATCAAATGTTATTGAAAATGTCCTGTGCTGCTTTCTACAGCCCGACTCACTCGTTACCGAGAAGTGCTTCAAACGTCGAAGGCAGAAGCGTTCCAGCCACGCCTCTGCTGGCCCGAACGGCTCCCGTCAGTGTTCACGTCAGGTAATCTGTGATCCAGAACAGCTGTGCCTCCCTGGGATTTATTTAGCATGTGGTTTTAAATAGATTATCAATCACATTTTGACTAGAAGCATAATGTACAGACGTTCATTAGAGCTCTGTGTGTCACGTCATTATTAAGTATACTAATTTAGCTTTGCTTGTTCAAAAGCAAAATCCTCTCAAGTACAGTTGTGTGAACTGTCTGTTTATATTTGTACACAATAACATAACTGCAGTGAAACAATAAGAGATTAAGGATTTATTGCTCAGATTTAATCCTCATCCCATCCTCTGTTTCCTCCGGCAGGCTCTTTTTGTCTGAGCTCTCCTGGTTTTGTTCAGCCTCATCCTCATTGGTGGATCATGAACCTTAACTAAGTTAGACCTGTAGTTATTTACATGTTCCTGTGGTTCTGTTACGACTTTTACTTTGGTGAATAATACCTGTTACTGCTATTCTCTGGAGTTCCGAAGTGTTAGAAAAGGTTTCATAACTTTTTTTTTTTTTACATGGATGCATATTAGTGACTTTTTCTCTAATGTATTCGCGAATTTCTTCAAATGGCAGCTTCAAGTATTTCTTATTTTAGATACTTTAACTTACTTTGTCGGAAAGCTTTTATCCTAAATGACTTCCTACTTCCTGACAACGATCAAGTCTGAATTTGGCAAATATAAATTAATATTTCATGATCGACCACAGCTCAGTCAGGATTTACCAGAGGACAACCAAAAGCTCAGGCAGGTATTTTAAAACGGGATGAATTTAGAAAATGTTTCCCATTAAATTATTACTTATTTAATTATTGTGAAATTATAACATGCCAAAAAACAGGAAAAACAGAAAACTGGAAGTTTTTTAAAAGAAATCTTTGTTTTTAAAGGCCCACTCTGATGAAAATTGTGTTGTTTGTGTTTTTAACATGTTTTTGTAGCATTTTTCTCAAGATAGAACAGACATATTTAAAGAAAGTTGAGCTTTATATGGCATTTCTGAGTCCGTCTTTATTAAAATTGTGACAGATCAAGAGCAAACACATTGGAAAGAGCTTGTAGGTGAGACAAATCCTACATCGACAAGCTAAGAGTTCACTGCTACGCTCCATTCTGATCTACTAGCTCTGTGTACATCTTCGTTTTTTCTCGTCAGACCTGCATCTGGCTCAAAATTGCTTCAATATTGCTCAACATTTTTGTTGCACCGGTAATGCTATGTTAGGGTTGTTAGGGGCTGAAGCTAGCAGGCGAGAGAGACTAAATAAAGGGATGATGGGAAGTAAGGAACTTGCTTACTTTGCACCCATAGTCCCACCCACAACTCTGAGCTCAATTTCTAATGAACTTCTACTCCTCTGTATATTCTAGAAAATGATAAAGTTTTGAATTTTGGCTGAAAATACTCATAATTAAAAGAACACTGGGAACGCTTTTAAAATAACTCATAAGATGATTGGAATGGAACCTCATAAAGAATTGTTTAGGTTCATTTCATTCTCTATTCTGGATCCTGCTAAACATTTCTGCTCCTTTCTTCCTCAGGTCAGATGCATCAGGCGGTAATGGCTTAAAGCAGTGGTCCGGCAGCCTGGATGTGCCATACATGATTCCACTGGCTCAGGAAGGCTCGCCGTCCGATCGCCGCAGCTGCCCGTACAGCTCCCGAGCAAGGCGCAGCAACAGCTCTGAGGCTCTGCTGGACAGATCCAGCCTCCCAGACGACCCTCCGCCCAGGAACGGCATGCCGCACAGGGGCGGACCCTACAAGAGCTCGGAGACCCTGACGGACGGAAAACTTCGCCACATTCACCTGGGTAGCCCGGAGAGACACGCCGACAGCTCGGCAGATAAGGTTACAATGCGGCTGTCGGTGGGCGGCAGAGGGGCCAGCGGAGGCTACAATGAGCTTCTTATGGATTACATATGGGGCAAACAGCAGAGGATGCAGCATCACCTGTACCAATCCACGGGCAGAATCTGGCAGGACATGTCCTCCCCTCGCTCCTCCACTGCAGCGGTGCCTTCTCACGCTAACGGATTTTCCCATTCCCAGGTGCATCTCCCCAGTGCTGTGCCTCCGTACAGCCCAATGGTCCTCAGGGGGTCAGAGGCGGAGCTACGCAGGGTCAAAGTCACTAGAACCAAATCTTGCGGACCTTTTATCCCTTTGCAACAACACGGCCAGGATGGCATCCTGCTCTCAGCTTATGAGCCCCCCCTCCCTGCCACCGGGGCCTCTATGTCCTCCGTCCCGAACCCTCACCCTTACCAGACCGAGCTGTCTGGGCCGTCTTTTAGTCGTAGGAATCCACAGTTTTCTCTTCAAACTCCAGAAGATTCAACAAGAAGTCTGCATAAAGCTCTGGCTCTGGAAGGACTCAGGGACTGGTACCTTAGGAATGCTCTCGGCTACCCCTCTGCCACCTCCAAGGGGCACGAAGCAGGCGTCTCCCGCCTCTCACACCCTCACCCTCTTGTGCACCAGGCGCATTCCCTTCAAGGCGAACCGGCTAACCTCCAAAAGGCGCAGATACCCCAGTCAGCCAGCTTCCACGGTCATCCACTGCATGGACGGTGAGTGTTTCACATCATTATATGACTTGCATGAGAAGAAGGTCTCAAAGAGCAACTCCGTTACTGCATTATTACATCAAAGGCTTTGAATTTTTGCAGTCATTTTTTCCTGGTTTTGCTCTTTTGCCTAAAAGCATCAAAAATTTAGAGGATTCCGCATTATGTATGTAAATAATACTGGATTCCTCATGAAAATGATATTCACATGTCTCAGCATTACCATTTTCTTGGTGGTAAATTACAGAAAACTAAAGCAGGCACAGAAGATTGAACACTTCCTTCATGTTCTTTAACCGCTTTAGCGAGCAGTTGTTAGAAATGCCTGCAGCCCCCGATAGTTTAAAAATGCACCAGTGGCAAATTGTCAATGTATTTTACTTCTTAAGTTTTATTTGGAGCTCTGACGGCTTTCTGAGCAGAGCGCACAGCGTGAAGAAAGTCTCAGAATCCCACATGTGCTGTTCTGCACACAAATACTATTCATGTTCACCAATAGAAATGAAAAAACACATTAGCTTTGAGAGTTTGTTAAAAAGACATCAAAAGTGATCAGATTTGAATCTGTGTATCATTTGGTCATTCGTTTTTCAAATTAAAATCAACAATGAAAAAACAAAAATTATTTTTTTTTAATAACCAGTTTATAAACCAACATGAAAAATGGATCATAGATCATTTTTTGTTCATTTTTTTATTTTATTGATGAAATAGACAATGGATTAAACGGATAAAGGCATGTTCAGATTCAATGAATCATTCATTCCTTTATTTTTCCAATTAAAATAAAAAAAAAAACATTTTTTTGTTTTGATTTTAATTCAATAAATTATTGTTTATTTCTTTTTTTAAATTTATCTTTGAAAACTGCCATCACAGCATTGTCCTGGATATGCTCTACAGAGAACCTTCTTCTCTTCTTGCCTCTGGGAGTTCCAGTCATTTTTCCTTTATAACCCACACCCATCTTCTTTTGATCTATTTTAAGTGTCCCCTGTGTGTGTTTTTATCATGATTATGCTGTTTTTAGCCTTACTCCAAAAACCTTTCTAGGAGATTATTTCTCCAGAGCGTGAGGAGTTCAATAGAAATAGAAATTTGCCTCTGAGTTGTGAGCAGGACTATTGGCAACCCCGCCGCTCTTCCCCTCCCCATTGAGGAGCAGAGCAATAAGCTTGTGGCCCGCCTAGCATATTTTCTATAGAATTAAATAGAAGCTTTATTGTCTCTTGCCTTCATACTGTGTATTGCAGACTAAGTGAAATAGCATTTCCTGGGACCATGAGAGTGAGAATTAAACACAATAATATTAGAGGCTAAAATTGTAGCAAAATGCCAACAAATAAGAGAATAAAACAGCATTAAAAGGTGCAAAAAAGGAGCAACCCCACTCACCCTAACTCCTCTAACCCCCAAACTGCTTTCCAATCTTACTTCATACACCCTCAAATGATTGCACTATGTTATCTGCAGCCAGTGAACAAGTCCAAACATGATGCCTGGTTTCAAAGGGAACCAAAGATAGACATTGGTCCAGATTGAGCTGATTAGTAATCTAACAGTAAGAGTGTTTTTTTTCACAAACACGCTCTTTTTTTACACTGCATTTTTTTTTTGTCAGCTCCCGATTCACAACAATTTGATTAAATAAATACTCAGAAATGTATTTTGAGCTGAATTTTATTTATACATGTCTTCCATCTTCAGAAAAGTACCACTAGATCATGTTTAAAACACTTTTTTATTTTTTTTAATAAAATCTTATTAGGAAGATTGAAGGCTAGTCTGGGATTTCCCATAAATATCATTGGATAATGTTGATGAGTAAAATGCAGAAATGTTTTTTGATGTCAACTGAAGGTTTCACATCAGAGTTTTGCCACAGGAGGGCTCTGCTAGGATTCAAAGAAGTTCAAAGTAAAACATTTCCTGGATTTATTTTAGCTTTTCTTCTTGTGACTTCAAGTCTGAATTCCGTCACCACTCACTATTGCCACTATAAAGTGCATTCACCATTTTGCTGTGCTGTCTGAATCTACAATTCCTAAATCCAGTGCCCTTGAAATTTCCCAGAAGTCTTGAGTTGAGTTAGAACAATTTTTGTGAAAAAATGTGTTTAAATGTAATTTTTTAATAAGCCATCGACATTTTTATCATCAGAACACAATTGATTCATAATTCGACATTTTAAAATGTCTAATTGATTAGATGTTCTCTTTGTGAAATTAGTGACGTCATATCCGCCGTTTAAAAAAAAGTATGGTAAGAAAAATAGAGAATAGTTTTTTGTGGTGAAGGGTTTTTAAGTCTGTCCAAAAACCTTTGCAGTCATACTCTTTAAAATAACATATTTTTTGGCTTTAGTATATGTCTACTAATTTTGATGAGCTAACACATAAATGCTGTAAAATTGTATGTTTCTTTTAAATACTGCATCTCTCTAAGCAAAGTGTTTCTTGTAAAGCCTACATTGCTAAACTAATATGTGTCTCCTCAACAGGTCAGTGGAGTTTTCTCTCTATCAGGAGACTCCAGATCCACAAATGCAAGCTGCGACCCCAAAGGAGCCGAGCGCAGACCCTGGCACGCTGGTCTGAAGCAGCAGAATCCAGACGAAAAAAAATCCAACCCCTTTTTAACAGTGTTTCGAGCAAAAACACCGTGGCCTCATGTAGACCTGCATCCTGGCACAAACACTCGAGCTGATACGATGTGACCTCAACTGCAAACAGACCTCAGCAGAAGGAAACCAGATCACCCGGCAGACTGTTTCCTGTGATGCAGATGAATCTTTAAATCCAGTGTTTTCATGTGGATGCTGACTGAGCGACAGCATCTATTACCAGTGTGGTTATGCTTCGTATATAGATACCTATATTCCAACAAAGAGCAAGATCCCTCCTAATAATGCTGAAATATCTACTAAGATATACTTTTCTACTGAATATATACAAGAAGTCTAAATAAATATTTTGTATAGACTGAAATATGAGAAACAGTTATATCAAAGAGGTAATATATTGCTCATAAGCGTGTGGTATTCCATCATTGAATGTGTTTGCTCTAAACTCAGTGCTCATCTCAACGTCTCGTTTTCCTCACCATAAAATCCAGCAGGCCGCTGACTGTAGCGCAGAGATGTTCGGACAGGAGTGCCTCAGCGTTTTCATGTCGAGACCGAACTTTAACTGTTAAGTGCTAGCATTGGGCTTCACGATGTCACTCAATTAGGGTATTTGGAATGATGTCATACTGTTATTTTAGTTCCACGTTCAGCGGAGTGCCGAGGGATCGATGTAGCGTTCTCCGTGCAGATTGAAGAGTTCCGGTGCGAGAAAACCTTAGGAATGTAGCTGTGTGGCAGCTTCACATGACTGTACAACAACAAATGGATAGGTGTGTCTTGTAGAGCACTTTATGAACATCCTAAGCCTTAATTCCCTATGACATTGTCCCCACCTGACAAGAGAAGGGTTTTAGACAGGGTTTATAATGGGGCAAATTTGATTTTTTTTTTTTTTTCTCAGCGTCTGCTGAAGTGTTGGCTTGTAAATAGTATGGATTGTTCTGGTGAGTTTTAAACTTTTCTTTCAATGCTAACAAAGTCGTTATTCAAACTAACTACATATCTCTGTATCAACCGTTTCACCCCAACTGAGCACCACAAGCTGATGTGAAGAGAACAGAACCTCTGCAGTGTTGAGTGATGGTGTGAGCAGGTCTCAGACCAGTACGTGTTGTTAAAAATTAGTTTAGTTTTAATGATTTGCTTGATTTTTTTTTTTTTGTTTCACCATTTTTACAATCAGTCTCAGTAGCATTATGAAAAAAACAAGACAAAGAAGAAAAAGAAAGTCCTTGTTTTTGTAATACCATATTTTTTAGGTCTTATTTTTTGGCATTTTTATATTCAGACTGGTTTGAATGTAATAATTTATACATGTTTTTTAACATTACCTGTGTTCAGTTTGATGTGTTCATGTTTTATTTGTCTGTTTTCAGCTCAGCAGAGCTCCTGTCAGCTTGTTATAATCTGAAATCAAAGACCAAACTGCTGTGCACTTGGGGTTAGAAAGATATTTTTCATACTACGTACTCTGTAAGTTTAAAATAAAGGATATAAATTTAGCTCTAATGCAAATGTATTCAAACTATATTTATGAACTTATAACATTTTGTAGCCATCTACTGTAGCTCTTTACTGTCATTGCAGGATCTGCAGATGTACGTTTAGATGTGTGACGTGTTCTTTGATTACCTTTAAAAAAAAAAATTCAAGTGCAGCTGTTTTCTATTTTCTTTGTTTCCTTATATTCAGGCTGTTGAGCATCAACAGAGCTGCCATCTACTGTATGTATGCGATTGTGCATTAATTCTACTAAATAAAGTTTCATGTTGAAAGAAACGGTTCATTTTGGACTTCAAATAACAAATATTGTAATTTTATTATTAAAATTATTATTATTTTATTTCTTAAAACTAAAAATCAAATTTATGAGTTGCGGGGCTTAAAAGAATAAATTTAATTCCATTCAAAGTCGGTCTAATAATTCTCAGAGGACAATTAGAGCATAAAAATATAAACAATTCATATGAAAATGTATTTTCTGTTGTCTTCTCAAATATTAATGATTTGCAAACTGCATTTTTATTATGTAATTTAAATTATTAAAACACCATTTCAACTTACTCTTTTTAATTGCATTTTAAAACAGTTAAAAAAGGAGAATTCAATTGGTTATTGTTAATTTTCAAATAATATTGAAAAAAAAAAACGGTCCCCCAGCTAAATAGCTTCTAACATTAAGGGTCATCTGGGATTTTGTATATTAAAAATGCAAATCTAAATGCAATATGTCTGTCCTTTCATCCATTCCTGCAAATAAACCCCTTCAGAGTCAGCAATCAGGCTCTTTAAATTCGGCCTTTGAGATGCAATTGCGGAACGTAACCAGCAGATGTCGCCCTTGTCACTTCTTGATTCCTTTCATTGACTCTGCGTCAATTGAGGTTTATTTGGTTCTTTAAATGTAGCATTTTTACTCATTTTAAAGAATAATTACCCTACATTAAAAAAACAAGAGAGAGAGAAAATATCACATAAATCATAATCCATCTAAAAAACAACCAAGGATATAATTTACACAGAAACAAAATTTTATGGCAAACATGAACGCAAAATACTTAACCAAATACATATATGCACATTTATAAACACACTTACATATATAGAAGGCAATGACACTTTGACACATGAGCAGGCTTGGTGGGAACAAGACCTGCAATTTGATCAGAGGTCGACCGCTCCCCATATATATACACAAACAAACACATGCACAACACATAAATACATACATGTTTATTAATACATAATTACATTTCACTAGTATTAACCAATTATTTGACTTTTTAACAGTATTAACACATTTTAATTTTACACTTGTTCTTTTTCACTTGATTTTAACACAAAATCCCTCTCAAATTATATTTATTCCTTTCTTCTTTTGAAAAGATAACCACACTTTAAAAAGCAAAAACTACTTTTAAAAGCACAAAACAATTATTCCAACATTCTTGAATGCACAAAATCACACAATTTATTTTTTTTTAACTTTTTAAATTAATAGATTCACAAAAAATAATAACTTTATTTCCATCCATCCATCTTCTTGTCCGCTTCCTCCCTTTTGGGGTCGCGGGGTGCCGGAGCCTAACCCGGCTACTGAAGGGCGAAGGCGGGGTACACCCTGGACAGGTCGCCAGTCTGTCTCAGGGCCTCAATCACACACCCATCCACTCTCACATTCACACCTAGAGGCAATTTAGAGTCACCAATGAACCTATGAAGCATGTTTTTGGACGGTGGGAGGAAGCCGGAGTCCCCGGTGAAAACCCACGCATGCACGGGGAGAACATGCAAACTCCACACAGAAAGGTCCCAGCCGGGATTCGAACCGGGGCCTTCTCGCTGTGAGGCAAGAGCGCTAACCACTGCGCCACCGTGCAGCCCATAACTTTATTTGATACTCTAATTGTTCTTTTTTTAAGCTTTATTATTAGATCAATATTTGTTTTGTATTTTTTCTCCAAAATGTCATCACAAAACTTGAAGTTTGTTAGAATTATTGTTAAATCAGCCCAGTCTCAGTAAAATGCGTACATATGCCACATATGCACGCAAAAACCGTGTTTGGCGTATATTATACACGGTATTTCAGAGTGCAAAGTCGTGGCATATGTACGCATTTTAACTGCGAGTGTGTTGGTTAAATACAGAGATTCTGTCAAAGGGACTCACTGGGTTAAAATTCAAGCATCATATGCAAATATTAACATTAACATAATACTGAAATAATTATAATGTATGATCATTTCAGTGTCTTATATGGGGTGCTGTTAACTATCCACAGTCAAATATTAACAGCAATATTTTTTGTTATTTAGACTGTTTTAGAAGAGAAGACTTGTTTCATTTTTCAAGTACACATTTCAAACAGAAATGTTTTACCTTTTAATTAATTTGTTTATAAATGTTACAATTTTAATATATTTTTTTATATAAAATATTGTTTTAGTTTGTAGACTAAGTATTTAATTTATAAATAATTAATAAAATTAATTGCAAATAAATAAAATAATAAATACAAATAAATAACTAAAAATAATGTATATTGATTCCCATTTAGTTAGCATTTAGGCTAAGCTTCGTTACAAAATGTTTATTTGTTAAATAAATATTAAAGTCCAAAATAAATATTTAAATTTGAGCTTGCAATAAGCAGAAGTGGACTACCAAAATAAAAGCCACTCAACTGCGATGCAAACTTGAGATTTAGCGGCTCCCAGTGGTCATTTCAGGAATGACAGGGCTCGGCTCTGCCTTCAAAGTAGTCGTGTGGAGGAGGAGTGGCGTCGTTCTGCTTTTATCTGTTGCCATAGTTTGTGCTTTTTCTCGGTCTGTCGTGTTCGAGCGAGGCTGCTGCGGGTGTCATCGCGGTGGGGTAAGCAAAACTCACTTAAAACGTTCAATTTTAAACAGTGGCTGCTCATTTAGGAGATATGATACATGCTGACGTTAGGTTAAGGATAAAGTGAACTTAGTTTTTACGAAAGGACAAAGAAAAATGTTTAAAAGGTGTTTAAATCTCTTATTTATTGTCATGTGGTTTGATTAGGATTTTTTCCTCATAATTTTTTTCCCACGAAGAATCTGTTTATTCGTGTAGCCCATTTTATGTTACAAATATTTTAATTATCAAGAAAAATGTAGAAATTGTGTCTTTATTCTTTCATTGGTTGATTTGTCTAATATACTAAAAATGTCCAAACAAAAATGATGGCAAATAATAGTTACGTAACTCTTTATGGATGGAGCCATTAAATAAAGCTTTACTTTTTATGATTTGTTTATGATAAAGCTTGTGGTAAACATTTTAAACATTTTTGGCTGAAATAAAATATATATTTATATTTTAAAAGGTAATTCTAACTTTCATTAATCACTTCAAAATACTTTGAGTAAAAATGTTGGAGATAAATAAGAACATTAAATTACATAAGATTGATTTTAGCATAATTATTTATCTGTAAAATTATAGTCGAACAAATCTTGCACCACTTTAACACAATTACCAGGCATCCTCATCTGTGTAAAGATATTTTATAAAGTTATTTGATCATTTTTCTAACTTTTGAGGCAAATCAAGATATATAAATATTTAGGTTCAAGTTTTAAGAACGTTTTGGATTTGACACCATAGTGAACTTCTGGTTAATGTTTGAAACAGCAGCTCACACAAACTGCCAACTGTGTCTGCAGCGGGGCCTCTGTGAGCAGCTATTTATGTTGACATGCCATTACCTTTTCCAAAAATAAGCCCACGGATCCCTGCTCCTTTTAGAATGTCATTGCAAACAACCTGTAGCAATGGACATAAACCAATAGCAGGAGAGTCATTTCATTCCTGTTGTAATCGGGGAAATGCATTCAAATACAGTAAAATGAAAGAAAATATTTAAAATATTTATTGTAGCTTTTTCCTTTTATGGTGTTCTGCCTCAGCGGCTCTCCAGCACAAACATGGCATCTTCCTACGCTGCTGTCATCGCAGGGCTTCTGACAACAAATTTATCAAACCCACCCATCAACCCCCAATACGCAGAAAAACCCCAGATTTCTAAACCCAAAAAGCTCAACTGCCCTCCAGCTTCCCAGGATCCTCCTGGTCCACCTCAGTCTGCGGTTTGCTTTGAAGAGCCACAGGAGAATCCTGCAGACTACGGCATCGGTAGGCACACAGAAGTAAAACTTTCAAAATAAAGTATAAAGGTTAATATCTTCCTTTTCTCAATAACATTCCAGGCGGCTATTACCCTGTAGAGATTGGGGAAGTTTTTGCCAACCGTTACCAAGTGCAGCAAAAGTTGGGATGGGGCCACTTTTCTACTGTATGGCTCTGCTGGGATGTAATGTAAGTAAATCTTTGAAGTTGTCAACACAGCATATCTGAAAAGGGAACTTATAAACAGGATGGGAACTGAAGGCCATTAATTGTCTGCATGCAGGACGAAGGGTTTTGTGGCTCTGAAGGTGGTGAAGAGCGCTCCAACGTTCACAGAGACCGCACTGGACGAGATCGAACTCCTGAAATGTGTCAGTGTGGAGCTAAGGCCTGTTTTCTCTGAAATGATCTACAGAATTAAGTGATCCATATGTGTATTCCAATCTAAAGAGTGTGATTATTTGTGTTATAGTCTCACAGATCTCTTTAGTTTAAATTCAATAAGTCATGATAAAAAAAACTTTTGTTTACTTTTTAATAGTTTGTGATACCCAAAGTAACTGCAGGAATTTTATTTTCAAAATCAAGGGGTCAAATCAGGATTTTTAAAGTGATTAAAAAAACAGAATGTAAATTGGAAAAACAAAAATGAAAATTTTAAACTGTTTAAAACTCAAAGTACACTTTGTAAAATTCAAAGAAATTCAGAAAAAACTAAATTGGAAATTTTAAAAAACATATTTTAAACTTTAAATAAATATAGAAAAGTTTAAAAAAAATTAAATTTGAAATTTGTATTACATTAAATGATAAGCAGAAATTGTTGCCAATTGAAAAATATCCTTTTTTTGCAACAGCATTTTTTTTCTCATCTTTCTCACTCTTTGCTTTCAGCTATTATTTAAAGATTCAATTCAGACTTTTTGGTTTTGTTACTTGGGGGTGGAGCTTTGAGCCTATTGGCTACCACAACATGGTTTTCATTGGGTGAAATGGTGATGTCGTCTCTGCTCTAGTGTCTACTGTTGGTCCAGCCTGTGTTTGATATCTGCACAGTAGTGATTATGCTTTCCTAAAGTTTGGTACATTGGGTGAGTGATGTCACAGACAGCAGACGCCATTTTGGAACAAAAATGACAATATCATAACCTCTATCATTTGATGTCAACCATGTTACGTAAAATTACGCTCGATACCAAAGGCAAAAATTCGGACTTAAATCTGTAAAATGAGAGACGAAAAAACAAAAGTTGTTCATACAAAACAGCAGCTGTTACTGGGGGGGTTTGATGCGGAAATTTAGGTTTCAACCCAGAACCAAGTTACTACCGGCAAAATCGATACCGATTATTCTTTCTTTAAATGTTGTATTACAGAACAATTTCGGAAATACACTTTTTTGTTAACTAAGTGCTTAAAAAACCACAGAACTGAAACTTTCTGCAAATAAAAATGTTTACTCGCCAATTACAGTCTTTTGTACTGAACATACATTAAATATAGAATACATATATTAAAACAGCATAATACAATTATATTAATAAGGCAGCAACTAGTGCAACATTAATAAACAAGCAAAAATATAAGTATAACAGCACCACAAACATTAATAAAGTAATAAAATATTAAAGTCCCCAGTGAAAAAGGAAAAAAATATAAACAACACAATAAAAAATCTTGCCGTTGCATGCAAATGTGTGGCTCTTTAATGACTTCACTCTCAGATGAACCAGGGAGGGAGAAGCTAGGCGTGAGGAGGGGGGGTGCACTGTTTACACCAAAACACAACTTAGATCACGGGCCAAACAGGATAAATATTTATAAAAAAAAACTAAAACTAAATTTTTAACATAACTATGAATAATAAAAATGAAGGAATATTATTCCAGATTATATCAAGATAAGCTTTAAAGAACTTTCAATGTTTTACTCTCCGTAAAAACATATTTTGTCAAAATTATACAAGTTAGAAATAAACATGGATAACACCGGGCCATGAATAACAGTTAAGTTATCTGTAGGGCCGATAGAGTTGCCTGGCGGGCCGGATTAGGCCCTCAGGTCTTGACTTTGACACTGGTTTACACCGACAGACAACGTTGCCAGATTGGGCAGTTTTATACACAAATTGGGCTGTTTTTTTTCCCAGTTTGGCAACACGTCAGACAGTTTTAGGTTTATAATTTTTTTTTTCCTTCAAGTTTCCTATATATCTTTTTGTAATTTCAACAATTATTTAACATTTATAATGTGTAGTGTTTACCTTTCCTGCTTCTCTAGTCCTGACCGTGAATGGGGCAAACAGGGGAGTCGCTTCACCTCCTTGGGCGAGGTCATCCTCGTGGTTAAACCCTTCGTAATCTACGGTTCCACAGCAGCAAAAGGAACAGACTCAGATGCTCACTGTCCTTCATATAGGGTTGATGTCCACCGTTCATTCTTCCTTTCTTTTCTTTTTTCTTCAAGATTATCCTGATTTGATCCCATAGAGATCCATCAAATCATAATTTATAGCTGAAACATTGTAGTTATTGTTATATTCTTTGTTCATGTCGTGATGTTCTCTGTATGTAACCTTTAGGTGAGGGACAGTGACCCCAAAGATTCAAACCGTGACAGAGTTGTGCGCCTCTTGGATGATTTCAGGATCACTGGATCGACGGGAGAGCGTTTCCTTTTCACACATAATCCACCTTTACTGCAGCTAAACAATCAAACTCCAGAAAACTATCAACTCTGTGAAATGATTTCCTTAACTGCTCCCAGATGTGTGCATGGTTCTGGAGGTTCTGGGGGACCAGCTGCTGCGATGGATCGTCAGATCAAACTACACCGGCCTCCCTCTGCCCTGCGTCAAGAGCATCCTCCGACAGGTGTCGTTCAACTTTATGCATCATCTATATCACACTATGTCACTGATGCAACACATGTTTCCTCACAGGTTTTGCAGGGTTTAGACTACTTGCACACAAAATGCAAGATTATCCACACAGATATCAAGCCAGAAAACATTCTTTTAAGAGTCGATGATGCTTTTATTCACAAGCTGGCAGCCAATGCCCAGTTGTGTCAGCTGCCAGTGTCTTCTTCTCACACCAATTTAGGTTAGTAAATATGAGAATTAACTGTTATGTCAACATAATCGCTTATATTCACAATTAAGAGCTATTATTCTTTTCACTTTTTGCCAGTGGAAAAACCGTCCAGAAAAAAGCAGGTGTGTAACCTAAAATCTGCGTGTCTTGTTTTTTTATCAAGATGTTTCTTTAAATGCTATAAAATGAGCTTTTCTGCTATTTTATCTAAGAGTTTTTTCAACTTAGTGGGGAAGCTGTCAGGGGTTTTCCATGGTTTTGGAGAATGGGTAAGATAAATTTTTGTTTTTTGCTCTCATGCAGACCGCTTTAGTGCTGCTTTGCCACATCTGCAGGTCAGAGCATGGCGTGCTAGATTAAACCAGGCTGCAAAATACCGGTGAGTGATGTGTTGGTCACCTAACATATTAACAAATGATCCCGTAACATTTCTGTTAGTAGATTTTGATGAAAATAATGCAGCTGGGCTGTGATTTGTGCAGCTTCAGTACATTGTTTCTTCTTTAGTTGTAGGAGTGGCTTTGTTGTATTCATGTTGGATTTATGGTGCAGTTTCTTTTGGAGTAAAAGAACAGTGAGGACAGAATGACATTTCTGCATTTGGAATGTGGACAGGAGAAAAATAGCAACCAACAAATCCATAACTGAAGTTTTAAGGTGAAACTTTTTTAGTTTTTGAGTCAAAATATTTGTATTCAAAATGAAATATTCTATGTCGACTTCACTTTAGAATTTAGTCTGGTTTTAGTTAGAAATTCTACATTAAATACATCATTCAAAAGATACTATATCAGTGATTTGAGGTAAAACCGGCCTGTTTAGTGTTTGTCCTGCTCGTATAACTCCTGTGTAATTATTAAGACTGAAACTACACACTGATGCTTTTACTTTGAAAATCTTTGTTTTCTTGTCAAAAAATAAGAAAAAAAGGGTTTTCCCAGAAAGAAATTTCCCAGAAGACAACAGTGTGCGTGCTCACTTCATTTAATTAAACCACAATGCATTGCGGTCGAGCAATTTTTGCAAAAATTGTGTTTAAATGTAATTTTCTAATAAGCCATCAACGTTTTTATCATCAGAACACAATGGAGTCACAAATAGACATCGTAAAATATTACTGTTGATTAGATTTTTATTGTGTGAAATCAGTGACATCATACTTGCCGTTCAAAAAAAAAAAGAAAGTAGTGAGCATGGTGCCCGAATTGCTTATATAATCCAGGGCATTAGACAGTCCTGCACTATATAGTTTTTTGGCACTTAAAACTACTATTCAGACACAGCCTATGTCCTAGAAGACCACACATCATCATTATCCTCTTAATTTATTAAAGCACATTAAACAAAGTGCTGTACATTAAAACTAAATGTAATAATAACTGTTGTTAATAAGTAAGTGAATACAATCATGATTAAAAAATTGTGGGTTAAACACAAAACAAACAATAAAAACTTGAAGTGTGAAATAACAGAGCTAAAAAATTAATCTTAAATTGAGTTTCAAAAATAGATAATGAAAACACTTGACACAGTGTTTTGGGGGCTAAAAATTGCATAATCATAATTAAAGCAACACTTTGAAAATTGATCAAAAGAGGATCAGACTGAGACTTTAATGATTCCAGGAACTTTTACTGTCATACCAGCTCACCTTAGGATTCTTGTGGTACAAAATTAAGACTCTAATCCTAATTTAATGTTGCAAAAAACAGCCAAATAAACAAATGCATGAAAGATTAGATCAAATAAAGCCTTGGCTGTGCTTGACTGTGTGCATGTTTGTGCATTCCTAGTTGCATTGAATGTGTGGAATTAAAGTGGAGAGCAGGTTTCCTCACAGAAACATTTCTTTGTATCTGGTTTTTGTCAGCCCGCTAAAGATGTTTAGGTTATCACAACTGTTTGTTTCTCTGTGACACATCACTCCGTCATGACTAACAGCTAATGTGTTAAACCAAGAGGTGGAAAAGTCTAAATAAGGTTTTTGTTTGCAGTGTCCTAAAAAAGCGTCAGATTTATAAATACAGCTCAGAGCTGCTTTCACCTGCATGATTTGCTGCATGTTGAAGACAAGCACACAGAGAGAGATATACTTAAACTCCTCTTGTTCAGTGTTTACAAATGATCCCTCCCTCCAGCCCGGTAAGGTATACAGGAATTCAGACAGGCGGTCGGCGGGTAAAAGCAGAAAATGTCGAAGCTCAAAGACTCCGTCCGATCACACATCTGTTTCTGATGCTGCATCGAGCGCGCACAGCTCCACCTGTCAGTCAAAGCTCACAGGTAACAACATGAAGACGAGGAGGCAAACATTACTGTTTGAAGAAGGACTGGACTGTGAACCACAAAGACACAGAGACTGCTCATCGACCAGCCACTGCACAGATGCTGCAGCCTCTGACTGCAGATTCCAGGAGTTACATCCCACTCCTCTGCCTTCACAGAACCCAGCTGAAGGTCAGTCCTTCTTTGAGTGGAGGAGCCACTTTATCTTCTGTGAAATAAAAGAAATACTTTTTTTAAAATGAAATTTAATCAATATTACAGCAATGATCTTCAAAGGAAAAATGCATATCAAAAACACTTTTTAATAGTATTTGTTTTGGTTGCAAATTCAAAAAGTTGAATTGTTTTATTTTTGTATATTTCTATCTCAGATAGTGAAAGATGACGAAAAAAGATTCCTTATAAAAAAGCTCATATATTCAAACATATACTTACAACAAAAGTGCAAGACTGATACAACATAAGGCAATTAATACAAACTATGCATAAAAAATATATAAATTCTAGACTAGCGAAACAATTAAACAAACACAAATTTAAAAAAGTCAAAAGCGTGGATATATTTTCAAATGTTGAAATAAAATGTTTAATTTGGGGAACAAAATGTAAATTTGTAAAATAAGAGTAACGCAAGTGATGCTAAACAGTGTCAAAAACACAAAAAAACTATTGGTAAAGCATTATTTTTTAAATTGCTGAAAAATGTCTTTAGTTGGAAGCTGAAATTCACCAAATCAAACACTAGACATGTAGGTCAGAGAAGGAATCAAGATGAACAACTTCACTGAAGTCTAAGCAAATTCTTAACTTTTTTTTGGTTAAAGAAAAAACAAACATGTTTTTTTGCTTTGTCTTTTTCATTGTTGCTTAGACTAAAATGTTTCCTGAAACATAAAAAGGCAGAGATTGTAAATGCCAAAATTTTGAGAATTAATGCTATTACTGTTTATTTTTTATTTTTTTTATTCCATTTTATAAAGTTAGACATGTTGCTAAAGTTTTGTACTCCTAATAATAAATGTGGGCTTCTGTAAAAATGTCTTCCTCCCGTTTTTCTCCCTTTGGCATGAATATAAAGTATCTGATTGGCTGGTCCAAGCAGTGCACTGATTGGGTGACAGTGAAAGGCGGCTGATTGGTTGATTTGTTGGGAAGCGAAAGAATTGTAACTTGGGTATTGTCATTGTAGATCAATGAACATGCTTTTTTAAAGATGTATATTTTTTTACAGATGCACAAATGTTAAGTTACATGTACACAACTTTTTTATAGGTGGACAAAACTTTAGCAACAAATTTAACTTTATAGGAGCTTTGTTTTACGCTACATTTTACATGTATTATTGATAGTGTTTATTTGATTGATTAATACAAATCAAATTAATACAACCAAATAGAAAGCAATCTTTTACAAATAAATACAAGTAAATCTAATTCTTTCACATACGGGTTTTGTAATCATTTATACATTTATATTTTAGATGTTTTTTAAAGTGCAAAAAAGAACTTAATTTTAAGTTCTCACTCAATTCATTCTATATTTTCACACCAAGAATTGAGACATGTCTAGCCTTGGTTTGAATTTTAACCTGTTAAAAGTAAAGAAGACCTGACTGATGTTTTTACAGTCACTTTTTATGTACACATCTTTACTTTCTAAATCAATATATGAACTCTATAAGGTAAACCACCACTAACTACTGTGAATGTATGTGTTTCAGATATGAAGGATCCAGAATTAGATTTACTGAATCCTGAGAATGCAGATAAAATTCTGATCAAGGTTGCTGACCTGGGCAATGCCTGCTGGGTGGTGAGTCATTTTCAAGTTCAGTTCAGTTTATTTATGAACCTCACGTTCACAGCTCAAAGTGCTGCAGCATCAAAGAGCTCCAAAATGATAACACCTCTTCCTAAAAAACATCAAGAAATAATAAAAATAATTTCTTTTGTTCTTAAAATTCTACATTCAGCACGTTTTCTTTGTGATATTACACTGTTAATGTTTTTTTGTGTGTATTTTGAGCTTGTGCACACATATGTCACATACATTCCAACACTTTTATGTCGGTAATGCACTTTTATTTTACATATACATTATTTTTCCTCTGGAAAAGGGAGTGGGATGAAGGAAATTATGAAAAGTTAGAAAAAATTGTCCAAATACAGTTTTCCATAAATGATGTGTAAAAAAAACTAGAAAATAAATCAAAATACACTCAAACTACATTCATGTAAATGTTTAACAGCAGCTCCCAGAATTTGGGCATGAAGATGCTCGGTTCTGTCCTCAAGCCTCAGATAAATTCAGATTATTTCTTGGCTGCAGCACAAACACTTCACTGAAGACATTCAAACATGTCAGTACCGCTCAGTAGAGGTCCTGATTGGGGCGCACTACGACACGCCAGCCGACATCTGGAGCACCGCCTGCATGGTGAGCCGAGTTCCTGCGTTTAACTCCCTCGTAAGCAGCATGTTGTGATCTCAGCTTCTCTATCTCGTTCAGGCTTTTGAGCTGGCCACTGGAGACTTTCTGTTTGACCCTCAGTCAGGGGTTCGGTTCTCCCGGGAGGAAGGTTTGTTTACCCCACATCATCATTTCAATCTGAGCTGACATAAATATAATAAATCATGTGACTCTGTTGTCTAAGATCACATTGCTCACATCATTGAGCTGCTGGGACCTCTTCCATCCCAGTTTGTGCAGTCTGGGCGACATTCAAAACGATATTTTAACCGTAAAGGTAAAGTTTGGATTTGATGACCAGCTTTTCTTTAATTGCACTTTTCTAATCTCTAAACTGCATTTTCAACACTCCTTCAGGACAATTGCGGCACATCTCCAAGCTGAAACCATGGAGTCTGCTGGAGATCCTGCTGGATAAATACGAGTGGAGACGAGAGGAAGCTGTTCAGTTCTCCTCCTTTCTGCTGCCCATGTTGGAGCTGCTGCCACAGAAAAGAGCCACAGCCTCACAGTGTCTGAAACACCCGTGGCTGAACGCCTAGACACGCTCACACTCACTGATGCAAGCACGGTTTTGATCAGGACTATATCACTTTTCAACATGACTGTTGTTGTCATTTTTATGCACGTACAATACAATAATTGTGTAGAAATATATCTGAAATAAAATCGGGGTGTAACAATTTAATCGATTAATCGATTTATTTTCCTACAGTCTAACCAGATCGATCTGTCTGAGACAAAATGTTCATCAACTAAACCTATTCCATTTTAAAGTTGTTTCAAAAGGAAATAAAATGGTTGTCAATATTGGAAAATACCATTTGGATTGAGGTACAGTTGGTTTATTTTACTATAACGTAAAAACAAGTACAATCACAGCAGACAACACACCTCTTCTTTGTTTCCTTTCGGCTTTTCATTCAAGGGTTGCCACAGGGAATCCTCCATCTACCCTGTCTTCTCCATCCTCTAGCAGCTCTAGACTCAGCATCCTCCTACCAATATACTGTCTCTCCTCTGAACTTGACCGAACCATCTCACTTGGCCTCTTTGACTTTATCTCCAAAACCTCTAACACTGGGGTGTCAAACATACGGCCTGCGGCTCGCCTGATGGTTTAATCTGGTCCAGTCCAGAAGAGAAAAAAATATAAGGATGTTGGGGGAAAAAAGATAGTTTATAACCCACTCCTGTGGCGAGTTATGGTTCTTTAAAGAAATTACCGCAATACGCAAATCCACCACTAGAGGGAGCAAAGGAAAAGAAATACCGACACAATGCTTTTTTTTTGCAAGCGTCTGTTGCTATAAAAATTATCAGGTGTGACAAAACAATTACAAAAATGTCAAAAAGATAATAATAATAATAATAATAAGTGATTAGTCTACTAGGTTGTTGTTGTGATTATAAGCTGTGAATTATCTGCACCACTAGGTGGCACAAGCGGTTGGTTTGGGAGTTGTTGTAACCGCATGACTGATGTAAAAACAGCAGAAGAAGTCGGATTAAAAAGACATGAAGATTCAGCAACTGCATGGCCTGATTATTCAAACACGAACACAACAGTTGTTTGAGGCATTTCTTCCAGCTGAAAAAACAAGACAAAAACAAAGCTACAGATAACAAGTTGACCAAAGGTTATTTGCCATTATGTTACTGGTTCGGCCCACTTGAGATCAGATCGGTTGAATATGGCCCCTGAACCAAAATGAGTTCGACACCCCTGCTCTAACGTGCTGTCCCTCTGATGGAGTCTTTCTTAATCCTATCCATCCTGCTCACTCCCAAAGAGAACCTCATCATCTTCATCTACCTCCAGCTCTGCTTCCTGTCTTTTCATCACTGTCTCTAGACTGAACAACATGCCTGCTCTCAACACAGTTTGGGACAGCTTTCCTTTCATTTGAGCTCATTGACACTTTTCTCCACCCATTCCAACCTACCTACACTCGCTTTATCTCTTTTCCCTGTAACCTCTTTTGGGTTCCTCTCATTCACACACTTGTGGACTCCGTCTTACTGCTTCTAACCTTCATTCTTCTCTTTTCCAGGAAACCTAAATAAAACATGTGATGACTGCAAAAAAATGAGTGCCCAGTGTGTGGAACACTTTGAATTTTACTAAGACGTGACCATACAATGTGGTATAATTTGTATTATTTTGATGTGGAAAAACTGGGCATAAACTCAAATGTGAATGGGTGTATTTTTGTTTGTACACATATTTAATTTACGCTTGATTATCTTTCAAAGAAAGGAAGGCATCTGGAAAACTTCACTGCACTGTGCAGTATTGATCTGAGTCATACTGGTTGAATTTTTGTTCTGTTCTGGATCAATTTTAAGACAGTAAATCGGTTCAAAATGAACCAAAATCCTATTAGCAATTTGTGATATGAATTGAATTGTTAAAATGAAGCGTTATAATAAGGTTTCCTATGTTGTTGACTGAATAGACCAGTGTGCAGATCAGAACAGATGCATCCTGACAGCTCCATGACACCATGAATGATTTCTGTCATCCCAAAAGGAGAAAGAGGGGAAAAAACATGCATCCATATAAAAATATATACCAAAAATAAAAAAAATATTCTTTTGATGAAATGATATTAAAATCATGATCTGTTTGCAGCAGCTCTCCCCCGTTTCACCCCAGTAAACCCGCAGAGAAAAGCTGCTCTGTTGCATTGTGTGACTGTGTCCCCTGTACAGCAGACTGGTGCGTTGCACATTCCGTGCATGCTCGCATTCATGGCAGCATTGAGTAGGGGGATGGAAGGAAGAGGAGGGAGGAGTTAGTTCCCTGAAAACGGAGGCTTTACGCTCCGGTTTTCCTCCGGCTGCGACAGGAGGTGAGAGGAGAAGAAGGGAACCCCACCCTCCTATACAAGTAAGTCCCGTTCTATTAGAAGCATTTATTTCAAGGAATAAATAAGATGTTTAATTGTTTCTTATGTGTACATGTTCTGACATTTATTTCTCTTCATTTTGTAATTTTACGCACACGTGGAAAGAGCTCGGATATTGTTTAGTGAAGTTGCGCAACATTTGCTCTTGGGATGCATTTTTTATTTTTTATTTTTTCAAGGAAACTTGAGTTTTTTCCAGTCTATTTTTCTTTTACTCTGAAATGATCTACAAGTGAATGGCCACGTGTATGAACGCGTGAGCCCAAACTGCGTTTAAAAGAGGAACCGTGCGTTTTTTTCCTCCAGCATTTCACGTGCAGAGCTCAGTACTGCGTTCAGGGAACGCCAAAGTAAAGGTTAAAGTCTCGGCGCTCTGCCTTTGGTGACACAGCTCCTAACCCCCAGCCAGTTGCCATGCAACTAAAACTCCAAATCAAAAGGGATTACTTCAACCACCGTGGGTCTTTCACAGTTACATTATTTTCTGCAGAGAGGGTCTTTTCCAGACTGCTTTCTCACAGTGGGGGCTTATTTAGGATTCAAGCTGTGCTCTTTGCTCTTTTTATCTAGCTGGAGATTTAAAAAAGCAGTCTTTTCAAGAAGTTGGCTGCAGATAATAAAGGTGTCCCCATGTTGACCTGCATGAACCAGCAGCTGGAAAATGTATGCAGATATTGTATATTGCATCATCGGGGGAGTGTATTGGCAAGAGTCTGCTGATACAATGCATATCGCGATACACATCTCACTATATCACAATACAATACACATCATGATATATCCCAAGACTGTATCAGGACGAATTCCTCCATTTTTTTAGAGTATGACAGACAGAAATAGAATCTGTTGCTATGAAGTTCAGTACGACTTTCGTGTCCGTGAATGATGTGCTTTCCTGTTTCACTCGTTCTTCTCTGAACCTGCCACGTTTTATATGATACTGACAGCAACGTGGCACAGCGTTTTACTTTAGTACCAATCCCAAGTCAAAACTAGTACATGTCTCATGACAACAAAAACTCCTAGGCTGACTAAACATTTAACACACGCTAGTCGCCGCGAGATCTTGTTGTTTTGGTCAATGGTGTAGAGCTGCTTTGTGCTGTGCTTCCAACTAGTGGTCTGTGGTTTAGATGTAACATAAAAGTCAGACGTGGAACTACGTTTGCTCATAAATAATTCAATAAAAATCATCTTGTAAACATTTAAAATTGATACAAGCGTTGGCAAGTGAAATATTGCGATATATCGCCAAATCGATTCTCCCTACACCCCTAGTAAACATCCATCAATGCAACCATAAAAGCAATGTAGAAGTTTGTGTTGGGAAGGGGATCCAACATAAAACTGAATCAGTTGTGTAAATTATTAAGCGAACCTTTATCCCGGATCGGTCAGTCCAGGTTATCAACAACCTGAACTAAAGGGTTCTGGTGGACTTACTACTTTCTTAGAAGGCACAAATCACTTTACAGTCTGTTGAAGTCGTTCTCCTGAACACCTCCCCGAGTTGGTTAATGAGGAAAAGAGCAACAAACACAGGTCAAAATTACCTTTTTAATAAACGATTGGATCAATGTTTCACAGAGTTCTGGGTGGTGACAGCACCACTATACGACCACACCATGTGTTCAAACATAGAAGTTTATATACAGAACTGGTTGTTCCCTGGTCACCCAACACACAAAGAAACACCTGGTCATACAACTGGTCACAAGACTACCCTCCCAGTCCCCAAGTCATTGGCAGCCAACCCAAAGTTGTTATGTGGTCATGCTTCTACTTTATCCTGTCTGACTGGTCTCATTATCTATTTCTCCTTTGGGTCTATCTGGTATGATCTACCAGTAAAGCTCTCAGTAGTCTTCCAGTAGAATTCCTAGTGCTCTAACAGCTAAATTCCATCCCTCTGTCTCTGACACAAGACTAGGTCACATCCAGTTTTTCCTCTGTTAAACAAGCTTATATATTCCCCAACAAACCCTTACAAATGAGTAAATATTTTGCACCATCTTAATGTTAAAAACAGATTTTATTCTTTCAAGTCACAGTCCCATTAACCCAAACACAGGGACGAATGCACCATTACGCCTTTGCCTGGGGTAGGTGATTTCCTGGAGTCCCCCAGCTGGCATGTATTGTGATACCCTAGCTGGGTATCGCAGTACATATCATGTTGCCTGACTCTTACTAATACACACCCCTAATTTACAATCCCTTAAAGTGGACTAGTAAAGAAGTTATTCAATTGACTTTTTTATGATTAATACAACTGCTGCAGAGGGCCCCCATGGTATTGTTCACCTGGAGCCTCCAAACTACTAAGTCTGCCACTGCCTACACACACATTCAAAAAGGGTGGCAGCTCTGTTGTCGAACACTGGCACGAACCTATAACCATTAAACCCAGTGTGGAGTTTAGTGTCTTTCCCAAGAACACAGTTCAGTTCCCAAGACAGGAACTTCTGATCAGAGGTTGACTGCTCTACTTCTGCACCAAGGTTGTGGGGTGGCTTTGGAGAAAGTAGACTACTGTTGGCTCAAGAAGGACAGAAGAGCAGGGAGGAGTGTTTCTGGGCAGAGAGAGAAGTTAGGAAACATATGGAGACTAGGTTGAGGTCAGAAGTGGACATCTGTTAGCTATAGTCTAGTTTTCATGCAATGAAAGGGAACTACATATGTAATATTTTCTTTCAGGATTCTTCTGAAGAAGAACAGAGAAGGTCAGAATGAGCTTCATATGTAGTGTCTTTGTTGATCTAGAAAAAGTCTATGATGGGATACGGAGAGAGAATCTTTGGTTTGTATGATGAAATCTGGAGCATACGAGTCATTCAGGACATCTATGAGAGCTGGAAGACAGTGATGAGATGTGCTGTTGGTGAAGCAAAAGAGTTCTTGGTGGAGGTGGGCCTTTGAGCTCTTTCTTGTTTGTTGTTGTGATGAACAGATTGACAAATGAAGTTAGACAGGAATCTGTGTGGATCTTGATGTTTGCAGATGACATTGTAATCTGTAGTGAGAGCAGGTAGAGGAACATCAAGAAAGGTGGAGGTTTGCCATGGATTGGAGTGGAATTAAGGTCAACTCCAGCAAGACAGAGTATCTGTGTGTAAATGAGAGGAACTCAAGCGATATAGTGAGATTACAGGGAGCATAGGTGGATAAGATTGAGGACTTTTAAGTATCTAGGGCAGGGATAAGCAACTCCAGACCTCGAGGGCTGCTGAGTGATTTCCAGATATCCAAGCTCTACTCATGACTGACTACCTTGTTCAGGTGTGTCCAGCCGATTAGAACATGTCGGAGTAGGGTATTTTGGAAAACATGCAGGAATGTGTCCATCAAGGCCAGAAGTGGCCTATACCTGATCCAGGGTCAACAGAGAGTTTGGAAAAGAGGGGTTTGCAAGCAGGTTGGAATGGGTGGAGGAAAGTTTCAGGTGACATTGAGAATGAAAGGAAAGGTGTAGATGACTGAGATAGAGACAGGAGGATGATGATGTCTAAGATTAAGAAGGACAGCTCTGACAGCTCATCGGAGGGAGAGCTTATGTTGGAAGTTTGTGATTAAGATTAAAGTGGTTTGTACATCTTCAGAGGAGAGACGATGATAATGTTGATAAAAATGATGCTGAGGTTGGAACTGGCAGGAACAAGGCCTGACAGTCTTTGGTGTTGGATTGAGATGGATTATTCACCATGACGATCCCTAAAGAGAGCAGCTGAAAGATAATGAAGAAGAAGAGGGTGAATACCCATCTCATTAAAATGACACAAAGAAGACGCTGAATAAGAGGAGAGCTTTTTGATCTGTCATGCACCATTGTTGCGTATTCATCGGAGGTCTTCATTGATGTGTTGCAGGATGTTGCTGACTCTTCTTTACAGTTGCACTGGTGGAGCAGCTGTCCTGTACGCTCTGTACAGATGGATCATCCCCTTCATTGTTCAGTATCACGCGGGACTGGCGCTCATCTGGCATGACCAGATTGTGGAGGGAATGCTGGACATGCTGACGCGAAGCACTCGTCCTCAGGTTTGCCGTAAATCTACAATAATATCTCAGCAACTAATAAAGGGCTTCAGTTCCTCTGCAAACCTTTAGATCTAAACAGCTACTCGAGTAGCTTTCGAGTAGTAGAAAGATCCACAAATTGTAGGAAATGCTAAAGAAATGCTCACGCTCCAGCTGTACCCGGGCCTTAGAAAATATTATGCTGACCCGTTGCTCCTGTGTATCCCTGCACAGCAGGTGGATTCTCACATATCTTACAAAACACCATTTGTGGCCAAAACAAGTAAAAGAGCTGCAAATATTTTTGATTTCCTGGAGTTTTGACACAAAAGACACCTTTAGACGATCTACAACCCTGTTATGAAAGAGAAAGATGCTATCTTTTTGATTACTTTCTGGGCAGCACTACTGGCAATATTTTGCTTTTCTTGTGTTTGATATTTGCTCATAAAATTGCAATTTGCAACCAATGCTGTGAGACTTTTGGGAGACATATCTTTTCAACGTTACATTTTTGTTATTTGCTCTGTGCACAGTTTGAATGTTAATTCAATCCAGGATCGAAATATGAGTTTACTGATAGAACAGGCTCATCAAAGGTACACAGTTTAAGACCTCAGTCCTGACAATTTGTGTATTGCCAATATGCCAAAATGTTCACATAAATCAGAGCTTTGTAACTATTTTTTAACTAATCAAACAACTGAGATATTTATTTCCCATTTTTGGTGAAACTGAATGAAAAGCGTTTTAAAACTTTCAAGAAACTTTGCAGGAGAAATAAATCACTGCACGAGGATGCATCCACATCTACTTTAGCTTTGAGAAAAAAAATCTGTCACAAGAAGGAATGTGTTAAAAACATAGACTGTATATAAAATAACTGGACAGAGCAAGCCCCCCTACTTCCGTGTTCCATATAGGAAGTACCACTGGGTTGCAAAAAGGCCAAAGTCCCATTGACTTACATTGAGAAACAGACAGTTATTTCTCAGTCATTTTATATGTCAGAATAATCATTCTTCCTCTGCTGCTTTCTGCTTAACTTCTTTTTTCTAATCCAAATTTTTTTTAAAGATTTTTTTCCATTATCACAAGTTATTAGAGTTATAAATTGACCAATCAGATGGCTCAATAAGCGTTTGTGGGTCTGACGTCGAACGTCTGGGGGGTTTGATTGACAGATGACGGGTAGCCAATGGGAGCAGACTTCATCAATGGGTCCGTGAAGACCTTTTAACACCTACTTTACAATTCAACAATGTACCAATCATTGTCCTACTGTTGTTTTCCTCAATGGAATGTACCGATGCAGCAGTTTAAAACAACAAGAGGAGCATGCTGTCGACATTTTTAGATGAGGATTTACTCTGTAGAAATAGATTTCACTCTGAGGTTATGTGCTTTGGACTTTTTTGTTTGTTTAACGTTCGTTTTTCTTTATTTCACTGTTTTGATTGTAGCTTATAAATTATAAGTTGCGTATCATACGGAATGGTACAGCTCCTCCATAAAATCACCAACCAAAGTTTAATCTTCGCCGCACTTTTCCAGCTTCAGCCTGAATTAGACGCAGCCGTCTGAGGAGCGCGAGACAAACTTGAAAGGACCTGGTCGTATTTTCAAACAGAAAAAAGATCCAGCTGTTCACTTGTTAGGATGGTTATTTATTTTAAATACCGCTGAACGCGCTTCTCACGTGCATCTGATCAGACTGTAACCTGGCCGCGAATGACAACTGAAAAGCTGCGGCGCGCGCGAGAGGGACACGCGCATTTCTCCAGCGGCGTCACCCAAATGCTCCTTTTATCTCGACAAAAAGGAATAAATGTAAGTAAATCCAAAAGGACCGCTGACAGAATCAAATGTTGGAATGGTTCTTCCTCAAAGGCTTTAACAATGACTTGTACAATCAGCCCAGTCTCAGTAAAATGCGTACATATGCCACGATTTGGGAAATACCGTGTTTTTGCGTGCATATAATACTCGCGGTCCTAAACGTGTTAAAATGTGTTTTTTCCACGTTTGACACGTCCCCTGGTGGAGGCGTGAGCATCACAGACAGCCCCGCAAACAAACAATTTGCTTTTCTAACCCTAACCATAACCGTAATCCTAACCTTAACCAGGAACGACGTCATTTAGAAAAGAGCCGGAGGATTTCTGACCACGTGATCAAAACGAAACCTAGAAAGCCATTCTCCCGAGCCGCCGTTATTGAAGGTGGTCGGTCTCGTGGTCGAGGCGTGGAAAGAGGCAGACGGTTGCAATAAACTCACTCCTAATTGGCGACAGTACTTCCTGTAGATTCCATGACTCAGCTATGACTCAGACCAATCGCTGAAGATTGTTTGCAAATGGCGGTATCCGTTTCAGGAATTGACGGTGAAAGCGGCGGCCTACTTTCGCGAGGAGAGGAAGTAATGCATTTCCAATGGGGGACCTCAGTGCTCGCTTTGTCCATTATTTTTACAGTCTATGGTTCGAAATCCCTTCTGGTCATTTTTTAAAGAGTGAAGAGAGTCGTCAACAGATGATACTCCATAAAATACATGTTAAAAGTTAGATTTTAATCTCTAAAATGGGTTTCCAATGTATTTTTACTAGAAAGCAACTTTTTAAAACAAATTGTACTCTAGTCGTGGATTTGTTGGGATCAAAGCAATTTTTGATTTAGTGTCAATGGTGGATGAAGCTCTAGAAGTTGAACAGCTGATTGCCAAGTGGTGGATGAGGGTTCAAATCTGTCTTAAAAGTTTCTGACACCTGAATTTACTTGGTTTTCTAATGTAAAATAAAACAAGCCCCCAAATTAGTCCAAATTTAACTGCTATTTGACTGATATTCCAACAAAAAAGACAAAACATAAAATGTTAGTTTTCTTCAGTCTCCAGTTTTAGCAAATGCCATGCATGCAGAGTGTAGTTGGATGTATTGATGGCAGCAAATGTCACATCAGCTTTATGTTTTTTGCAGCAAACATTTTCCCACTTCAGCTCACCGTTTGTCTGAAATAAGCTCAGGCTGCAGGCATGGCTGCAGGTCTTTCTGGATGTCAGTAGATGCAGTTCTGACGAGTTGTTTCTTGCATTTGTGGTTTGAGTGATCGCTGAGTTCAGTGATTAGATATTATAGAAGTATTGTGAAATCTCTACAGTAAGTTGCAGCTTAAAAATGAAAATTCCAAGGCCCTAGTATGTGTATTATAACTGTGCTGCACATGATGCTGATCTAATACTCCTGACAGGTTCCTAACCAAGTTTCAGACTTTGCTCCAGTCTGTATCACACAAACACAAAGCATATTTTACATTTGTATCCTAGAAGAACAGAAATGATAACAGAAAAAAGCTACTTTTTAAAAATAGTTTTGGCTCCTTCCTAGAATCCAGCTTTGGTGCTTGGATCCTGCTCGTCCTGGACTATGTTTTTTTTTTTTTCTGTTGGGGACCTCCGCCTCTCATCCTCCTCAGACTGTGTGGTCCTTTTCTGTGCTTTGTCCTGGGTTGGCATCTGACCTGCTTGGAGTATCTAGCAAGGACCGCCTACGGGGTTTGGGTTCACCTTTGGGGTTGAATGCTCCTCTGTTTGCTTCTCGGTACATAGGGGTGTAATTGTGGGACTTACCTAGTTCCGTCAATAGATATTTAGTTATTAGAGTTTGTGCACAAAAATCCCCATTTTGCTAAAGACTTAAGATTTATCAGACCAAGACAAGAGAAAATACCTAAATGGTTTTAGAGCCCTGTCACTTAAGTAGAATCAGAAATTTTAATCAAAGCTTTGCAGAAAATTTTGTAAGTTCCTTGCTAAGTAGGAGAACGTGGCCTGTGTATTATCTTGGTGGTTGTGGTTGGGAGTGGCGCCCCAGACGTGCCTGATCTTGTCTGATCTCAGGAACCGTGCAGGATTGAGTCTACAAACCCCCATTAGAATAAAACAGAAATTAATAGAATATATTATGCTTGATTATTTTTTTCTTAAAAAACAAATGGTTTAATAGGCTAACTGTAAAAGATTAAATTCAGTATTGATTAAATGGTTTAACATTTTTATTAAAATTTCTTTCTTTTTTGTTTTGTAAATATTTCTATGACTGAAGAAGGACTTTTGGGGGTTATTGCATGCATATTTCAAAGGTAATAAATAACAAAAAACCCTAAACTTCAGACATTTTTTGCATTTTTGGCCAAACATTGTTTCACTGAAGCAGACTCAAAAGGATCAAAGTTTAAACATTCAGAGTCAGCTGACTCTTTAAAAGGTTCAAAACAACCAACCAGCTTGATTTCTGGGTTTCTAAACTGACCCAAAATGCACTTTAGCACTTGTTGATTAAATCTCCTAAAGGAAATCCCTGCCTTTTTTGTCTCAATGTTGAACATAAATATAGATTTTTTTTCCCTTTCCAGAGAAAATGAATGTTCTTATTAAAAAAGTTAAACTGATCTTCCTAATAGTTCCTATCACATAAATTATATCTAAATATAAACAAGTCAAGCTGGAGTAAAAATATAATATTTATCCAAAAAAATCCACTCAGTATAGCAAAAGTTTCAAAAACATTATTTTTGCTTGTGTGGATTGATGAAATCTGGGCTTTAAAGAACACATTGAATATGTATGTAAGAAAATGATAAAGTCTATAGGAATTTTTTCTAAAAAATGACACAACAAAAATGCCTTTTAACTTTGTAATATCTGGTTTATCACTAATTGTCCTATTATAACATCATTTGGGGGTGTATTTGCAGAACTCACTTACACTAAATCCTTAATTCTTTTACAAAAAATTAAATTATCAGAATTATAATGTACTCAAAATGGAATGCAACCACTGCTCCATTATTCAATAATCTGATATTCCTGAACATCAATACATTGTTCACCTGTAAATTTGCATTCCATGTTCTTTATAATTTCAGTTCCGTGTAAATAACTATTCTGCCTTTAATCACCAAATCCACCACTTTTCAACCAGACAGGCTCCAAAATTACATCTACCACTAAACAAACACAACTGAGAACAATTTTCAATACAATTATCAAAATACTTACTGTTGTATTGTCATTAAAGTACATACCGTATGGATCTATAAAATGGGCAGTAAAAAAATGAAGACATTTTTTCTTTATTTGATAGTATTACTTTCGTTGTGTTTTTTTATTTCTTTCGTTTATCTGTGGGTGGGAGTCTTCCTCCACTTCCCTTCACATGACCTTGTTTTTACACAAACATATGTATAATTTTATGCTTTTTTGTATACTATTAGCATGTATGTTTCTTTTATTTGTGCTAAATAAATAAATACAAATAAGTATTAAAAAATCGTCATATTAGTTGTAAAACAATCAGACTGGATTTAAACAGTTTTTTTACATTCAGGAGGGCAACGTTTCTTTTATTCCAGTAAGCTATTTTATGTTGTAACATTTTTCCATTTAATGAAAGAATCCAAATAGACCATTTGTTATCTGAAGGAGTGTTTTTACCCCAAATGTTGTAGTGTGTAATTTTAACTGGATCATTTCCAGCTTTCTAAAACAATCTTGTCTTTCATCAGCGGCTTCTGGCTGCAGTACAGAAAAACGCCACTAGAGGGGACCCTCGCAGCGTGGTCAGCGCTATCGATCAGTTCTGCAGACAGAAGGAATGGGCCATGAATGTGGGGGATGAAAAAGGTACTTATTAGTTGATAGCATTTCCTCCACATGAACATGCTTTCACCTGATGAAGTTTTTTTTTTTTGACTGCAGGTTGCATTCTGGACTCTGTAGTGTCTGAGACAAACCCCACCACTGTGCTGGAGCTGGGGACCTACTGTGCCTACTCCACAGTGCGCATTGCCAGTCTGCTGCCACCACACAGCAAACTCATAACTCTTGAGTTTAATCCAGACTATGCTAAGATCGCTCGGCAGGTTATTGCATGGGCAGGGCTGCAGGATAAGGTAAAATATTAGGAAATAAGTTGTGTATGTATGGAAAAAATTATCTACAACTATAAACTGCTCTTTTTTATCAGATTAATTTAGTCGAAGGAGCGTCTGGAGACTTGATCCCCAAAATGAAGGAGATGTTTGGGGTGAACACATTTGATTTGGTTTTCTTGGATCATTGGAAAGACCGCTATCTTCCTGACACGAAGCTGTTGGAGGTGAGTTGGTGTCGGATCGAACGCCTGGTTTTCCTCCGCCGTCATGCTCACCTGGCTTTCTTCAACTTTTCAGAAGTGTGGCCTCCTGAGGAAAGGCACCATCTTGCTGGCAGACAACGTCATCTGCCCGGGAACTCCAGATTACCTGGAGTACATTCGGAACAGCCCTCAGTATGAAAGCCGGTACTTCAAATCTCACCTGGAGTACACGAAAGTAGAGGACGGCTTAGAGAAATCTGTCTTCTTGGGATGAAATAAGTTTTTCTAGTAGCTTGAAATAATAAAAAAGAAAAGAATTGGGAAAGAAAAACTGTTGTTACCTGTTTTTATTCCGAAAACGGGATGCGCTCAGATCGCTCGTCATCCAAGCTTATAATTGACAGATGAGCTGCAAACTGATCTCAGGAAATCTGATCCTTTTAGCTGATGTGTTGCAGAATTTCGGTTTTGTTGGTTGATTTTCTCCACCATTGTGTCCGTGTTGACGGGATTGTGAGAGTGAGGTTGGTGTGTTGATGGTAGAGAGAGGGAAGAATCAAATTGCTGCTCCTCTAATCTCTCAAAGTGACAGAGCGGAGCCGTTCAGCATTTGCTTCAGCTGTATTAAAAATAAAAAAAAGAGGACGGGCCGGTCCACCTTTCTTCACAGACGCCTGCATGATAATCCCAATCTGAGGCCATTAGTGCGCTGAGAGAGTGAGCAAGGGTTCACCAGAGAGAGGCAGACCCGGCGAGGAGGGAGGGAGGGGACAGATGAGAAGGAGCCACAGAGAGGGAGAGCTTTTAAGGGATTTGGCAGTGATTTGTGGAATCTCACTGCTGTAATGTTGCACTTCTCCCTGGCTCTGCCACAAAACCCAGACAGCCGAAAGCCCTTTCTTTGCATTTGATCTTTAGATTTTTTTATTTTAATTTTTACTCAAACCGTCATTTGTACGGAGTTCAGCTTATTTCCGATGCTGAACAGGAGACTCTTTGGGATGACTGAAGATTTACTTCAGGAGCTGGACTTCAAATAAATGCAGACATTTAGGACAATAGTTGGAGGAGCTCCTGTGACGAGGGGGTGAAAACCAGAGCGATCCATGAAGAATGGGCAGGTAAGACTTCATAGCTTTCAAGGGATTACGTCTGCAACAGTTGTGCAGCGTTTTCTTTTTTTTTTTTCCTCAACACATTTTCAAAGATGCTCCACACGTTTTAACAAAAAAGAAAAAATGATCAACATTTTTTGTTTTATCGAGTATTTTCCAACAGCTGGATAGAAACCGGTGGTCCTGTCTGCAGATAAAATTAACCCACTCCAGCTTCTGGAGCATGAAGTACTGCGACAGTTTACGTGATGTTTTTTGTTTTGCAAAATTAATAATGTTTTTCCATCCCTGGCTCTCAGCTCTGCATGGTAAAAGCTTCCAGCGTTCAGCCCGTGTCATCCCTGCAGGATGTCTGAAAACTCTTCATTGAAAAAAAGGCAGATTTTGTTTTCTTCACCTTCAGCTTTATAAGTTGGCAAAATTTTTTTTTCGTGGAATTTGAACATTTAGATGTGTCTTAATTTGCTGAAAGGAACAAAGGTCTCTAATCTTTCTCATCATTTCTTTGCTCATATCTCTTGTTCTTATTGTCAGAGACATTTACCTAAAGGGAAAAAAAAGTGTCAGTAAAAAATTGAATTTAAGAGTCTTCACAGATTCTTTTCTGAATTTCAAGGCTCAGTTTGGTGACAACACTACTATTACTGAGTTTAAATAAAAGTTATCTCACAATTTATCTGATTTATTGTTTTTTTTTTATTATTATTATTATTAATTGAGCAAGTTGGAAAGTATAATAATTCTTCACAGATTGAAAAAATTCTTACAGTCTTAAAAAGTCTTAAAAGCATTACATGTGGAAATAATGCCTATAAACGCTTTAAAAAAATCTTAAATTTTGAGCCTTAAAAATTGTTGTTTTTTATGTTTTTCCCATTTTTTTTTTTTTGTATTTCACTTTCAAAAGTACGGTTTTGTTTGTTTAAGAAATTATTGTTCTGAAATTCAAGGACTTCCTCTGTCTTTGTTCGTATGGCTGGTAAATCGAGAAATTTGCCTTAATTTTAGATACGCACGCATGGTATTATAAAAGTCTTAAAAATTCTTAAATTTAACTTAAAAAAGCTTCTAGGAGCCCTGACTGGTTTCCACAGAATGATTCAGCCATGACCATACTGGTTTACCAGCTAGTTAAAAATGTGATTAATGAGATCTGTGGACCAGAATGCTTCACAAAAAAGAAAAAAACTTCAAACAAATCAAAATGATGTACATTTTTAACCACCCAAGTTCTTGTAAAACATACAAATAGTACAAATAAGTCCAGATAATTCCAATAAGTCAAGATTTGTCTTAACATTATCTTAATGATAATTGTGAAAATATGAGCGACAGAAACAGATTTCATGTAGGAGTTTTGAATGTAATTTCTGAGGAAACAGATGTGACTGCAGAGAGAAAAACATTTTTCCAAATGGAAGAATAACAAGAAAACAGAACGAGTTAGAAAAACTACCTGCTATGATTGGTTGGAATCTGAGAGGAAAGCAGAGACACTGAGGCAAAAACACTGGAACATCTGCAACTCTACAAAAATAAATAAATAAATAAATACATGTCACAGTAAAAGTATGACAAAGAAAGCTAAATATCTACAGTAGGAAGGTGAGAAAAAAGTTACACTAATAAGATGCTTGGGATCTAAACTGTATATCAGCTCAATTAATGATAATGTTTTTACAAAGTTCTTGAGCACTGTTAGTAAGTCAAAGATATTTTCAGAGAGACTTTCTCAATCAAGACGGCTTCTTTTATCTGTAGTTTATGTAATAATAATACAATTAATAAAAATCAGCTCTCTTGACCCTTGTGCTCTCTTATGGGGTCCAGATGACCCCACCCTTACAATGATGTGTGTGATTCTCCCATGACAAACAAGGAGAGGATTTTAGGTCTGCCATGGACACCAGTGAAGATAAAAAATTTCAAGTTCAACACACTCTTTTAAGCCTGCCCCACTTTTAATGAAAACATGCCAACGATAGCACAAGGGTTAAAAGTTTATTTTAGAATTGAGAAACCCTCTTGAACAAGAGGTGAAATGTCTTCAACTAATAACTGAGCACAGATGACCCTAAAAAAGGTTTTCTGCTTTGGAGCTATCCTGGATGAATGAGCATCACAGAAAAGCACAGCTGATGTGTTGGCAGAGTCACCCAGGCTGACCTCAACAATTTCAAAAAAGACGATTTTAAGTCAGGTTTTGTTAGCCAAAGGCGCAGGATTCTCTTCTAGCCATTCTGTCTTCCTCTGAAACTGTCCTGTGTAAGGTCACGGGGATACAGGAGTCTGCAGCCACCTACTGCCAAGTGAAGGCGGGTGAAACTCTGGTCATTTTTCCTTTTATTTTGAGATGTTATTAATATGTTTTTTATAAAACACTTTCTTTAGGAAACATGACACTGTGAGGTCTTTCAGATAAAATGGATCTCTTTTGCTTAAAGTTTGAAATCAATTCTGCTTTAAATAAACAGCCAAGGAAGAGAAGCTAAAAATTTTAACCATTTTTTTTAACCAAAAATCTCAGTATTTTGGAGTCTAACCTTGAGTTAAAAAATGCAAAGAACTGATTTGACTGCATCACCTGGATGGAGATCATTTCTGATTTTCAAAGTATTAAGGAGATGAAGAAAGTAAAAAAAAACTTGAATTACATGACCAAATAATTACTAAGTATGCTGTTACTAACCAAAACCAAAAAGACTGTTGTTTTTTTAGACATATTTAAAGCAGCAGGTGTTTATTAGAAATTTGCCTCTGTTGGCATGGAAGTTCTCCGGCTCTAATTTCCCATCAGCCCTTTATTTACTCTGCCTCTCAATAACTTATCGCACCTCACAAGCCCGAGCTAGCATTAGCTTAGCTAAAATGGAGAGCAATATGCGAGCTATCCAGCCGCACAGTTTGATCCAGATGGAAGGAGTCGAGGAAAATGAAGACGTTAATGGATCTATTTGTCTGTAATTGATGCATCAGAATTGTGGTGGAGAAGGGAGACTTTGACAGTTGTTACATCACAAATCTTAGCTTTATTAAACCAACAAAACACAACTTGAATAAAGAAATACTCAGAAATGCAGTTTTAACCTTTAATTATTATATATGTGTCCTCCACTATGAGAGAAATGCTACAAGAACATGTTAAAAACACATTTTTTATTGATGTGGTTCTTCAAGTCTTTAAAGAGGTTTATTTCTTTAATCACACAGCGCTTACTACAATTGCTACAACTTTTGTCATGTTAAAGCAACTTTAGATTTAAATTAATATGAAAGAGTCTAAATTCTGGTGGTTTTGCTATTCTACTGTACCTTAAAAGATGGAGGATGCACCAAAGCTCAGCTGTAGTACATTTAGCAAATTTACAAAATACCTTTACGCTTATAATTTTGAATAACTGAGGAGTTATGTGAAAAAAAACTAAAATAATGTAAGTTGTAGTGCAAAAATGGACACACATCTAAACTCTTCTCTCACTGCTACAACCACAAAAGTGTTCTGCAGCCTATAAATATTTCAAGAGACAATGTCTCAGGGATTTTTGGGGAGAAAAAAACAGAAACAAAGGAAGAGCAAAGCGTTCCTTCTTTTGTGGGAATATTTGGAGTTTAACATCTGCAAAAATGGAATACAACTGGAAAAAACAGAAGTGAATTTGTGGTGAGTTAGCAGCCTGTCTCTGCTTTTTCAGGTGTCAAAGGTAGAGGCAGCGGCCTGGAGATGTCAGAACCTCTGCTGGACAGCATCATGTCACCAGAGGCGCCTTCTCGCCCTTTATCCCTCTGGATCGGTGTCTCATTGATATACCAGACATGGCTTCAGCTGTTCTGGGTTCTGTCAGTGGGCATCGGTTCTGTCTCCGAAGCCCAACAGGGCACCCAGCCTCAATCCATCAAAATCGAAGGGGACATCACCCTGGGAGGGCTCTTCCCCATGCACTCTCGAGGGCCTGTGGGGGTTCCCTGCGGTGAGATCAAGAGAGAGAAGGGGATCCACAGACTGGAGGCCATGCTGTACGCCCTGGACCAGATCAACAGTGACCCCGACCTGCTGCCCAACATCACTCTTGGGGCCAGGATCCTGGACACCTGCTCCAGGGACACCTACGCCCTGGAGCAGTCTCTCACCTTTGTCCAAGCCCTGATTCAGAAGGACAACTCCGACGTGCGCTGCTCAAACGGAGAGCCTCCCATCATCCCCAAACCCGAGAGGGTGGTCGGAGTGATCGGGGCGTCAGGGAGCTCCGTATCCATCATGGTCGCCAACGTTCTCCGGCTCTTTGCGGTAAGACTTCTATAAATGACCAGGCAAAAATATTTATGGATATCTGTAGAAAGCTTACAGAAAATCTAAATCTGAGGATAAAGATATTGGATACTCTCATGATTTAGTGGAACATTTCTAAGTTAAAGCATTTTACATGAGAAAACAATCTTTTAAAGGTTTTCTGTCTGATTGAATCCATGTGCTTATTTTGTTAGGTTAAGATAGCTCGGTTGCCTTAATTATTAAACACACCTTTAAATGTTCCCAATAAAATCTCATTGAGGCACTTAAGTCATCATCCTGCTGCTCATCAGGAACGACGACACATGTGGGTCAGTTGTCATCAATGGCCTCTGCAGGCTAATCCGCGTCGTGTGTACGCTTGGTTTTGTTCAGTTGACTGGCCTCTGAGAAGGATTTGACATTACACTGGTGTACACCATCAACTACTGCTAATTCATTTCAACTTATCCGACCAGGTCTGGAAACCTTTTCAAATTGGACTTGTTGCACCGCTCCTTTGGTGAGCCTGCTGAGTTAAGAATCAAGAAGAGGCAGCTTGCAAACAAGGCAGATGTTAACTACAGAATTATGCATCACAACCTCCACTAAGCTCCTCTCAGCAGCTCGGGGACCGGGGCTGAAAATAGAGCATCAGGACGGCAGGATGACGTCGCTTCTGGGATAAGAGAAACTTATGACCTGGGGAGAGTAGATTTAGCTAAATGATGTTCTTGCTCCCGTCGTCCATATGTGCATTTCTCTTAACTGCAGTTAGTCTGATGCTCGCTATACGTTGAGTATTGGTTCTTAGTCTGGAGACACTCAAATCGAACATTTGGTTATGTTTCATAGCAGCCAAAACTTCCATTTAATTTAGTTTGTGCAAATAAATGCTGCACCAAATGAAACTAGTCACTCAAGAACAGTGTTGTCATTGATCATCACACAGAGACTCCTGCAGGATTAATTTAGAGGATTATTTGCATATTTGTCTGAAAATATTTGCATCTCGATACAGAAGTAGAAACTCCCAGTTCCTGGCAGGTCTGGAACCTACCGTAAGAATTAAGTTGATGACAGGCGAGCAATTTTCAGCTGCATGTGGCCACCAGAATTAAATATATTGTATGGCTTACAGCTGAGAACTGCTAACCTTTTTCTAGTCTCTCGATCTCTGTCTCCTCTGTGCTTAACATAATTTGCCTAAAATCCCTTTAATCCTTCCAGATAATCTGTGAAATGGTTCTCGCTCCTCTCTCCTTCTCCCTTTTCCACCCCTTGTGTTTACCTTTTCCTCATCATCCCCCGGAGAGGGCTGATGTTAAGCCACACTGGGGCACTGGTATTAGCAGGTTCAGCATAGAGACATAACTGTGTCATTAAAGAAGTAGCACATTAGTAAATTAATCTCCTTGTCCCTTTTTTAGTCTAAACAAAAGCTTTTACAGAGGAACTTTGTTCTGTTTCTCTGTTCAGGAGGTGAAGGCGCTCTGTGAGTAAGTGGTGCATCATCTTTTGACATGCCTCACTGCCTCTGCTTGTCAGTCCTTTCACCTTCTGATTTACGTATTGGCCTAATAATCAGCCGCGTCCTTTGTTTTTCGTCACCGCTGACCCTTTCGCTTCCTCAGATCCCCCAGATCAGCTACGCCTCGACGGCCCCGGAGCTGAGCGACAACAGCCGCTACGAGTTCTTCTCCAGAGTGGTCCCTCCCGACTCCTACCAGGCCCAGGCCATGGTGGACATCGTCAAAGCCATGGGCTGGAACTATGTGTCCACTTTGGCCTCGGAGGGCAACTATGGAGAGAGCGGCGTGGACGCCTTTCTGCAGATCTCCAGAGAAGCAGGTTGGACCAACGTAAATTCACTGCAACAACAATGAGGGATTACTCATCGAGCTGCACCGTTGCTGCTCATTAAAAGGCTGAAACAGGAGTGAGCAATCCTTTAATACTCAAAGATCAAAAGGGAAAATCATCGTATAGGTTTAAAAGCTCCAATGATGTGACTACAGTTCTGATTAAATGTCACTGAAACTAATACATCTGTGGCTGCCAGCACGGGTTTGCAGGTACATTTTGCATAAATGTGGTTTTTAGTCATGAAGTCTAATGAGGCGAACGGTCCAAGAGTTAATGGGAAAGACATAGATTTAGTTTAAACCTTAACATCTGAGGCGTCAATAACGCTTAAATGCAAAATATTCAATATACTGTAACTTTTCAACCGTTAACAACGTCATTCCAGTGGATTTTAAAGGAGAAAAGCGGCTCATTGAGCCGCTTTTCTCCTTTAAAATCCACTGGAATGACATTAGCGATTGAAAGTTACAATAAATCAAAGTGAATAAACACTGGAGCTCTGGTGTTAAAGGGTTAACCTCTTAAGACACCAGCTAATATTTGAGCTAACCTTCTACACATGTAGAGCCCCAGTTAAGCAGAATTAACTGCTGGAGTAATCCAACCCAAAATGTGACCCCCCCCCAGATGTGGACGCCATGTCTTATAGTCCCACTTTTTTGATTGATGGTAAAAATGTTCCCAGTGTTCTTTAATCAATGATTATGCCATTTTTATCCAAAATCAAAACGCTTAGTTTCTGCAGTGCGGCACAAGTTCATCCCCTCTGGGGTGTGGGTGGGACTGTTGCCCGTCCCTAAATTCCCATCATCCCTTTGTTGACAGCATAAAGCCCATCACAACCCCAACATAACATTACTGGTGCAGCAAAATGGCGAGCAACAATGTGGAAGCTGTCCAGTCGTACAGTTTTGAGGCAGATTCCATCTCAGATGAGGAATACAAAGATGTACATGGATCTATTTGTCTGCAAGTGGATGCATCAGAATGGAGCGGAGCTGCGGCAGCTGCGCCACTGCAACACACTTTTTCCAATGGCATTTTTTCATCTTCTCCTGACTTACAACAATTGCAATTTTAAAAAAGAAGAAAAAACTCAGAAAAGCCATTTTCAACTTAAAATGTCTTTATATATGTCCTCCATAATCAGAAAAAGTGTCTCAAAAACATGTTAAAAACACCAAAAACGCCAATTGGAGTGAGTCTTTAAAGGGTTAAGGCAGACAAAATTTGAGCTGAAGTCTATGTGAAACTGTGAACAAGGTTTTGTTTCCTTTTTGGTGTTTTGATTTCACTTTTTAACATACTTGTCAAACTTAAATTACTTTTTATTAGTATTTTCTAGTTATAAAACCTAAAAACAGTCAAAACTTGCCTAGTCTTATGCAAAAAAAAGTAATAAATGTCTTGCTAAATCCTGATAAACTGCGTTAACCAAGTTTAATGCAAGACATTTTTAACTTTGATTTGATTGATTTGGTTAATTTCAAGCACTAATTGCAGACAATACAAGAGAAAAATCAAACTCTTTACAGAAATAATGAAATGAATTGATTAAAAAACGAATACATACTTTGATCGGATTTGATTCATTAAATATCCATCCATCCATCTTCTTAACCGCTTTGTCCCTTTCGGGGTCGCGGGGGTGCCGGAGCCTATCCCGGCCGCTGATGGGCGAAGGCGGGGTTCACCCTGGACAGGTCGCCAGTCTGTCTCAGGGCCATTTATTAAATATAGTTATTATTTACTAAGGTCAAGCATCTTGATTTATTGCTTGAAAAGGAGTGGGAGGAAGTGAATTTATAGAATAACATCCCTACTGAGTGACTTAATTTAACAGTTTTGCATAGTTTTCATAATCGGATTCTGATTAGATCAAGATTTTTTTTCAGGTAGCAAAATGTATGCTTGTTAATTATTGATTATTTTCATTCTTTCATGATTTCAGCAAACAATAAAATGAATCACATGTCGTGTGACACATATGTAATACTCAATGATTATCATCAGAAAACAGTTTCATATTTTTCCAGAAATCATTCCTACACAATGCAGATCAAGTTTTCACATAATAAAATAGTGTATATTGATTATCCTCAGAATTCTTACATCTTTTTTGTAATTATTAATGACTTTAAGTAACCAATATGTAACACATTTATCACATTAACCCATTAATTATTGCTACACATTGCAGATCAAGCAAAGACAATCAATAGCTTATTGTTGTAATTAAAACATCTCAATGTTCATTAACATTATACAGTGTAATAATCATATGTTGCTATTTACAGAGCTTTGATTACACATCCACGTACTTGGAATTTATTCAAACGGCAGTTGATCTTTAACTCCTCTTGTCTTAATTTTGTGAAATTAGAGTTTCTTTGTACATTTTCTTAAATTTTTTGGATATTTGAACATTGTTTGAGCTCATTATTTATCCTGTTCCAAAGTTTAGTGCCACACACAGGCACTTTACTGTGGGGATCAGTGTCCTGCTCAAGGACACTTAATTCACATACATATATGTGTGCAGAGCAGGAACGGAACTTGTGACCTTCCAGTCGGAGGTTGACCGCTCTACCTCAGTCCCTTAGTAAGGCTGAAAGATCTAAGACACCCAAACAAGAGATCCTGGAGCCAATTAAATACATTTTAAAAACAAATGTTCTGGATGTGTATCAGTTTGGAAATAGTTAAAACATATTTAACACATTGTCTGAATAGATCAAATGTTTCAAAAATAACCTCACAGAGACAAAGTATTTTTCAAAAAGCTATTTCATTCATGCTCTAAGTTTCAGAATTTTCATTTTCAGGTTTAACAATGAGTTTCACAGGTTTTGAGAGATATATTTTCTTAAAAAAATCAAATGTTCATCCAAAATCCTCATTTTCTGTCTAACTAAGCTGTCAAAATATATTCTTTTGGATCTTAATAGTCGAAACATATTTGAGAAATGCAAAAATCTGCAGGAGCAAACAGTGTTTCTTCACAAAATTGCCATCGGCAGAACTTACAGAACCTCACAGTTGACCAAAAGCTTTTAGTGCGGTTGAAGTCATGCGCATGAGTTCAACTGCAAAACTGTTGTAGGTGGTGTACTAAAAAAAACAAAAGCACGCAAACCTGTGTTTAGTGCTGCAGCACAAACATTTGCATGCCAGTTTAAGAGCTACAACAGTGCATCCGCTAGACAATGACATGTTAGCACGAGTCTCAGATCTCTTCATGGAACTCCACACTCTTAGTTTTGAATTTTTAATCATCACATTACACAGTCCAGGACCTTCTGATGTGCAGCAAAGCTTTTAGTCACGATACGCCACAGAATGCTTCAAATGCTGAGCAGAGACAATTAACCTTCTATTTTAGATTATTTCATAAATGTTGTAGATCCTAAAAACCCCACCATGGATGATCACGTTTTTTTGGTCCAGGGGGACTGTGCATTGCCCAGTCTATAAGGATCCCCAGAGAACCCAGACCAGGAGAGTTTGAGAAGGTCATCAAGAGACTCATGGAGACTTCCAACGCTCGCGGGGTCATCATCTTTGCCAACGAGGATGACATCAAGTGAGTGGACCTTTCCTGTGCCAGAAATATGTTTACTTAGACAGTGGGATGGACATCTTATGTCATTTCAGGCGGGTGTTGCAAGCTGCAAAAAAAGCCAACCTGACGGGACACTTCCTCTTTGTGGGATCTGACAGCTGGGGGGCCAAAAGCTCCCCCATAGAAAACCAGGAGGAGGTAGCCGAGGGAGCTGTCACCATTCTGCCCAAAAGAGCCTCTATTGACGGTAGGAGAGTGAACTGAATCCAAGATTCGAGTCAAATTCCTTTAGAGATGCGGTTTAAAAACAGTTGAAAACATAAATGTATAAATGGTTACAATACACATATGTAAAAGGATTTGATTTACTTTCTTTACTGTTTAATAATTGCTTTTTTTTATTGTATCTATTTCTTTGTCACACTGATCAGCGTGGGAATTATTGAGTTTTCAAGGAAAGACATTGAATGAGCTTCATAAGCTTCTGGCTATTCCTTTTTTGATTGGTTGTTTCTATTGTATATTGTGTTAACAGTACAAATGGCAAACTAAACTAATAAACATGAGCATGAGCATGGATGTAAGACAGAGATGGATCTTGTGATGTTTTTGATTTTTTTTCTGATTTTACTCTTTGATGTTTTTGTTTCTGTCAAACCCATAAAATGAATCACGAACGCTTCAGGATTCGACCAGTACTTCACTTCCAGATCATTGGAAAACAACAGGAGAAACATCTGGTTTGCTGAATTCTGGGAGGATGACTTTAAGTGCAAGCTAACACGGCCTGGCATAAAGTATGACCCCGGCAGGAGAAAGTGTACAGGTGAGACGGTCATCACACTGACCTCACTGTGGTTTGCCGTGTGCCTTCTAGGGGTGTAATGATATTTGACTTAATTGATGAAGCAATTTATATTTCTATCAATCTGTCTAGGGCTGGGCAATATAGGATTTTTTATTTTACAATGTAGTGACATGATCACATTCTTTCTAATCCTAATTTCTTTTTAAAGATATTTTTTCATTATCGCAAGTTATTCAAGTTATAAACTGACCAATCAGATGCCTTGGTAAAAGCATATGATGCCCTCTGGCCCCGCCTCCAATATTTGATTGACAGATTCCCTTAAGCTGCTTTTCAGTGGGAGGGGTGTGGACTAAGAAAGAGCTGAAACAAGCTACCTTATGATTGGTGACAGAAGTTCTTCTAAAGACCTGACTCAGACTGACTTGGACTAATCGCTGTTGAGGGGCGGCAATCAGTTGCAATATGGCTGTAGATGTATCAGGAAGTGACGGCGAAGGCTCTGGCCTGATTTTGGGGACCTCAACACTTGTTATGTCCAGTTCTTATAAACGTATATGGTTGTGAACTTTGCCCCTGTCTTTATACGTCTTTATGATTTAATGGTCACAAATCAAACTGTCCAATCAAAGAGCAGGTGGCTTCCTGTCATCCCGTCTCGCTGCAGACTTTAGGGTGGATTTCAGTGTTAGCACGACTGAGAGGAATGGACAGTGTTCCCCTGCATATTCGCTTTTTTTTCCCCAAATCCGCAGATTGTGACTCCTCCTGTTTGTCTCAAAAACTCAGATAACTCAAGACGCTTGTGTGAATTTTTTGCGTCCGATGGTGAAGCTGCACAAAATGCTTGAAATTACGACTTAAAATCTCGTAAATTTACAAGAAAAAAATCTGTTAAGTTACAAGAATATAGTTGAATATTTATGGCTTTAAAAGTCATTTTCTTGGTGATTTATGGCCTTTAAT